>NC_082703.1:33713869-34017806 GCF_949987515.2 Delphinus delphis
TACTGAGCCCGCGTTCCACAACTACTGAAGCCCGCGTGCCTAGAGCCCGTGCTCCACAACAAGAGAAGCCACCGCAATGAGAAGCTCGCGCACTGCAACGAAGGGTAGCCCCCGCTCGCTGCTACTAGAGAAAGCCCACGCGTAGCAACGAAGACCCAACGTAGCCATAAATGAAGAAATAGATAAGTGAATTAAAAAAAAACTAAGATGAGAAAATCATTGGAAATAACTCTTTCGAAGAATGGAGCCTACCAGAGCTTCCCACTTTCCTCAGATTCCATCTTCACATGCAGTGAAGGCTTGAAGATGGAATCAAAGTAAAACGATAATGATTTCCAGGTTTCAAGTTGAAAATTACTTTCTCTAAGGAGCCCTGTCTCCATTGGTTATTCGTTTCTTTTTTTTTTTTAATTGGAGTACAGTTGCTTTACAATGTTGTGTCAGTTTCTGCTGTCCAGCAAAGTGAATCAGTGATACGTATACATATATCCCCTCTTTTTTAGATTTCCTTCCCATTTAGGTCACCACAGAGCGTTGAGTAGAGTTCCCTGTGCTATACAGTAGGTTATCATTAGTTATCTGTTTTATACATTGTAGTGTATATATGTCAATCCCAACCTCCCAGTTCATCCCACCCTCCCCTTCCCCCCTTGGTATCCATAAGTTTGTTCTCTACATCTGTGTGTCTATTTCTGCTTTGCGAGTGAGTTCATCTGTACCATTTTTCTAGATTCCACGTATAAGCAATATTGTATGATATTTGTTTTTCTCTTTCTGACTTAACTTCACTCTCTATGACAGTCTCTAGGTCTGTTCATGTCTCTGCAAGTGGCACTATTTCATTCCTTTTCATGGCTGAGGAGTATTCCCTTGTATATATGTACCACATCTTCTTTACCCATTCCTCTGTTGATGGACACTTAGGTCGCTTCCATGTCCTGGCTATTGTAAATAGTGCTGCAATGAACGTTGGGGTGCATGTGTCTTTTTGAATTATGGTTTTCTCTGGGTATATGCCCAGGAGTGGGATTGCTGGATCATATGGTAGTTCTATTTGTAGTTTTTTTCTCTCACATCTGAGCCTTGCCTTGCCTAGAGAAGCTTTTCTATCCATAACTACATATTGCCAAAGAGGGAAAATCTTGCTAAAACCATCCTGTTGTTAAAATCTTCGCTTAATTATTATTTCTAAGAAATCCTCAAAGCATAGTTGCCCTTCCTATAGGCTCTACGCAACTTTGATTAGCCCTGTGGTAGCAGCATTTAAATTACGGTTTCCTTTTTGCCTGCTCAATTTCTCTCTCTCTGCTCCTTTCTCTCCCTCTGTCTCCAATCCTTCTTTAAAGGAAGGGATTTTTAATTGCTGTATCTTCAGCATTCAGACTATGTTCAAAATGTAGAATCACCTTTGGTAAGGTAGGGTTTGGTGAAAAGAGGGAGGAGACAATGAGAATTAACAGAGGTCAAACAAGGAGACCATGGCAGGGATACAGGAGAGAGAGGATACCCCTCTTGAGTAACCTTGGTAGAAACAGACTGCACCACATATGAACTATATAGAAACAATTCTGCATGACTTGGTAAATTATACAATTAAAGGTACCCAAAGAGGGGCAATTATTATAATATGTAACTCCAAGTTTCCTTTCTTAGAACATTATAGGAATGATCCTTTAGCTCACCATCCTGGAAAGTTTTGAACAACAAGAAGGTTATATAGGAAATAAGTTATAAAATTCTCCAAGCGTAGTATATTAACAACATTGTTTAATTATTTGTCCAATTGATGTATAAAATAGAGTTGTAGTTTGTGTGTAATCTGAACACTGAATTAAGCCTCGAAGATAAGTGTCTGCATTTCTTCTTCTTGTACTTTTTTAAGAAAATTCACCAGACATGTTTTGATCCCCCATTATACAGTGGGAATACACAGAACTAATAAAGCAGGCAGGAATATATCCATTACTCAAGGTCCTCTGTTTTTTCCCTCACCCCTTTAAGGCCAGAGTTTCCAAATTAATATTTGAATCAGCAAAACTGTGCATATTTCTCTTATCGTATCTTAGCTTATTTTGAGCTAAGATAAAGCAATTCCAGCAATCCTGTCATCTATCTGTGTAGGTGCATAGATTCATCTAGGACCTGCAGGTAGGTAATGATGGCATAGTTTATGGTGACCATTTAAACCAGGAATATTCAATACAACTTCGATCCCTGAGGCAAACACACTGCTCTGCCAGCGAACAAGGTGACTTTCTTTCATGCTTTGTTTCCTTTTGAAGCTGGATTCCTCACCATGCCCTACCCTCTCTGTGCCTCTGAATCAAGCAGAAATTGACTCTCATTTTTAAAGTTCTATCAACACCTCACAAGGGAGTTAAAAGGCTTTTTTTTTTAATAAGGAAAGTATGTAATGAAAGATGAAAAGAGAAGCTTAAGATAAGATTCAACCAATCTCTAAGTTTTTTCCTTAAATGCAATATAATGCTGATCTTACAAGATGACACTCTTCCCCCCAAAATATAATGTTCAATGAAAATGAATTTATGTTAACATTTTAGACAGAAATCTTTTTCTCCTAAGATTTTGATAATGCAGTGCATGTTTCCCACGTTATACTACTTAATATTTAAAACAACCCTTGATACAATACAATTTGATGTTTAAATTCATGAAGTGTGCTATTCTTCTTTAAATATTATATTCTCAAAGCTTTTCCAGTTTGAACTCATATCAGAACTGAACCAAATGGCTGTATCTATGAGAACATTTAAATTAAGCCATAATATAGTTACTTCAATTCTATATACTGATCAACACTCATAAAAATCTTTATATCAGAGCATCTATCAACATGATAGCAGATTATCAGAGGCTAAGTGGGATATTGATAATAAGCTATAATTTAGGGCAAAACTGATTAAATGTTTGAAGATATAATAATCTTATTGTATAAGAGTCGCTTTCATCAAGTGCTTAATTACGCATAACACCACGCACATTCTGTACAAAAGAGAACTTGATCTTAATAAAATAATCATCCAGGTAGTAGAAAATGATCTTGCATTCTGATTGTATGAAGTTACAGAAGGGAAAAGAAACTAGGAAGCAAAATAGAATAGGCTTATTTGGAATGAGTATATCCATAGACTACAGATGCAAGGAAAAAATTCCCCTTTACCTCTATGGGTTTTACTTGTACTTTGTATTGATAAGAATTATTCCACTGATAACCTGCAATCTAATTGGGCCACATGGTCCCTTTTGGCACTAGTGTTTGTCTCTCAGAGTTCTAAGTTAAATAAAATACTGAGGCCATCTCGGGCTCTGAGAATATTTTGATGTTTTAAAATGTATGGTTCAGTCATTTCTGGGGGGAAAAAAAATAAGGTTTCATTTATTTTGAATCGGTTCTCAGGATTGGGGGAGAAGCAAAACTTTGGTTCAGCTGCAAATTAGATGATTTTCAGATTGCAGCAAATTAGAGCCACCTGTTACGGTTTCTGATTCACAGTCCAGGCTTGGTATTTATACACACAAGGACATTTGGAGTAACATTCTGATTGTGACTTTAAAGCATATTTCCAGGTCTCTACTGAGAATTCTCCCGTGTAAATGGACTGTGCTAATGTGTTTGACTAAGAGTTATGGTTGGGACCGTTCTGAGATCCATTCTGCTGCTGTGCAAATAGCTAGAGCTTAGGTGTCTCTATGTTCCACTAAATATTGCTAGTAAAATTCCTTGTGTTATTAACATATCATAAAATAGTATTTGCTTTCAAGTCCACTAGATTCAAGGAACGTAAAGACTGCACTACTTCAGATTTAATTGACCACAGGTTTAGCCCACACTGATAACATCTGAATTATAGAGGAGTTTAAAAGAAATGCTGCTTTTTCACTCTATTCAGGTCCCTAATAGATTATTAAAGGAAATGGATATGAGCGATGTGTTGTGAGCCCTGTTGTAATAACGTCCTTGAGTGCAAGCCATGAAACTGCTTTATAAGTAAGGTCATCATAGAATAAGGTCCTTTTGGTGACTTAGTAATTAAATGTTCCAGCTGGTGTCCAAAATAAATATGTCCCATTTCCGATCTCTGTTTAATGGAATTACATCACGTTTCCCTAGTCCTTGGCCTCTGAAATTTCTGTTCCTTTTACACATATCTTGTTCAGTTTTTTAAGCCTTTTCCTCACGGATAGTAAACGCATTTATTTCAACCTAGATCTGATACAGCGATCACAAATATTAAGATGTGTGTCGTCTAAATTAATAATGTTATACTATACCACGTTTTTAATGTATTAAACTTGATCCCTTTAAAAGTAGTTGACTTATGTCAAGTTATGTTCACCAAAATTCTTCTTTTTAAAAATATTTTACTGAAGTATAGCTGATTTACAATGTTGTGTTAATTTCTGTACAGCAGAGTGATTCAGTTATACACATACGTATTCTTTTTCATCACCAAAGTTCTTCTTATTGTTATTCGTCATGCGGTTCATGCATCACTCTACTATATCATCATATATTAACTTTGCTTTTTAGACCACATTAATAAATTACTTTAGGTGTATTACTTTATTTGAGCACCAAAAATTAAAGGGAAGCAAAACCAACTAAAGAGTCAGCATCCCTTTTCCCAAAGAGAAGTGCGAGGTTCAGGGTCTCCCCAGCTCCCCACGCCAGACCCGAAGCTCTGGTTTCAGCACCTTCTGATGCAAACCTCAGAACCCACTGGTGACACGTAAGTCCTCTTCTTCCTAAGAAGGGGATGCAAAGCAGGGAGGATGAGATGTGCCCTTCCGGCCGCTCTCTCTCTCGTACCCCAATGCCAGAAGTCTTCTGTATTGAAAAATTCTTGTTGTGGTTAAATTGTACTGTCTTTCTCGGTGCCAAAGCGCTGAATGTGCCGCTTCAAATTCGCTGTGATTTGCCCTCTCCAGGTTTAAGCACAGACCTGAAGATGGGACGTTTCAGTCACATGCGTTATATAAACTTTCCGAGAGTCAGTAAGGGACAGACAGTCTTTCCTTCCCTCTCACCCATAACAAGTTGGGAAAAATTTTTGCTTCAGTTTGTACAGCTCCAATGCGGTGTTCTTTGAAACAGAACTTATCACTTATACTCCTATGAGGGAGCAAAGATGTGATAAGATAAAAGAAATGAAGCTTCAAGTTATCTTTCTAATCCTCATACCTGGGATTACTTTCAGAGTGTGTGCTGTTATCTCAGGGGAAATTCCTCTTCCCTTGGACTACAACAGTTCTGGTAAAGTGTTTTAGAAAACATGGTATATTGTTTGTGCAGATAACAAGGAGTATCCATCTTTTGAGAGTCTCTTCCGTAAACTAATATATCAAATATGTTTATTTATCCTTTTAGCCTGTTTTAGACCCCTGCTCCTTTCCCAAAGCCAAAGTGTCAAGGGAGGACAAAGAAATTTTCCTTCTCTATGCTCAAAAGATGGTCTGAGGTGGGCTTTCATCATAGTTTTCAGACTCCAATCCAAGCTTTATTTTCTCTGTCCATAAGTGATTGCCAATACAAGTGCAACTCTCCCATAAGAAAGGCCATCAGCTAATCATTGATCCCATTAAGCACGTTTTTAAGCTTATCTTGCCTTAAAGTACTATATAGAAAGACATGAACACGTAGGCTGTCTGCAACCTATATATTTCAGACAAAAATCAGTTTTACCATGCAACAAAGTGGTATCCAAAGGATTAAAATTATATACTAGTTTACTGCTCTTAAAAGGAGGAAACTTTGATAGAAATATCGTACTACTCTAAGTAGCAATAGAGAAAAAGAGCAACAGTTTAAAAAAAACAGAAACAAAACTTAATATTTCCTCAAAAACAAGCAATCAGAGGCAGAGTTATTAAGAGTTTCAAGGACAGAGCATGTGTGTCTTTCAACTCTGAAAAGAATAAAAGAAACTAACAGCTGGAGCACAGCTCTGTTCTAATCAACAGAAGGACACATGTAGGAAGTTAAAGTAGGGTTTTCATTTCTGGGAACACACATTTATGTTATTGCAAACTTTTATTTTTTTTAAGTTTAAATCTACATTCTGCCAACTTGCATCACAATTTCTAGATTTAACTGAAAGCTTCAGAGGAGCTGAGTAAGAATCAAACATCTAAATAAAGATTTCCCCTAATCTTCCCAGGTTTCCATAGAAAAATAAAAGGAAAAATGCCACTTGTTTCTATTAGAAATAATTAGAAGACCATCCCATCTTCTGAGGAGGTGGTTTGTTACTTGTGAGTTAAATGCACCTTTATTTTTTATGATAACAGCTATCTGCAATACCTTTGCTAGTAATTTAAATTATACTTTGTTTCAAATAAAGCCTGAAATTTAACTTGCTACATCATAACCAAACAGAATTGATTCTGTCAGATATAATTTAGAGATATTAATGTGTTTGCTAGTGCTTTGTTTAGGCTTTCTTTTACTACATTATCCAGTGCTGATTTCACGTTAATTGTTAATTCATCTTACCCCTGGATGTGGGATTTTAAAAATTACACCTCGGTTGATACATAGATCTTGAACCGAGAATGTAACGATGCTTCTAAACTCTAAATGTTTTCCTTTATAGCACTTCCAGAGAAGTGCGTTGCATTACTCAAATTATATATATATGGAGAAATATGCATAGGAACTTACTTTTCAAATTTAAGATTAACCAAATTACCTTAAAAATGACTTACAGATAAGTGGAGGGGGAAAAATGAATTATCTAAGATGTATTACTTTCCATTCAGTAAATATTAAGTAGTTCTTCCTGTGAAGTATTGTACCACCTGCCGTGGACAGAAGGAGAAAGAGTGAGATGAGCCCTGACCTTAGGACGTGGCTTCACATCGATAAGGAACAGTGACACTCATGAGTTATATACACATAAGAGGAAACGCTGCTCGCAATGAACTGCTAAGGTAGCAAGTGCTAGGAAGGGTAGAGCAGGATCCGTTCAAGCTGGGCCTTATCAGTCAAGAGAGACCCGGAGAATGTGAGCTGGCCGTGAAATGACGGGTGATGTGGGCCATCTGTCGCCAGTTGGGTTCTCTGGGAGCAGATGCTGAGATGGAGCTGGGGTTCAAGATGTGTATTAGGAAGGAGTGTATGTGAGGGAAAGGCAGGGCAGAGTCCGGACTGCGCAGAGAGAAGCAGAACTAGGAAATAGCGCGGCCCAGCCTCTGCCAGCCCACAGGAAGCCTGCAGCCAGTCTTCCCCGTAAGAGGATCCTGAATCGGCCAGAACGGACCTTCTGACCCTTTCTCGATTGGTCGTCAGAAATGGGAGAGCTTACTTTGGGCCAGGTGTTCTTCTGCAGCTGAGGTTGATCTATCCTGAAGCTGCTGGGACGCTGTCTGTTGATGCCCTGCCCTCAATTTAGGTAAAGGCTGGGCACACAGTCCCTACTTAAAGGGACACGTGGGCCGTACGTCTTCACATCTACCATCGCTTTCCTTGTGTGAGAAAGAGACAAGCAAAACATTGGAGGAGAGAATCAGCAAGATTATGTTTGAGGGTCAGAGTCACTATAAGGACCTGCTGGAGTTCAGGGCCATTGCTGACGACATTGAAAAGATAGGAGGGCGTTCTGTGAGGGAGCTCTTGAGTGCCAGTGTGAGAATCTTGTCTTCATAGGGGAAGACGTGTAAACTAAGCAAGAGGGCTGCTTTCTCTCTCTTTCTAAAAGCAGCACTTTGGAGAGATGCCATGTGTCCTTTTACAGGCTGTGTGTCTATTACGGAAATATGGGGAGATGGGGAAAGCAAGGTGACAATTCTCTTTAGAATGATTCCTGGGTGTAGATATCAACAACAGCATCTTAAGGGCAAAACCATCCCAAATCAGGGAAGCACTTCTGCAAAATATGTTTCTTCAACAGATGGGTTTGTGCAAAAGAGACCTTCAACTACACAAATTATTAAAAACAATGAACAAATGTTCATGTCTGGTTTGCAACCTATTGTTGGCACATATTTTTATCTGTTCAATTAACTGTCCATTCATTTACCAAACAGCTTCTGAACACCCACTAAGTTCTTAGGGTGAATGAGATGGGTTCCCTGTTAGGAGTAGCTCACAGTGTAATCATGGTGACAAAAACAGGGAAAGATGACTTGTCATAGAGTTTTGTCAGCCCCGGAGGGAGGCAAGAAGGAGATGCTGGGGATACACAGAGAAGAGTGGGAACCCCTTTACTCTGTATCTAAGGGCTTTGTGTTCCATGATAAAGTGATAAGGAAACATTAAAAGCAGTGATACTCCTGCATTTGTATTTTAGAAAGGTTACCCGGTGACAGTTGGAATATGGAACAAAGCCTGGTGAGACTAGAGGTAGGAAATCAGTTATGGAAGGTATTGTAAGAGCTTAGATAGGAAAAGCTGGAAGTAATTAACATTTATTGAGCACTTACTGTATACGCAACTCTGTTGTAAATTGTATATATGTATAAACTCACATACACATATATATGTATATTTAGATGTAGTTTAATTTTCACAACAGTGAAGGTTGAAATGAATGACTGATACGTTATTTGCACTTTTGCTACAGTTATGCCAACTCCCTGTTGACTTGTAACATTGGCAAACTCAGGTGGTTAGAAACTGTGAATGACATTTATAAGTATAGCAATTTTAATATTACTGAAGAATGAAATCTTGCTATTTGCGACAACATGGATGGACCTAGACGATATTGTGCTAAGTGAAATAAGTCAGACAGAGAAAGAAAAATAGTGTATGATTTCACTTATATGTGGAATCTGAAAAACAAAACAAATGAACAAATGTAAAACAGAAACAGAGTTACACATACAGAGAACAAACAGGTGGTTGCCAGAGGGGAAGGGGATCCAGGGAGGAGAGAGATAGGTGAGGGAGATTAAGAGGTACAAACTTCCAGTCGCAAAGTAAATGGGGAGTATACGTTGTGGGGAGTTTAGTCAGTAATTAATGTAGCATCCTTGTATGGTGACAGATGGTAACTGGAGGTAGGATGGTGATCATTTTGAAGTGTGTAGAAATATTGAATCACTGTGTTGTGTAAGAAAAACTAACATAGTATTGTAGTTCAACTGTACTTCAAAAACAAACAAATTCATAGAAAAAGAGATCAGATCTGAGGTTTCCAGAGGTGGGGGGGAGGGGAGGGGGAATTGGATGAAGGCGGTCAAAAGGCACAATCTTCCAGTTATAAGATAAATAAGTGCTAGTGATGTAACGTGCAACGTGATGAATAGAATTAATGCTGGTGTTACATACGAAAGCTGTAAAGACAGTAATCCTAAGAGTTCTCATCAAATGGAAAAAATAGTTTTTCTGTTTTTTAAATTGTGTATCTCTGTGAGATGATGGGTGCTCTCTAACTTGTCGTGGTCATTATTTCATAATGTATGGAAGTCAAATCACTGTTGTACTCCTTAAACGTATACAGTGCCGTCTATCAATTACAACAAAATAAAACTGGAAGAAGAAAAGTAAGTATAGCAATTTTAAAAGAGCAATGACAATCATTATATATGATAATGACAGTCATTATATATGATTACTTATACAGTGATATTTATTTGACCAAGCAAATCCTTGAAATCATACAGTATTTTAGACAAAAAAAAATTAAGTCGACCTTTTTGAAGAATAAGGATCCCTAAGACAGTTGATCAGGAAATTGTTTAAGAAGTAAAAATTAATTATCCTGTTTTTTTCAATGTACTTCTGTTTTATTGGGCAGTGTTTAATTAAGCTGTACAGATCATATCCTACACACTTGCACGTATATACTCCAAAATGTTGGGGAAGGTTACAAAGAAGATAGAAAGATACAAGGCCACAGCATGCCTTCCACCTCAGTATGCTTGCGCAATAATACATAGAATGGTTATGTACTTAGTGAAGGAGAAAAAAAAATAGCCTAAGAAAAATAGCTTTAAAATACAGAGATACTCACTAACATAGTCCAAACCAGTATCCAACTTGCTGTGTATGTGTGTGTGCACGTGTGCATGTGTGCATGTTTTCGGTCTTGGTTGTAATCCTTAGAAGAAGGATTCAAAGGAAGGACGGATAAAAGAAAGAACACAAAATATATTAATATTTGTAGAGAATCTAAACATATATGGTAATACCCACTCATCCCATCACTGATCCCTTCATTGCATTTGTCCCTAACATTATACTGATATATGTATGTATGTATGTATTTTTAATTAATTTGTAATATGTTTATTTGCTGTCCCTCTTCCACCCATTAGAAAGTAAGTTCCGTGAGGCTGAGGTTTGCCACGTTCAAGACTGTGTCCTCCAGTACTGAAAACAGTGTCTGGCACATGCTAGATAACCAGTATTCACTGAATGCTGAAAGAATGAGATGCACATATTATCTATTTTATCTTATATTCAGGAAAATAAACAGTCTTTTTCTTACTTACACCTGATTAGACTGAGGTTCAGCAAGGTCGAATGACTCGCTCAGGATCTCTAAACGATGGAGCCAGTTTTTGAAACCAAGTTCAAAAGCCCATGTCCCTTGTGTTCTGAAAGCACGGCCTTCTAAGATGTTAAACAGTCACGTCCCATTGGCCTTTTCTTAAAATGATGTGACTTTGTATGACGATGAAACATTCAGCGGAGCCATGGAGCGCCAGCTGAAGAATCTCTACAGATAAGTTGATGGTTTACAGCGTCTTTATTTTTACAAAAACCTCTCAAAAATTAATTGGCGACATGCATTTTTTTCATTTTGTGACAAGTGATAATGCAGGTAAATTAAAAAGTTGTAATATGGATATCTGCACCAGACTTTTTGTCATATTTATAATTGTAGAAAACAGTGGATTTTGAATTTGCATAAAGTCAAGTGTTGTTTATTACCATTTTTGTGATAAAACATGAGTGGTAAGGAACAGAGATCAGAGGATTTTTTTTATGGTGATTGTTTTTGACGTGCTGGGCAAGGCGTTTTATTAATTATCCCTTTTCATGACTAGCACCAAAGCGAAAATACTTGACTGGTGTCTCTTGGATGTTGGAGAACACACAAGACTCCTATGAACTGAACAGAGGCTGATGAGTTAAGTTATGAGCGCTTTTGATAAAATCACAAAAACAGACGCCCAGATGCACCTGTATATGATCATCTTATTTTTTACCAAACTTCTGACTTGGTAGTAATCACGTAAGATGAATAGATCTTAGGTCCATGGGTCTGTATAATAAGGCGGCTCTGGGGAATCAATAGGATGAATCATGGTTAATTTATTTTACACATAGAGACATGAACTGAGTTTCTGAAACCTGTCTTTCTATATTTACTTATATTTCCTCCCTAAGTTGTTGGAATCATTCCAATTTAATAGTGATCACTAGACTCGTAATTTTTAAAGTCAATTCCACAGCTGTTAGTGGTGCGGCTGTTTTATTAAAATGAAGCAGAAGAGAGAAAACTGTGGTGAATGTGTACAACGAAGAGGCTTCATCTGCGCTTCCTCGTTGTTCTGATCAAAGGAAGGATGTATCCTCGTTTACACGATGTCTAATGTCTCACGAGTAATTGCACACAGCCACCAAAGAATATTTGATTCCATCAGTTTACCTTATGCAGCTGCCTTCCTACAGATCTTTTAAAATTATTATCCAGTAATTCTGGTAGAGCTTCTCTGCCTTTATTAAGGGCTTCTTTCGTTTTTCCTTTTCACTGAAAGCACCCTGGTCACGTGGGCACGTGTGTGTGTGCACACATGCATTACATCTTCTCTTTCTCCTCCGTCCTGTTCTCTTCCTCTCTTGCTCATCATCAGAGGTTGATTGCATCTAGGATTTCTCCCTGGGATGTTTTGCTAGTTTACAAATTATTGTTGGTATCTGCCGTGTCCAACACTGTAATCGGTTAACACCTACAGCCTAAGCTTTGTTGTGTTTGCAAACATGTTTCTACCTGTCTTCTATTACAGAGTACTTGCTAATTTTATTGGATATCGTTTTTAAACATTCTATTAAGTATGATTTTTTTAAACTAAGAAATACTCTTCTTTTTTTTCTTTCTTTCTTTTTTTTTTTTTTTGCGGTAGGTGGGCCTCTCACCGCTGTGGCCTCTCCCGTTGCGGAGCACAGGCTCCGGACGCGCAGGCTCAGCGGCCATGGCTCACGGGCGCAGCCGCTCCGCGGCGTGTGGGATCTTCCCGGACCGGGGCACGAACCCGCGTCCCCCGCATTGGCAGGCGGACTCCCAACCACTGCGCCACCAGGGAAGCCCTCTCTTTTCTTTGAATGGCACTTGCAAGGTGAGCCCAGTTTTGCTCAAAACACTGGATTCATTGCATTCCCTACCTAATTTCTGCTAACATCTTCACCGAAGAGATACCTGTCTTCCCCCTCCCGCCCATGGTTGAGAATATTGGAATCTCAGTGCATCTTCTAGTTGTTGCTGCTGTTTTATTTGAACCTGATGCAGAATTTGGTGACAGTGCTTGGCCATTTGAAGCATTGCAGAAAGTGACATCATACAGATGCCTTCAAGGTCACTTGTCACTTCACCTCTTTGAGACCCAGTTTCTTCATCTGTAAAATGCAGATAATAAAATTACCTCCAAGACCTGTTATGAGCACTGAAGGAGGTAATTGTGGAAAACAACTAATGTTGAGCCTGGTCTGTGGCTAATATTAGTCCTTACTATTTTTCTCTGTGATTGCTGGGGTCTATAATTTTTCAGAAACAAAAGTAATTTTCACCAAAAATCATAGTTTGGCACTCAAGGTATTTGTAAAAGTTCAGATTATTCTGCTGGATTGAAAGAGTGAAGAGTAATTTTTTTCCTGAAATCGTCATGAGTGATGTCAGAGATATGAATTTCTGTTTCAATAAACGATGATGCTAATTATTTATATTTTCCACACCTTACCAACTTACCTTCCCAAGTCAAAGAAATATATACTTCAAAAGTGATTGTTTTATCTGGTTTACTTTGTAACTGCAATATCTTTACCTCCATTTGACCATAATAATTAGAAAGGGGCATTATGCGGTAGAGGTGGTAGAGGGAACCAAAAAACCGTCGACTCCGTATTCCTGATCTACCGATGATGCAGCTGTAAAAAAAAGCTGAAAAAACAACACAGAACAATATAGTATGTTTATCCCTGGAGCCCTGAAAGAGCTCAGTCCTTCCAGATCGGGTACAGTAGTGTGTCTTTCATCCCCCTCTCGCATTTTCTTCCAGAAGCACACAAATCTGTGCCTTAGCTCCAGGGAGAAGAGCTCTCCTCAAGCTGCCATGCTGCACAGCTGTCGGCTCCCATAATGCATTTCTCCACCTATGTTAGAGAGAGAATTCTGTGCGTCTCTGGGATATGCGAGTGTGTAGTTTCAAAATTCCTTTCAAGACAGCTTTACAAGACCCTCAGCTGTGCATAAGCCCACAGACAGTTTCCCCCTCCAAGTTTACAAGAGCCTGGTCTCTGAGCTATGGGATAGGGAATCAGGTGCCATATCCTGTGTGCGTGCGTGTGTGTGCGTGCGTGCGTGCGTGCGTGTGTGTGCGCGTGCGCGTAGGTGTGTGTGTGCACGTGTGCGTGCGTGTGTGTGTGTGCGTGTGTGTGTTACCTTGAACCTATTAAATTGGCACTATAGAACTAAAATTCACATGTAAATCACTGAATCAGAAAGATGTAAATCATTGAATCAGAAAGTTTTCTATGCATTTTCTTTGATTATTAGTGATTTCCCTATGGTGATATATCTCACAGCGCCTTTTAGTATAGTATGTTTTTATCTGTCGTATTTCTTATATGTTTATTTTGGAATGCTAAAAGTGAAATTAATTCACGTAGTAATTCCCAATCCAGTTTTTAAAAAATGGCGTCTATTTCCTTTGCTTCCTCTGTCTTTAAAGACCAAGGTCAGGCAGCGGTTTATAATTTTAGTAAACGTTCTGCATTGGATCGACTCTGGACTGGATCGCGTGGCAGCATGGCCCTAGGACCCATGAATAGCGAAACAGCAGACTCATTTATAGATTAGCATTGCCATAACGTAGGTGGCAATAAATACAGCAACTGGGGGAGACGAGTCAGCTTAGGTTTGATAGTCATCTAACCTTATGCCGGTGTGACCACTTACCCTAAAAATTTTATGCCTGAAACTACCAAGAATCACCTGCTCTCTCTAAGCCACCACCAACAGTTTTTCTGTCTAGTTTCATTCATTTAGCCACAGTAACCTTCACTCCGCTTCAAGGCTGCCCTGAGGCATCCTATATCCAGCTTGTGTCAGGTTGTCTTGATGCAGTTCTAAGCATGAAGTCTTGCAGCCTCCTGGAAGCTTGGCACAGACAGCCGCAGGTTAGTATATGAAACGGACAGCAATACCTGTAGCAAGTGTTCAAATTCCATCCCTTCTCCAAAAGCGTGTGTGCCCTAGGCAAGAACCCAATTTGCTCCCCCTAGGGCTAGCTTTGAACAAGTCCTTTTTTCCCTTTATGTTTGAGTCGGAATGTGGTTGGCACCGTAGAATTTGCAATAACATTGCACCCCTTGGGAGATAATATGCCCTTATTAAAAACTTCTACAATCTGTAACTATTGTAAATCAGTCAGATTTCTTCCTTAAATAAAATCATCGTATTGGATTGAGGCTGAATTCAAAGTTTCATTTTGCCCCCAGTTTAGTGAGTGAGTTATGTGAAGGAGAGCAAAGATGTTGCACATTTAATTCTTTATTTCGAACTAGCATGGTTACTAAGCACCAGGGTTTCAGAACTATCTAAAATTCAAGATGCTATATAAAATGTATTCTCTTTAATGAGCTCTGCATTCCATCCACCGTTGAACTATACATCAATTACATGCCCCTTCCTTTCAACATTCAAACTGTTTAGCTCCCACTAATAGGTACATTAAAAAGAATCTTGCTACAAATATGAACTCAGACATCATAGCTATATGCATTTCTGCCTATGCTCACACTTTTTTAAAGGCTCCTAAGAGAAATCTTCACAAAGATAAACGGTAACCCTTTTTGTGCAGGGTCTGCTAATGGAGGCAGACATGACGTGCATTTTTTTCTGTATATAACTGAACCACAGCATCGGGATGATATCGACTAGGGAAAAAATAGCGGGAGTTGGAATAATCGCTGCATCATGATGGGCACAGACTGTTGATGAATTGTTTCACTTCCTGTATGTCTTTGAGTGCTTCTGTTGAAAAAGTGTGAAAATAACCCTTAAAATTCTTAAATTTAATCACAGTGCTGTAACAGTGCTTTGAAAACAGTGGTGACTGTTGTTAAGTACAGAGTGGGCTAAATGAAGTTTGAAATATGACAAAGATAATTTAAACTCATAGAGAAACAGTACTCTTAGAAGAAGGATTTAGAAGGTGTGTTTTTCATTTCCCTGTGTTTCAAATGACGTTTTATCTCTTTGTTAAAAAGGCTGTTTTAGCTCTTTATTAAGGAGGAGAAAGGTATTTGAACTCCAGAGTAAAATTCACCTGAATGTTTTCTATTAAGAAAGAAAGAGAGGGAGAAGGAAAAGGAGAGAAAGAAAATCATTCTATTAAAGAGACACTTAAAAAATGCTCACTACTTGTATTCCTAGTAGAGAATTCTAAAATGGCCTTGCTTTATTTTATTTTTAACATATTCTTGAAAATACATTTTTCTAAATAGGTTTAATAATGAGCAGTCCTTAAAAAGTCAGTATGAATTGTGTGTTACCTTCTTGGTTGTGCGTCCTGAGAAAAGAAGTATTTAGGTGAATAATAATACTCCTAGTTAATCACAGAAAAAATATATTTTGTTTTTGGTTTGCTTCAAATTTTAAGTTTGAAAGCAGTGTCTGAACATTCTCATCTTTTCAACTAGATTAGGAACAGGTTTTACCTATGTTTTCCTAATATATGTACAGTGTGTTGGTTAACTTTTGTGGGCAGTAAACAGAGAAGAAATATTCTGTATTTTCTGGGTAAAAGTAAACATCTTTTATGCAGATTATCACAAAATTATATCACCTGTGCACCTGTATTGAAATACAACCCATAACAACGTGAACAGAGATTCATGCTGGATTTTTTCACGTGGAAGCGCTGATACGTAGAAGGCTTGCAGTCCGTGTCGCTTTTAAACAAAACTTTTCCTTTGGGTATTTCTAAGTGGCATGCTCATTGTCTCTCACACACACACTTCCGCATAATTTTTCTCTATCGTAGAGCTTGTTGGTTTAGATAAATGTTCTACAAAAATGATAAAAGGTAGTTTTTAAGATTCTTAGTGGCATGAAACTATTTAGATTTCACTTCCATAAAATCATACAAAAATTTACATAATAGAACAAAATATGTAAATTAAATCAGTCTATGTGCTTATTACTAAAATACTAAAATGCTGATTTTTTCCTTCTGTATTTTAGCACGTCGGTGTGGGATGTTGTATTTCGGATTTGGTACTTTTTTAGATAGGGCACATTATTTTTTATAGAAGTTGCATTTTGCAATTTGAGGGTCTTTTATAGTATGAATATGTATGAGACAGCTATACATGTTAATAAATCTGCCAGTAACATGCATCATACTAAATGAGTTTATTCCATAAATGGTAGAATTTTAGTTCTCTTAGATTTTAAAATAAATCCAGATATAGTGATTAACACTAAATTCCCTTGCAGTTTATGGACACATACATGTATTTATATGTACACACACACTCATACACACACGTATATAGCCATACTGTTATTTTCATTAAAAAGTTGACAGTTGTTATACAAGTAACTCATAAAGCATGTAGGCTAATGATTTCCCTTCATTCTGCATAAATTAACTCTGCAATTTTGCTATATAAACATAACCTTCAGTGTAATTTGATACCCTCTCAAACGGTTTCTGCACTCAAAAAATAAAGTTTTGAATTATATCATGTATGTTACTAATATTGGCTTCCCTGCAAGGTTGAATAAACAGAAAATAAAATGAAAACATCTGCAGAAAGTGATCCCAGTATGAAATATTGCCATAACATTTCATTCCAATCAGAATCACTGTTTACTTTCAATATTAAGACCCGCAGTAGGTAAGACCACTGGCTGAAAATTAAAAGCTAATCTATGGAAAATTGTGGCCAAGGGATGTGTTGTCTACATTTGAACATTTGTTAAATAAATAATAAAACATAAGAAAGAAACGAAGCCCTTTCAGAAATCCCTGCACTTTATTTATGCCTTGGTGCCCAGACCAGGAGGAGGCTGCTCTCGCAGCTGTGCTGTTGTGACT
Organism: Delphinus delphis; assembly: GCF_949987515.2. Classification (NCBI taxonomy): domain Eukaryota; kingdom Metazoa; phylum Chordata; class Mammalia; order Artiodactyla; family Delphinidae; genus Delphinus; species Delphinus delphis. The sequence continues at coordinate 33,731,162 of NC_082703.1, forward strand.
GTCCCTGGCCTCAGCTGATGTCCGCCGATACTCGTCATTGTTGTAAAGACCTTGGAGATTCCTGTAGCAGGAAAGTTGATTTGATATTACCCACTTCTGTGTGTTCCGTAAAGTGCTACTCATTTTGGCTTTTTGGACTTCTTTTTTTCACAACAAAACTACTGTAAGACCTGTTCCAATTCACATCACAATTTGATGAATTACCTTCTCAGGATTTCATTATAAATGTGTTTTCAAGGGCTGCTGCAGAGACTGAGGTGTTTTGAAATAACAAATAGGTGCAGTTGAGAAGCTGTACATCTAAATGACTTGGGGTCTCAGTGTTCCAGGGAGCAGTTTCTCCAGTTCCTCAGTGTCTGCTTTATTAATATTAGGCGGGGTAATTTTGTTATTAATATGAAGCACAGTGCTTTGGCACTGGAGAAGAATTCCACCTCAGGTGTATGATGGGCCTGAGCAGCATGTGAGCAAACCACAGAACTCAGTGAAGCCTCGTTTGTGATTAACAGCAATCAGGCATGACTTCTAGCGATTTGGTGAAGCGGGATGGACTACAGAGCTGTGGAACTTCATTAGTTCATAATTGTTTCTTTTAAGGATATTCAGGTTCACTTTCTATGGCAAATCCATGGGAGAATAAATACAGAGCAAATCTGCTTACCTCTTAAAGTCAGACTTGTCAAGGTTTGTTTTATGTTCCCAATTACCCCAATTCACTGTTTTTTCCTGGTACATGCATTTAAATGGAATCTGAAGTATTAAAATTATAGAATCATCCATCTCTACAAGACCTTAGACTTAATCTAACCAAAGAGAACAGGTCTCTCATCCAACATCACACTGGCTGGAAGTTCTAAGACTGTTTACTACTTTGTATTAATTACCATCCAAAATGTCTCATTCTAGGGAAACATCATCACCCTTCAACTTCAAAGGTTTCTAAAACTTTTCTTTTTTGTAATGGTGTTTTAATGGAGCTCCAGCCTTTTTTTTTTTTTTTTTTTTTTGGCTGCCTTGGGTTTTCGTTGCTGCGCATGGTCTTTCTTTAGTTGCGGCAAGCGGGGGGCTACTCTTCATTGCGGTGTGCGGGCTTCTCATTGTGGTGGCTTCTCTTGTCGCGGAGCATGGGCTCTAGGCACGCGGGCTTCAGTAGTTGTGGCACGTGGGCTCAGTAGTTCTGGCTCGCGGGCTCTAGATCGCAGGCTCAGTAGTTGTGGCACACGGGCTTAGTTGCTCTGTGGCATGTGGCATCTTCCCGGACCAGGGCTCGAACCTGTGTCCCCTGCATTGGCAGGCGATTCTTAACCACTGCGCCACCAGGGAATCCCCAGCCAATTATCAAAATAAGACTGACTTTATAAAACTAAGCAAGCAGTGTGACCCGGATTTTGATTTGACTGACTTCTCAGTGAGCTTAGCTTCTGCAAACATGAATTTGTCCTCTGTGTGTTGGATCTGCAGATAACACACCAAGTCCAGGAAACCAGGACTTGTGATGCCATGTATAGGGCTCTAACCTGGCTTCCCTCAGGCTAAGAAGACAGCAACAGAAGTGTCCATGACTGATAGTTTCCTTATGATTGTAGGAACTTGAGTATAGCAGATTGTAACGGAGTTGGCGTCTCACCCTTTACCCCACTTTTTGTTTAGAAGATACGTAAAACCAGGGGTCAGGATAGAGGAGGCCCCGCCTTAAACTGTTGCTGAACAAATAAAGCAACACATTAATTAATACCTTTATTTCTCGAAAAGCATTCTGAGTAATTCATATCAAGTGTCACTGTAGAGTTTTAGAGGCAGATGTATATTCATAGTTTTTTTAAATGAAAATCCAGGATTCTTTACTCACAGTCCAAAGTACTCTTTCTTTTCATCATGTCAATTTGTCTTTTCTAAGGAAGTTCAAAATTATTTCAGTCTTGATGATGATTGTGAAAAAAGCCACTTATAAGTGATAGTTCCTATTCTTGGACTTATTGGAGGTTACTGATATTTTAAAACAAATATTGGCTTGTGTTTTATATACTAGAGTCTGGTTTCCATTCATTTATCCATTCAATAAATGTTTATTGAAAGATATTAGTGGACCAGGCCGTATGCCAAGAGCTGGTTTACAGTGCAGAGCCCAACACACACAGAATTGCCCTCTTCCTTTCAGACAGTAGGACTGGAAGAGAGACGGTTTGGGAATTCCCCGGTGTTCCAGTGCTTTCACCGCCCTGGCCCAGGTTCAATCCCTGGTTGGGGAACTAAGGTCCCACAAGCCACGTGGCATGGCAAAAAAAAAAACAAACAAACAAAAAAACAGAAGGGAGATGGGTTAAAAGGGTGAGTCAAAAACTAGGATGCATCCTTTGCCATAGAAAGATGGTGAAGAAGTAAGTTATTCAGTGCTATTTCGATGTCCTGAAAAAGTAAATTACCTACTTTTATCATGACGCATGATCTTTGCCGTAATAGTTTTTAGTATCTAGAGCACATCTAAAATAGAGGTTTTATTGAAAAATTACAAAAAGTTATGACAGAATAAAATGTTAGATTAAAAAAAATGACCACATTCCAACATTTTCAGTTATCATATAGCTTTAATTGATTGCTGATACTATATGTTATCCAGATGATCACAGACCACATCTCTCTACCTGGGGAGATGAAACTTGGTTTGATTCCAAAATTTCTCATTTTTTATTATGGCTTTGCCTATTGTAGCAGACTTACAATTTTTATCTTATCCCAGGTGCTAAGCAAGCTCTATTAAGTGAAAGAGGTCTGTCAGCAAGTTGTGTTGCATTTCATTTGTATTTCTTATGGTTATTCAACTATTTAAGAATGACATAGTTTAAAGACAAAAGACTCATCAAAATGATACGCTTAGATGTCTGTTTCACAAACCATTGCAACATATGTGAATAATGAGAACTCTCTTCTTAACAATTAAACATAGTATTTATCTGTTGTAAGAATCGATAGTCTTTCCTAATCAAGGTAACTTTTAGATACATATAAAGTTATCGCTATTAAGCCCAATATTGTTAAACCCTCAACAATAGAATATTTTTCATCTTTAAACAAAGGTAGTACGTACATTCTGTAATTAAGCAAAAGTAGCTGAAAATAGAATGTTAGTATGAGTTATTATTATGGCAGATTTGGCTTCTGTGAGTTTCATCAGATTCTGTACTGAAAGATTCTATTACTGAAACATTTTTAACCCTATGTAGCCTTATTAAAACAGATACCGGTATAAAGCAAAGTCTAAAGAGTCTAAATAGGTTTTTAAAGTTTAAGGGCAGATTAAAGAGTATATTGGCCAGTTAAAATATTTAGGCTGGACCCAAACGTAAACAAAGCATTAACTCATATTCCTAATATACCGGCTCGAACATACCCTTTTATATTCATAGACCCCTCCCAGAGTTACAGCTTTGTGAAATCAAAGTTCTATAAAGCTAGAGAAGTGACTGTGTTTTTACGTGACATATAGTCGACTTGCAGTGTTATATTAATTCAGGTGTACAACATAGTGACTTGATATTCTTATAGCTTATACTCCTTATAAAGTTTTTCTAAAATACTATTGGCTACATTCCCTATGATGTGCATTACAGCCCTGTGACTTATTTTATACCTAGTAGTTTGTATCTCTTAATTCTCGTACCTGTTTTGGTCCTCTCCCCAGCCCCTTCCCTCAAATAACCACTAGTTTGTTCTTTGTATCTGTGAGTCTGTTTCTGTTTTGTTGTATTTGTTCATTTGTTTTATTTTTTAAATTTTTCACATATAAGTGGAAACATACAGTACTTGTCTTTCTCTGTCTGACTTACCTCACCAAGTATGACGCCCTCCAGGTCCATCCGTGTTATTGCAAATGGGAAGATTTAGTCTTTTCTTATGGCTGAGCAGTGACTTTATATTCGAGTTTCTCCCTTAATATTCTGTTACTATAAACTGAGTCACTGACAAGGACACAAAGCCTGTTTACCTACTATTTCTACATTGATACTATTACTGTATACCTACGACCCTACCTTGCAAACATTAAGCATGATATGAGAATAAAGTAATACTTACGTAATGTATTCTCTCTCTTTTTTTTTTTAAACATCTTTATTGGAGTATAATTGCTTTACAACGGTGTGCTAGTTTCTGCTGTATAACAAAGTGAACCAGCTATGCTTATACGTATATCCCCTCCCTCTTGCGTCTCCCTCGCACCCTCCCTATCCCACCCCTCTAGGTGGTCACAAAGCACCGAGCTGATCTCCCTGTGCTATGTCTGTCGTACAGAGTGAAGTAAGTCAGAAAGAGAAAAACAAATACCGTATGCCAACACATATATACAGAATCTTAAAAAAAAAAAGAAAAGAAAAAAAAAAGAAAAAAATGGTTCTGTTGAACAAGGGGCAGGACAGGAATAATGCATTCTCCTTCTGCATCTCCAGATTACCTTTTACCATTCTACAGAGACAGAAAATTCAGAACGCTACAGGAAGAATAGATCCTTAAAAACCTTTTGAAAAAGTACATTTCAATGGACTTACGTAAATATAGATGTATGCAGTTACTTCAGAGGAAATCTATTTAATGAAATGCATTTTATTATCTAACAAACATCCAAAAATGGCCAGTAATCACACAACCAGGAATTTTGGGTTGAGCCTTCAAATTTATTACGTGATACCATACATTATAAATTATTCAAGACAATCACTGTGTTATCGCTCATCTATTTCAGGGATTTAAGGAAAGTTAAATGAGGCATGATGGCTTGCGTGCTGAAACATCGTCTCAAACTGGCATTGCATTTCAGAGCGTTTGCTCCTGGGGCCGTGACATTCTGGGCCTAGATATTAAACATCCCGCATATGGTACGTCTTAGTGCTTAAAGATAACTTAAAATACACTTAAAGTATAGAACAGTGAGGTTTGGAGTAGAGGTTAAAGCATCCTTTACCGTGAAGGCTGCCTGATGTCTGGAAATACCTTTGGCGTGTGCACAATTTATCCACCGTTGCCAAAACCACTCAGTGAAAATCTGGCTGAACCTCAGTGTTTAGTTTTCCCCATGCTAAATTTCGGGCTCCTCATTCAGGTTCACCTGCTGGGAGTTTGAAAGGAACATGAGGTTTTTTATTGTCTGGTGTTGGAGAATGGAGGCCACAGGATTTCATGACGTGACCTGTTGAACCCTCATCCCACTAAAGGTCCACAGGTTTTCCCTCGTGGCCACAGTGCACTTTCCGATGGGTATGGCTTTGTTTTTCCTTCAGTTTTAATAAAGCCAGAGCCAACTCAAAGGGTATTTTAAGGTATCTTCACCTGTTCACTGCTCTGTGTTAGGTGTCTTAAGGAAACAGAATTTGTACATATTCCATTTGGTAAATAAATACTTTTCCACATCAAGTCTATGATAACAGTAAGATGTTCTGTACAGGTGGAAATAACAGTAAGATGTTCTGTACGGGTGGAAAATGTCAGTTTGCCATTGGTATGAGTGTGTTTTTAATCTTCCTGCTTTTTGCCACCTATTTGCTTTCTGAGGTGTAACCATCTTTTCCTTAACTTTTATTCAGCTGTGTTGCTTTAATTCTTCACAAAAAACTTTTAGTATTTTTGTGAACCTTCACATTTTGACCCGTAAATCATCAATCTTACAAGTTTTAATTTGGGAATAAAGATGACAAAGAGCTGAAAACTGACTTTCTGAACCAAAATTACTCTCTTAACATATATTTTTAAAGAGGAAAATTACTATGACAGGTTGATTGCAATTTAAAACATCATCTTTGGTGGATTACAAGTATTTTAAGGTTCATAATTTCCATAATCATTTTTTCTGCCTATAAAAGTGCTTCAAATTTAATTTAAAATAACATCTGTATTAATTTTTATCATTTAAATGAAACTTGATTGTTTCTAGAGCTTGTAATTCTCTGAAGTGTTGCATATCAAACTGTGCTCTCTGCAGAATTTAAATCATAAAATAAAATGTGCATGTTTTCCCCTGCAGGAATTCTATTTGAATCAAGCCCATCTTTAATTATTGTCAGAATGCACCATTAATAATTTATTAACGTTTATTGTAGTTTATACCTTACACCTTAATACACCTTAAGCTCTTTTAAATATGCATAAATTATAATTTGAATATTATTTTATTCAGCTTCTCCAGTGCTTGATTCACCTGTTACAAATTTGAATAATCTCATTGTACTGGGCATTATGGGATACTACTCACAGGAACAGAGTTTAACTAGGCAAAACTGAACTCAGACTGTTAAGTGCATAATTATGGAGGGATGTGGCATTCTACAATTTTATGTCTACTCATTTGCTTTAATTGAAGTATGTCAGTCTTTGAAATCTTTTTGTGCTGCTAGAATGAGTATGTAGCGTACATTTCTGTGTGATTTTAGTTTCAAATCCAGGGATTGAATACAATTTAATATATTCATTGCAGTCGGTATTGACAGTAGCTTTTGCAAGGAAAGAATCTTTGGGTCAAAGTTAATTTCAAAAGGTTATAGTGTTGTCAGTTCTACAAAATTGGGAAATGGGAATGTATATTAAATGTGTGACACTTTGGCAATTCCTAAAATGGCAAATAGTTTGCTGTAGAATGAATGTGAATAACACTTCTCCCTTCTTTTGATGTGACGCTCGAAGACATCAGAACACCGTCCAAACAGGGAAGCACAAAGGTTAGGAAATTATTTTTGCAGTCTATTCCTACACTACAGAGCATACTGCTCTCTTCAGTATATTTCAAGCCTGAAGGATTTGTTGTACAGGAAATACTATAGAGTAGATATACATTGTGTGTGTATTTATTGCATCTCTCTCTCTCTCTCTCTGGTTTTCCGTACTATTTTTTGCATACACACTCATGCATGCACACACACACAATATTCTGAATTCCCTTGCATGCTTACTGCAAGTTACTTACATAATTAGGACCATCTGCTCTTATTACCAACTTAGAATCGTGGCATTCTGTGCAAGTCATCAAGCAGCCTGTTAGAAGAATAAGTATGCGCGATACTTCTAAAAGATTCTCCGATATCTTGCAGAGATATAATGTAAGGCCCTGAAGAAGTAATGGATCAGTGAATTTTAATTTCAAAAAATCCTTTGATGGGCGAATGTTGTCTAACTTTTTACTTGTAAGTACTCCTTCTTACTAAAAGTAAAGAAAAGTTTAGGGGAAGCTTAAAATATAGCTTCTCCTGTCCTAAGAAGTACATATTTAAAGAATAACAACATCATGGTAGCACAGTCAAAACATCCAATAATGAAATCATCCCTCTTACTCTTCTTAAGGCAAGACACCACTTCTCAGCTGACAAGATTTTAGAATTAAATATTGAACTGCAAGCTAAGTAAATCCCTTTGTTGTTACCTTCCAAAGGAGTCATTGTTAAAAATCTGATTGGTTATCAAAACAGCTGATTTCTGAATCGGTTTCTCTTTTAAAATGTGTAGGTTTGAAAGACGCTAGCAGGACTGTTTTTTAAACAGTTCAAGAAAATTTTAGTTTTTTACTCATTCCAGGTCTAAATACTCTTGCATACATATTTACATGTCCCATATTAAAATTTATGCATTTTCTCATAGTTTATATATATATATATGTAAATGTATTTACCTTATTTTATGTGTTTTTTGGTCTTCATATTGATAATGTTATATGCAAATTTAAGAAGCATTAAAAAATTATTGTTTCTGCATTTGAATGCCTACTAATCTGAGGTTTAATACCCTTTAATCACTCTGGTTGCTATATTGCTCTTACCTCTTCCTTCTATCTATATAAGGTGACCTGAAAGGTGATCATAAGAAATAGTAGTCATTTCCATTTTAAATATTTACTAATTATCGGTCTATAAGGTAAACTTAAAGAACCAAATACATGTGCAGTGAGAACCGTTCTTAGTGTCTGTGGTGTTGAAATGGCTCATGCAGGGCCAGTTTGCTGTACCACAAACTGCAGTCGGATCCCTGCCTGCCCTCTTGCAAATGCCAGACCCTAGACTAGAGTAGGGTCACTACAAAATGTAGATGTACCGACATTGTTCTATCACGTCTATTGAACTACACAGATACCAGTAGTGTCATTTAAAGGGGAAAACAAAAGTAAGCCTGATTTCTAAAAATATATATATTTTTATATGTAATATATATATGTGTATCAATATATTTTGTATCTAATATCTTTGTTCAAGAATAATAGGGAGGAAATGCTGAACTAATTTTTCATACCAGAAAGAGGGACTGACCGGCCATGTTTCTCTCCACCGTAACCATTCTGCAGTTTCCTCCTTTGTCAGTGCTGTTGATCTACCTTTTAAGGCAATACTAATACTACCATGGTCTTTTCCCAAGTTGGCATTCGAGATATCCATTGGCGGTGATTTTTTTTTTAACTTCCATTTACTATTTTCTATAATTTTTAAATTTTTCGTTATTACAATCCCGAGCACAAATCAGGACATATTAATGTACCACTGATAACAATAGCACTAACCTGAAGAACGGTACTCATTAAGCGCAAATGAAGATTGACACGGGAAGTTCTCATTTTTTCCTGTTTTGCTTACTTCAAATACTTGGAAGAATCATGACATAAATATGAAGGCATTAAAGGAACTTAAAAAATTAATGTCAGGTAATGAGTATATTGGTGAATAAGAAAGTAAAATGGAAGAAAATGCATCTACGTAAAACCTGCCTTTAGTTAGTCAAGTGCTTCTGCGGTTATAACTGTGAAAGCTGAATTGCTTCTCCTTATTCTTAGCATTTCCCTATGTAGTGCTTCTCTCAGTAGGAGTTATGGCCTCTAGGAAGAAAATGAGATGTGTTTTTAAGAACAGATGAAAATGAGATTGATGAATTTGGGGAAAATATGTGCTATGTAAAGTGTACACTGCAGTTTTCTTTCAGCTTTGAAACTTTAAAAGCAATGCACAGACTCTTTCTTCCCCATCATCCTTTCCCTCTCTTTGAATGTGCCCAGTGGGCGCTGTTCGATCACAACTGGATTTTCTCACAGCTTCACCCTATAGAACAGCTATTGAACGTTACCATAAAGGCTCCTGAAAAGTCACATTTAAATTCTGTGGATAAATACTTAGCATTTCCTCTGAAATTTGATTGGACTAGATGTTGGTAAAAACTTCCACTGTGATTTGGACTTCTCTTTTTTAAAAGTTTTTTTATTACTTTGCATTTATTTTTTGAAGACAGTACTTAGGGATGAAACCCATAGTCTGTTGATAACTCTACAAGTGTCATAAGAAATGGTTAAGGATTGAACATATACTTATGAATTTCAGAATTCATTCACTTTACAGAAATCCACTTTACAATTTTGTTTTTGAACTCTAAAAAAAGATGCTGAATTTATAAAAGTAACAAGGAGATATTAACAGTGCAAATTATTGGAGATTAATTTTTTTGAGGTGGGCAACGAATCACTTTCAAAATACATTTGCCAATGCAATATAGTTACATCCCATTTATTATATGAAAAGATTACAGCATATTTTTAATAGTACAAAAGATACTTCTTAAACTGTGGCTGTATTTTCATAAAGACAGGAACATGGGTTTGGCTAATTTCTGAATGTGGAAGTGGAAGAATGAATTCTTACATTTGGGAAGAAACTTGGCCATCTCTGTGTTGAAAAACTGGAACCTCTTTAACTACTTCTCCATCTCCTTGGAGAATAACTTTTGTCTACTAACTCTTAATTAGACCTCATTTTTAAACAAAATTTATTTTTTTGGTCTGATTTGTCATGAGTTGACATAACTTGGAATAAAGACAATTTCATTAACTCAAGTATAATAGAATTTTGTCTTTGAAGGTATGTGTTTTTAAGTATATTTGCGTGGGTTTAAGTATTTGTGCCTGCCTCTCTCTCTATATATTTAAAATATATGCATGGTATAGTAGTTCTGTGTTACTGCTTAAAAAAAAACCAAACACCAAAAGCCCTGCAGAACTTAGTTTCTGTGGGCCAGGAATCTGAACGCCTAACTGTGATTCAGGCTGACTCCTCTTGAGGCTGCAATCAAAGTGTTGCTTGGGGCTGCGGTCATTTTCAGGCTTGAGTAGGGGATCCTCTTCCAAGCGCTTTCATGTGCCTGTTGACTGTCTCCAGGTACTCACTCGTGGGTAGAGAGCGTTTCTTGCTGTGTGGGTCTCTCCATGTGGCTCATCACAATATAGTAGCTGGCTTCCTCCAGAGTGAGGACTGATTGATAAAGGGATCGAAAGAGAGAGAAAGAGCACCAGTATGGAAGCCATGGTCTTTTCGTAACCTAATCTCAGAAGTGCATCCCGCATTTCACTCATTAGAAGTGAGTGTGTGAATCTAGCCCATACTCTTAAGGGAGGAGATTCCATAAAGGCATGAGTGCCAGGAGGCAGGGGTCCCTGAGAGTCATCTAGAGGCTGCTCCTCACATCCGATCAAAACTTGCTGGAGATGAATTAACTTTTCTGGAACATCTTAGTAATAGTGATATAATTCAGTGAGGGGAAATCAGCCTCTGAGAGTAAGCATTCTCTCTTCGTTCTTTCTACTAATTACTAGAAACTAAGAAAATAATTTCATGTCTTTGCGCCCCAGCTGCTTTTTACATTTTTTATGTAAAAAGATGTCAGTTGTCACATATAACCTACTTTTAAATATTATGTTGTTTTTTGATATTTAATATTTGAAAAGTATTATATTTTTTCAATCATAAATTATATTTCACTATTTGAAGAAATTGTTCTATTTCTGTTTACCTGAACAATTTATTCTTGTGTTATATATGCAGAGGTAGCTTAGAGATGAAACATGTCAGTGCGGAGGGAGAATGCCTTGGTTCAAATGCTTGGCCAGTTGCTAGCTGTGTACAAGTGGCTTAACGCTTGTTTTCATTTTGTCGTCTGTAAAACGGAGGTGATAATAGTACTGACGTCATAGAATTGTTGTGAGGATTCTAGTCTGTATAAATATTCTGAATAGTGCTTATTACTGTTAAGCTCTCAGTTAAAGAATCTTTTTATTATTTGTGGAAATCACAGAAGTAGTAGTTGTATCAGTAGTATTAGCAGCAGTACTTTGGGAAACAGTTTGAAATAGTATAAACTGTCAGTATTCGGCTAATAAATGGACTGTTTGAGCTTAAAAAGAAATAAGACAGAGGCTCCCATATACCTGTTGTTCTATTAATGAGTTCCTTGAAATAATTTTGACCTCTTCTCCCAGAAAATAGGATTATAAGGTACAAAAGGAAATACCACGTAAGATATTATTTTTATGACAATTAACTGTCAATGAAAACAAAACCCAGCTCGGGTGACCAAATTCAGCCATGAGGTTTCATATACAGGAAAGAAAATTTTAAATGGAAATACACCTACACAGGAGGCCCATCCTATGGAAAACCTGTGATGGGGAGATAATAAAAGTCCTCTCTCTGGAGCTGAGTCTGTAACATCTGCATTAGCAAACTGATACCTCAGAGGGAAAACCGAGGAAAGGAAGTTTTATTTTTTGCTTTGACGGCACTTAATGAGAAGTTGGTGGTATTTTATATGTGATCTAATAGCATTTAATTGATTAAATTTACCCTTCAACACGAACACTGTCTTAAGTGGCTGGGGACCTCTGAGCAACCTCTAGAACTTGGCCTGGGCCGCTGTTGCTTGAAAACCATGTTTGTAACATTTCAGGTAACAAAGGGGGTACATCCACATAAGAAGTTATCTTTTCAAACCAGCGGTTTAAGTGATGTATTACTAAAGTATGATCCATTGTGATGTCGCAGATTCTGTATCATAGCTTCCCTGTTTGGCAATTTTTTTCATGTGTATTCATGAAATCCATGAGAACCTCCTCTGGTTGTCTCAGTGGGCTGTTTACCTAAATGTCTATAGTAAGTAAAACTGTAATAATCTACAATTAAAAGAACCCCTCCAGAATTGGGGCTTTACATGGTGTCGTATGAAATTGTGAGTCTGGAAATGCAGTTTTCGCGACCGAACCTTTTTAAATGATTCCACATCTCCACAGTGCACGCAATCATCAATTTATTCCCTATCCACATTTAATCTAGGCCATGTTTGGATTTATTTTTGGAGTAAATCTAACACTGTTACCTGATTTTCCTCTTCTTCTCAAATCTAATTAAATACACAGAGAATATTAACTTCAGTTGATGAAGTGACTGTGTATGTATTACTGCCTAATAAACGCTAACACAAGGCCACCAATGGTCTGAGAATTCAAATTAACGCTGCCATTAAAGCAAAGGTCTAAAGCAAAGGGATTTGTCCTCTTTCACTGAGAAATAATTGAAAGAGAGCATGGAAAAAAAGTAGTTCACAGACAAATGGGTACAATATTTACCTGAATAAAAATGGGATCAGATTCAGCATTACTTCATCGACTGCCTCTAGCAATTCCTATAGCTTTAACGCTGCTGAATTGCTTGTCTCTGTGCGTGTGTTTTATAGATTTTATGTTTAAATAAGCACATAGTCATTACTGAGATATACAGAGTTGTAAATTGGTTCATTTCATAGGTAGGAATAACTTTAGAACTGATTGTTAGCAGGGATATTACTTCTCATCAATCGCTTTGAGAGTCTGATGGATGTAAAGTGTCTCTTGGGGAAGAGAGAGGGCCTGCTACTGTCTTCGTCTTTATCAGAATCCCAGCTTTTGCACGCTGCTGGAAGCACGATGCACCTTGCAGCATGACTTTCCATATTTAAAGTGTGATTATTTCTTGCTTGAGTTCTTTACAGTTCCTTTTTTTTTTTTTTTAAATCCAACTTTCCATCTGGCTAAAGACCAAGATGACTATGAAAACTTTTATAAATCAGCCTTAAGAGTTTATCATTTCAGTATGTTTAAAATACTCTTCCAGAGTTAATCAAGGTTGACTAAGGCAATGTACCGTCCTTATTAAATACTCCCTTGCCATCCTCTAGACTCTTGGATTCTTTGTGATATTATAACTGACACATCCAGCCAGTGATTCCTTCTCTCTGGTCACCGTGCCTCTGTAATGGGCTGAGTGGACGCTCCTAGCTCTTTCCGATGCCCCTCTCACACTGATAGAACAGTTAACATACCACTAAGACAATGTCCTAAAAGCCGTGCCATAAAGTATGGTTTGGGGATGTTACATAGAGTATTTGTCCTTTGGTTATATTATGTCATCTTAAAAAGTTAGAAAAATTCCATGGAAGAATATGAAATATATATAATGCAATGATTGTTTCCTAAGATACGCAGAATCTAACACATAAGAAGAAAATTATATATATTTTATATTTACTAAACTGTATCACATATATTTCAGTTGGCTAAATTATTACCACTATACCATTGACAAACCATTTCGTGAATTACCTAAAAGATGATGATGATGATGAAAAACCTGTCTGTTGCTTTGGCAGAGGGACTAAAGCATGTGTGGAAATTAAGTTCTTTTACGGTGATGATCAGACAGTGTATTTAAACTGCATCTTCTTCTTTCAGATTCGGGAACTTATTACTTTTTTTCCAAATGTATCTGAAGATTACTTCCAGATATTTGCCATGTCACTAAGAAAATCACAAGATATCAGTATTTATTTCATTCACAAACTGTAAATCCAGTGACATGATGCCATATATCTCAGTAAGCTACAATTAACTAGGAAGACTATGCTGTTTTGTAGCACTGTTTTGTCAAAGCACACACATCCCACCCTCGTTTACTTGTAACCAGCTCTCTAAGCAGATGAAAGAGTAGAAAATGCTGTAGAAAATGAAGCTGAGGTTTGGGAAGGCGAGTGCCTCCCAGGAACCCGGCCCCGTTCTGATACTACCATTAGCACCCAGGGAGGAGGACCAGCTTGGGTAGTTTCACTCCATTAATGTGCAGGAAACTGAGGAAAGTAATCAAAACTAGAATAAATAAAATATGCTGGTCTTTCTCTATCCAGATTTCCCTTACGTAAAATGAAAATCAGATCAAGTACATACCACTTGTGACCATCTGTCCCCCGCCCCTTTTCTCTGTATCAATAAGCTTGCACTTTTATATTTCAGTATGTAAGCTGCAAGCTATGCTAAGTTCTGAATCAAGGCACATATTCAGAGACCTTTAACAGTAAAGTCACATAGACGAGTATTGAACATTTAGATGAAGTTCTCACACACACAGAAAAGGAGAGCCTTTGTGCCCACCTTCTAACACAAAGTAAACTACTTTGTGAGGAGAGTGTTTATGTTGTGGGCTAGATCTAGAAAAATGCCCTATGAGTAAGGCCTACCAAATGGAAAGTAGTTGTACAGTGTTGATTATTACCAATAAAAAGATAAATGACATAGATTTGTTTAATTTATTGTTATTAAATTTTACAAACTATAAAACACATGCTTATAGGGTTTCCCAATGACTCACTCAGTTTTTGACCCTCCAACCCTATGTTTCTATTTTAACAAAAGATTTAATTTTGTTTTGAATTTCCTGCTCATATGGATTTCATGCTTAAATTATTCTCTTAGGAAAACTAGATGCTTAGAATACTACGTACATTTTTCCCTGCTCATTATGGGGTCAGGGCAGAAGCCAGGCATTTTTCTTCCTTTTTGTTGACACAGTGGACCTACACAAACTCAGTGCACAGTGGTAGTTTTTAATGAGCGGAGCCAGGAAGGAAAAAAGGGGAGGCTAAATATAAAAGAGCCTCAATGGCAAAGGAAGAAAGAGCGGTGGGGAGGGAGGGAGGCAGAGAGGGAGAGAAGGGAGGGAAGAAGGGAGGGAGGGAGGAAAGCACAGCATTAGGAAATAAAATAGGTAACAGCACACAGTGGGGAGTGAGGAGCACTGTTCAGGCTTCAGGGTCCCTGAAAAGTCCTCACACCTTCATTACCCCCTGTTTCAATGTGTCACAGTGGTTACTTCTTTTGGGCCTTGAAAGAGGCTTCGGGGCTTCAGCCTTGTCCCGGCCCACAGCCAGGGCTTCTGTGTCTGTAGATCATCAAGGAAGGAGGTTGGAAGGCCGACTGAGCAGTGCTGGTGGCACACGTTTTCTTGCACTCGGTGGAGTGCTCGGTGGAGATCTGCCTGTGTCAGTGGCAAAAGGCAAAGGTGAAAATCGCAGTAGAGGATCAGTCGCCTTTCATTGGAGACTGCTCAGTACTCCCTGAGCCTGGCAGGTTTTCAGCACCTGCCTGTACAGGACAGTGCAGCAGAGACTTCACCTCTGGGCAGAGGCCAGTCCCCTGAGAAATGCTTTCAGAGCCTGGGAAGAATTTCCCAGTTGGGGGTCTTCAGTTAATGGAAGCCCCGGGGAGCTCCCTGCCGGGAGGGGACAGACACAGTAGTAGTCAGGACACTGATTAAGGGCATCCGTGGGCTTATTTTGATCTGGAGTTGGGCTCATCTGTGGTCTTCTCAGTAGAACACTCCAGGTTCTTATAAACAGAGATCGAGGTAACTTGAAGGACTGGACTTGTGGTTACATAAACTGCCCTGAGATTGCTGAGTTACATGGGACTCTCTTTTCCTCTCCCCTGACTCTAGGGCCCCATCCTGGTGATGAATTGACAGGACACATGCCTGTTTGGGCCACTGTCCTGACCACCAGGCATATGCCAATAGATTTTTCTAACATTCTAATTTATTAATTTCTAAATGTTTTTTTCCCTCACACCATCAAAAATATTTGTGACTTTTCAATTAATTTTTTCTGTATTCAGTATTTTATAGAGTTAATATGTATAGCTGTTAGATTAATTATGAATGGATTTATTTTTTTAAGGCATGGCAAACGTGCTTTTGATGTGAATATATTTTTAAATCCTAATAGCATGATTTTGATTAAAAAGAAGAAAAGGGTAATTTTAGTGTAGATGTTCAGATATAAATTTGAAACATTTCTAAAGCAAAAGTGATTCTTCACTTAAATAACCCCATTGTAAGTGCAGAAGATTCATTTTGCACTTAAATAATCAACTAAAAGCAGCATCTGAACTTTATAATGTGCATGAAGATTGTATTTCCTGTGTTTGAATTCAGTGGGAAGAATAAAAGTGGAGAAAAATATACATGGGGGAGGATTTCTAGAAACAAAACAGAGCCTTTTGGAAACAGTACACATTGTACCAATAGCATTTTTGCAAGTGTGCTATATATATGGACAAAATACAGAGTAATTTTCAAGATTTGAGCCAGATAGGCAAAAATGATTGATTAAAGCAAGTTTGCTAAATGGAAATAATGGCCATTACCAGCGACTGTGAAACAATGAATCTTTGAGTGCAATAAGGCTTTTCATAACTTTTTGTATGCATAGTAAAGACTAAATTTGTTGCAGCATCCACAGAGATTTAAATTAATTTCAGAAAGAAAATTATTACATTAATTTGTTTTCATCGAATATAATTTAGAATTAGTTATTCAGTAAGGGTTTTCCCAGTAGCCTTTAATAAAATGATAGAGATGGGCTTATGGGGAGAGAGTCTTAATTGTTCAGCATTCCATTTCTGTTTGACTCATTTTGGAACTTAGGTATTAATATGAAGCAGCTTCAGTAAACTGGTGTTTGTAAACTAAAGTCCCCAACTCCCAGCTCTGCTTTCGTATTATTATTACCTTTAGAGAAACGCACACAATTGTTCTAGCCTACGTTGTTGGAGGAGCGTTCCTGTTGTTCTAGAAGCATAGCATAACAGAAGGAACTGATTTTAAATGTCGTCTCGATCTGTTGAAAGGTACAGCTCTCAGAGGCTGGCCCCGCGGGTCCCCACGAGACAAAGTGGGGATCTCGGGAACTTGCAACAAGTCTTTAGTTTACCCGATTTCTGTTCAGTAGGATACTGCTTTCATAGACTAAATAGATGATAACCTTGTGCTTGAAAGAGTTAATACGCAACAGTGGGTCTGTATAAACTTGCTCAAAGGAGACTAGTACTGTAAGGACAGTCTAATTATAGTGGGGTTATATTTCAGGTTCTTCACTGAGGAGTCACTGCTTAATTGAAGATCGGACCAACCAGATGTGCCAGGTCCTTCTGATTTATTGATGTTAATATAAAATTTGATTAAATAATACATGTAAAATCCTTTGAAAAATATTAAGCGGTTATAGAATTATAGCATGCTTTGTAACAGACTTTAATCCGAATTCCTCATCTCACTAGCTGAGAAGTTTGTGTCATTCGGTCATTGCTAATAGTGCCGTTAACAGAGAATTGGACGCTTTGTGATCCACGCTGTCTGTGCACAGGCTGAAGGCCGCCACCGTGATCTTCTCTGTGTAGCTTCTCCCATGACTGTGGCCCTCATCCCTCCAAAATACTTCACTGCTTGCTATCACCTCTTCTTCCGTCCTTCAACAGCAGTCTACACCCGTACGCTGCAGCAAGATGAACAGAACACGAGTTTGAGACCTTCTGGCCGCTCTTAATAAAATGTGCCAAGCCTTGGACTCGGCAGCGAATAGGCACTAGATATTTGGTGAACGATTCAAGGATAAGTGATTGATAAATACATGGAGAGTGTAAGCAGCAGTGCGTATTGAGTGACTGCTGGAAGGTACAAGGTTAGAGGCTCTCCCGATGCAAAAACACAATTAAACGTACGTTCCTGGCCACCAGGAGGCAAATTTGTTTGTGGAATAAAGGCATACAAATAAAGAGATAACAGTAGACAGGTATGCCCACCGATGATTCAGGGTAACAATTAAGAGTAGTAAAGTTGTTAAGGTCTAATAGAATGGCATGGAAGGAGCCAGCACCTTAAACTAATATGATTGGTGAGGCTCCTTTGGATAGAGAGAATCTGAAGAAGAGAGGCAGACCTGGTTACATGGATCAGAATGAAGGGCACATCCTAGGAAACATGGCAGAATGAGCAAAGGTGCATAAGCCAGAAAGTTGCGTTCAGCGTGGTCAGGGACTTAGAACAGGGCTTCACGTGGTAACTGGTGGACTAAGTACAAGAATGGGCTGCATTGCAGATGTCTAGAATTGTAAATTTGAGAATCTGAGCTTGCGTTTATACATATAAGAATCTTTGCAATGAAGTAACTATACGAAATACTGCTTTACAAACATGAAGCTGGACGTGCGCTGGTGAGATGAATTTGAGGGCTGCAAAACTGAAGCAGAAGGGTAGGAAAGGGTATTTCCATAAACCACGTGAAAAGTAATCGGGGTATAGGTTCTGGTGACATAAGAAAGAATAAATAAAAATGAGCCTCATTCATGAAATATGAAGTAAGTTCTGAAGAGCCTTGGAAACTGGTTGGGGAATTTTGAAAAATTATTTTATAGAATGGTATTGTCCCAGATATCAGACTGCTAATAGACAGATATTAGATCTGTTCAAAAATTTGGAAATCATTTGGTAAAAATAGAATATAGCTAGTTTTAGGGGGTTTTCTCTTTGCTTCTTTGTTGTTGTTTGTTTTGGGTTTTTATTGGAGGATTTCTCACAACTTATGTGTTCTTGGCCTTAAGAATCTCCAAAAGAGAACTCAGATGACATTTCCTTAGCACCATGTGACCTGAACACATTTGACTTAAAAAAAAAAATTAAAGAATTACGGGTATTCTTTAGGATAGGCTTGAAGGGAACGCTGAAAGAGATAGTGGATAAAACATAATAATGGGTGTTTCCTCCCCTCATTTTGTAAGAGCAGGTATAGGCTAGGTACTGGGAGACACTGGCCAAGCTTGAATATTAACCCTTATGTTTATCTTGAAAATCCTCATTTACATTTTTGAGCCACTGTCTTTAAAATTAAGCAGAAGGGTGATATCTAACTTATAATAAAATCAGAACATTTTAGCACAACTCTTTAAAAGTAAAATATTAGAACTTCTTTGGAACGGGGTTATAAATTGTTCTGAATCAAACACGCATCTGGCTAACATACATTTAGAGTAAAATTCACCTTTGAGTTCATGAATGACCTGCACTTTTTTACATAAAAATATATATAGTAAGGGCTATATACATACATGCTGATTTCTTTTGAAAAGGGGATCTTCTAGACTGGAGTTGAAATATTTAATGAACCAGTTAAATAGGCCACCTTAGTAACAAGAATTTAGGAGCGTATATAAAAACTGAAGCTCTATGAATTTCAGTGAACTAGAGTATTTGGGTATCAACCTCATGGCATCTAATCTTGCTGCTTCTGATTTCTTAACCTGAAATTCACAGTAGACTTGGAATATGAAAACTAAATGTGAAATTCCTTTCATCATATTAAGTGTAACTGTCTTTCATTAGGGTTTATACATATCTATACTAAATAGTAAGAGATTACCCTGAGGGTACAGTTCTAAAGTTTGTTTGACTTTCAAAAAAATAAAATAATGTATCAATGTAGCTTGTGATAAAAACATGGATCCTAATGTTAATGATTAGCCAATGTATTTTATAGATGACACTATTCATGTTTATTGGTGTCAATTCAGTTTTATGAATATTCATTAATTGTTCACAAGGTATTAGAGACCATGTGTAGCATTAGGCAGTATTAGTAATACATGCAGTTTTAGAGTACCTATTAATATTTTTGAGACTAACTCAGCTATTTCAAATGATTTTAGATACAGGCAGTGTTCCAACTGATGTAAAATTGGAATTCACCCAATAAAAGAGAGGCTGCAAATCTACTTAGCTAATTAAAGGAGCTTATGTTAGGCAGTAGGTTCAATTCAAAAGACTGAGGACCACACCAATATTTTAAATGTAAATCATAACGGATAATTTGGAGGTCTACATTGTGTTTTTACACAAAATATTCAGTCTATAAATTGCTTTAGTTAGAACACTGCCTCTTTAAATTTTGAGATTATTCTTCACGTTGTCATATCAAGAAAAATTAGCAATACTTCTGAATTTCCATGTAATTGGACATTTTATCTATGTTCTGTTCCACATGTGCTTGAATTAAGTCTTTCCTCTGTTAGTAATCATCAAAGGTTACCACGTCTCCATCTATGATGTGAGTGCTGTGAATTCATTTAGAACATTGAGCCACACGGTGACTTGAGCTAAGAACAGCAGCAAATCTGATGAGGTGGTTTCTTCATCGTATTTAGGGGACTTTAAGAAAGTGTAAAGAGGATAATTACACCTCCTAGGTACTTTGTAACAAGATACGGATTTTCACGTCTGTAAAATGTAAACAGAAATTTTTACGACAGAATATGAGCAGGTATGCAGATTACATAGCATATTCACTTACGTTAAATCTCACGTTCACATTTGTTGAAATAATTATGCTTACTTCTGAAATTGCAGCCAGAGCTGTTTACTTCATAAACTGAGATAATTGAAGAGCGTGACACACACAGAAAAACACCCAAACCGTTGAATCTTTCTATTATACCAGCCAGTTAAATTAGAAAACTCGAATTTCATTTGTTGAAAATTAAAGCACGCAAACAAATATATGCTTGCCTTTTAAATCACGTTCGTCTCTCAGTTGCTACTCTGCAAAATTTGATCATCCGCAATGGGCATCTCTCTCGTTACCACAGATCCAGCCACCTGCCACCAAGGGCTGGGGCACTTGCCTGGCACAGCACGGCCGAGCCTCAGAAGAGCTTTTTCTGCTTTTCTGGTAGAGATGTAGGAAGGTTAATGGGTTTGGTCAGGAGTACTTAAAGCAATATTTAAAATTACATTCCAGAACATCCCACCTGACCTGTTAGTTGTCCTGTTAGACCTAAAGTGATGAGAGCTGAAACTTGCAGTCATAACCCCCTCCCAGCAGTCACCAGGTGTGACGCTGCTCTAGAAAGAAGCCTTTAACAGCCTCCAGCCTGAGACAATAACATCCCCTGCCTAGGAAACCTTAATGATGTACAACCAGACTGAAGCGGAAAATGGAGAGTGAAGTTACAGCGGCATGTATTCCTGTTTCTGTTTTTAAAAAGATAGACCGTGCTTGGTTTGGTGTGAGAAGGCATGTTACATCTTCATCAACTGTGCTTTATAAATCTAGGCTACAATCACATTCATGTGATTATAGGTAATCTATTCAGATTCATGAGGTAGACATTTTGTAATCGCCTGCTGTAATTATATTGAATTGTACCTTTTCAAAACTTGAGTCTTTTTATGAAAAAAAAAGGTTTTTCTCTTTCTCTACTTTTAAAGCCGCATTTACAAAATCAAGTTATAATTACTTGACTTGAAAAGCAACAGCTAGCAAGATGTAGCCTTTAAGTAACTGAGTCAATCGATCAGTGAGAACTAATAAATAGCCCTAGATTCATGGCCCTGGACCAGGAGTGAGACAATCAATGCAAAGTAGAAAAGGCACGAGGATAATTTATTTGTTGTCAAATAATGTTTATATATGCCTGTGCCAATGTGAAGTAATGGCATAAAGTAAGTTCTTTAATGTAGATAAATGTACATTAAAATTTGCAGGAGAAATAAGGTGCTTATAAGTCTGATGGCAACATTCTTAATATTTTTAGATGTAGGGATTTGCACACTATAAGAAATATGCAGTATTAAGAAGTGATTTTCTTACATTTCCAGTCTGAGAAAAATGTGTGTTTCAGTACTTCAGCTCGGAAAATTCATTATTTTTGTCCTTAAAGAGAAAGAGAAACAGAGAGGAAGAAAGGAAAAGTATGACACCGTACTGTTATAACAAACTAGAAACATAATAGAGACACACTGGCACAATGAAGTAAATCACCTCTACTGCTATCATACCCCATATTCTGTCACCAAGGGAGAGAAACTGCCTGTGGCGTCACAGTATTTCCCCTTCCCGGAAGTTAAATTCAGGAGACGGCTCTGCAAGGGAAAGTCTGTGTGGATCATCCTTAGGTGTGAACTTCTGAACGCCCCTGTTTGTTTACCCAGGTGATTCTCTAGAGGTTTAAGACACCACACCGTGTTGCCACAAATATATGTTCTTGGATTTGGATCTTCTCATTCTCATATCTAAGAATTTTAATGTACATGATTTACCCCTATACAGCTTTGAGTTTCTCAATTACAAAACTGACACTTGTCGCTGGAGATAATAGAGGTTTACAAGGTATACAATGAAATCTCTCACCCCAGTTTTCCCGACCAATCCCGTTCTCCAGAAGTAATCACTACTAATGATTTGCTGGGTGTCTCTGCAGGTATTTTTCCATACACTCAAGTCTGCATACATGTACACACACATATACAGATAGATCTAGATTTTTTTCTTGACTTTGTACTATAAAATGTGTTCTCTGATTTGCTTTTTTTTATGTTGCAATATACTGTGGATATCTTTCCATTTGTTTATGTTTCTTATTATTCCATATGATCCCATTACATACTTTACATGACCATGTTTTATTTAATATTTCTGCTAGTGGGCATTTTGTGACTTTTATATCTTCTATAATGAAAATCCTAGTCCATGTATCTTTCTATACTTAGGCCAATGCTGAGGTGCAGGAAGTTCCTAGAAGTGGGATTGCCTGGTCAAAGGGGTGCACGTCTTCACTGTGGCTGAGATGCCTCAGATTGTTCTCTGAGCGGCTGTACCTCTTCTAATTTAAATTCTCGCTAGCGTGGGTGTGACTGCTGGTTCCTCCACATCTCTGACAACACTGGACATTTTAATAAGTGTTTCATATGTGCACTGGTGCTGGGCTGTATGATTTTTTTTTATAATTTATTATTTTTATTTATTTATTTATTTTTGGCTGTGTTGGGTCTCCGTTGCTGTGCGCGGGCTTTCTCTAGTTGTGGCGAGCGGGGGCTACTCTTCATGGTGGTGCGCGGGCTTCTCATTGCAGTGGCTTCTCTTGTTGCAGAGCATGGGTTCTAGGTGCGCGGGCTTCAGTAGTTGCGGCTAGCGGGCTCAGTAGTTGTGGCTCACGGGCTCTAGAGCGCAGGGTCAGTCGTTGCGGTGCATGGGCTTAGCTGCTCCGCAGCATGTGAGATCTTCCCAGACCAGGGCTTGAACCTGTGTTCCCTGCCTTGGCAGGCGGATTCTTAACCACTGTGCCACCAGGGAAGCCCTGGGCTGTATGATAATTTGGACAACTCGAGCTACTATCTGAATTATATAGATTTCTGAAATTTTCCATTTGTGTGCACAGAATTGTTGCCCAGTGCATTTCATTGAAGAAATAATTGTTGAACATAATGATCATTTTTAGAATCAATTATAAGTGGCACATTCGGATATGAAGTGGGAATTTCTCAAACACGGAAGAAATTCCTATATGCTGAATAAAGGAATAGAGTGGACAATGGAGAAAATGTACAATGTCTGAAGACAGCATAGCTTTTAGAGTTAGGAAAACATTATAGCAGGATACAAGGCTCCAAAAGTATAAGGGTGATCAGTGGAGTTGATGAAAGGAAAATGCACTGAGAAACTTCTTTTCTTAATCAGAAATTTTTAGTATATTCTATAAAGTGCTTCCCTACAGGAAATCACCTTAAAATTCTTATGACTTTGGACAGCAGAAAATGGCTTTAACTCCTTCCCTCTCTTCTGTGGATGCTAGATGTTGTGAATATAGAGATAATTAAATTAGTTTTATTTAGTTTATTTTTAATGCAAGAATGGAAACACATAAATATTAATTATCTTGAGTTTGTACTATGCTTTTTTTTTTCCAAACGCTGAGAAGCTATGCTTAATTCACGTTTATCTCCCAACAATTCTTCTGACATGATTATCAGTGGAATATGTGGCAGAAAGTGTTGCCCGCTATAAGACGCACACATAGAGCTAAATCCTGGGCTCGTGAGAGCCAGTTCTCCTTCCACTGGATGCCATTTCAGCTCCAGGATGCAAAACATGCTGCCAGCAAAGCACTGGGGGAGGCGCCGTGTGGGAAAGCGGATGAGGGTGGGTCTTGGTGTCCGATGACGTGTGTCCTATGTTGGCTTTGCAGAAATGTTTGCAAAGAATGTCTTAACTGCCTGTGACGTGTGAGCACTAATCGCTGTGTGGCCCTGAGCAAGCCTTAGTTTCTCATGAGGATAACAACCCCAGTTCAAGGGTTTTATGACAAAGAGGGATGACAAATCTGCTTAATACGGCACCTGGCACGTGGTAGTTCCCGTGTGTTATTACGTGACTCTTCAGTATTTTTCTCCAGCTCCAATCTTTCTGTAAGCTCCAGCTTTATATCGCCATGTCATCATCTCAAGCTCAAGACGTACATTTTCAGCTTTACCAGAAACCAACTTACTTCTCTTTGACCTATTTCTGTTACCAGGAAAACTCGTGGGTTTGTTATCCAGCTAAGAGCACCCTAGTTTTGCTCTGATGCTCCACATTGATGTAATATGCAAAGGCTCTGGGGGTTGCAGGGATTAGGCATCCCCCTCTTTGTTTCAGAAGTATCCAGTCATATCCAAAGTATGACTTTATTTTTCTAATTTTTAGATTTCTGTCAAATCTCATTTACTTCTCCATCCATTAATTCTTCAAGCATTCATTAAACATATATTGTGTGTCAGATGAGTCTTGCTTCTTTATGTGTTGTCATCGTGTGTGTAGGTGAGGGCTCTGAATTTTAAGGCACAAAAAAATATAGTTTCCCCAGATCCCTACAAATAGATTGCTACTTCCAAGTATGCATAGGGAAAAGGGACTTTTTCATCACAGCTTTCTTTTTCTTCTAAGAAAGCACCTCCTTAGGTGTAGCAGTATTGCAGTTAGAATTTTGCTCATCACTCATTACAAGAAAAGGACAAATTTCAGAAAAATGGGAAAGAGGCATCAGAGGAATAACTTGATATCTCTTTGATTACACAGTAATGACAGCTGGGCAAGGAGGGAGGTCGACTCACAGGCAATATTCTCAGCAAGTGGCTGTGTGGCGCTGTCACTCTTTAAATCGTGGCGAATTCGTGCCGTCACAGACAATACCATTGATTTCAAGAGGCAGCTATTGTTAGGCTTAACGTGTTTTAATTTCATTTGATGAGAGAAGTGTTTGTAATTCTGTGTGTGATGCTATAGTCCTAAAATTTTAAGGTAACTCTTTACTCACTTATTTTTACAAGATTTTTATTTTTACTGTGATTCCACAGATTCTCTCTCTGCTTTTATGTAAGGGCTGGAATAAAGAAAAATGTCATTTCTGTAGTAATGTCCTTTATATCAGCAGCACAGCCTTCTGCTGAATTAATAGATTAATCCTATCCTCTTTCTAGTGACCTGTTACATAGTCGTTTAATACCTGCCTGGCGGCCTATTCTAACACCAGGGTTTTCACATGTTGGTGGGCATAAGAATCCTTTCGAGGGGGTTTGTTGTAAAGATGGAGTCATAGGTCCCTTTCAGACCTTTGGAATACTGCTTCACAAGTGTGCACGCTGATCTTTTCAATAGGTGGTCTTTATGGACTCTGATTTTGAGAAACACAGCTGAAGATTCATCACAGTTGTTTTCCCCAACAGAACGACCTGCGTTGCTGATGGATTTGGCGTTTATAGTCTTGTTAAATGCTTCTAGGTCATTGCTAGGGAGGAAGGGTATTTTTTTTTTTTTTTTTTTTTTGCGGTACGCGGGCCTCTCACTGCTGTGGCCTCTCCCGTCGCGGAGCACAGGCTCCGGACGCGCAGGCTCAGCAGACATGGCTCACGGGCCCAGCCACTCCGCGGCACGCGGGATCCTCCCGGACCGGGGCACGAACCCGTGTCCCCTGCATCGGCAGGCGGACTCTCAACCACTGTGTCACCTGGGAAGCCCCAGGAGGAAGGGTATTTTAATTATAATGAAAAACCCTTTGAGTTTAAAAGTGTAGTAATTTGTGAGCTAGGAAAATGGTTGATATTTTTGCAGAAGTTGTCTGTGATGTTTCTTATGTAAATAATGATTATGTAGCTTTAAAATGTGGTATAAGTAGAATCGCTAATCAGGTAAATAAACTCTTAATCTAAAATACAATTTATTAAGATTTCAGGCAAATTACCAACCTAATGGAATTGATTCTTTTACAAAAAAATGACTGAGGATATATTACAATACTACTGATTAGCTAGGGAACTGGGATTAGGCAGTAAAAGACTTAGGGCACTTGGCATATGAATATATGAGAAATTTTAAATAAATATTCAAAACTATTGCTACTGTGCTTTTTCCTAGAGTAAGAAGGGAGGTCTCAGGTGTAGAATATGAACCTCATCTTACTGTTTAAGTGATTTTAGCAAAAGACATCAAATGCATCTTGTTGGGGGGAAGTCTAAAGTCATTACCCCGTCAAGAATATGAAAATGAGGGATTATATGCTGATAGAATAACTATTCACTACATCCACCAAGAAAGTAACTGGCAAAAATTCTTTTGCATGAATAATTGAACACTTGATCGCTGGGTGAGCATTAAACAGATGAATAAAGGAACTGCATTGAGAGAAAGTTAGAGATGTAATTGGTTTTGAAAAAAAAGGATTTTCTAAACTTAGTACTCAATTTGTTGAAAGTTTCTCTTGTTAATTTTATTTATTTATTTATTTATTTATTGCGGTACACGGGCCTCTCACTGCTGTGGCCCCTCCCGTTGCGGAGCACAGCCTCCGGACACGCAGGCTCAGCAGCCATGGCTCACGGCCCCAGCCACTCCGCGGCATGTGGGATCCTCCCGGACCGGGACACGAACCTGTGTCCCCTGCATCGGCAGGCGAACTCCCAACCACTGCGCCACCAGGGAAGCCCTCTTGTTAATATTGAACAATAGAATTTAAAGAGTTTATTACGCCCTAAAACCAAAGAATATTTCTGAGATTGATTAGTAATTATCCAGAAATTACTTGAGTAGGTCTTCCTGTAGGTTTAGTCTGATTTGATGGCCACTCCAATGAATATCACGGTCGGTGAAGAACTGTGTTTATGTAGAGGACAGAGGGAAGAGGATTAGAATGTTCACAAATGGAAGGCAAGGAGCCTTGCAAAGCAGGAACAAAGAAAGGTGTAGCAAACCAGCGCATCCCAAAGAAGTGTGATCTGGACCGACCTCACTCGAAAAGAGAACTGAGAAGGCATCTGATCATGTGCAGAACAGGGCAGAGGAATTGGATGATGGTCCCGATGAAGAAGTTCAGAAAGAAGTACTCATTAGCAGTGCTAAGAATGATCTACTGCTGATGACAAGGAAAGGTAGAGTAAGGGTCATAATGAACGTGTAACCTGTTTCCAGTGAGCGCATGTGTCTGTGTTTAATCAGAATTGTATCAGCAGTAGGCTAGTGGTGTATTCTGAGAAAGAGAATTCTAATTTCTTTTTCTAATTCCGATTTCTAATTTGAATTCTCTAATTCAGATTCCTTCTTGGATCTCACTTTCACCAGGAATTTTAATATGAAGTCCAGTCATTTCCATTTTCAGATTATTTGGTTCCAAGTCTATCGTTTAATCTCCACATCTACCGCCACTGCCCCAAGCCATGCTCCCGTTTCCTCCGTGGACCAGTGAGATTTTCTCATCCGTCCTCTCATTCCCGTCCTAGCCTCCCTCCGACCCATTACCCACAAACCATGAAAGGATCTCTGAAAACAGAAAATGGATCATGCCCCTGATTAAAACCCTTTAATGGCTTATGATTGACCTTAGAATACCGAGGAACTGATACCAAGGACCTGCATGAGGGGATCCCTGCTTTCCTCGCCAGCCCTTTCCACACCCGTCTCCATCGTGCCCTCTGCCACCTGGCTACTCTGCCTTCTCTCGGTGCCTCACTCTTGCCGAAGTCTAAGCACAGTCCTGCCATAGAACCTTCGCATGTGATCTCGTCTCTACCCTTTGTTTGCAATGATTTTTCTCACTCTTTGTTCACGGTTGGACCATTTCTCAGTGATGCCTCTGCTGACTATTCAATTTAAAATAAATCACCATGGTTCCCTTTCAGAGCATTTTGTCCTTTTCCGCTGTAGTATATACCACGAATTGCGACTTGATGTTCTTATCTAAGTGTATGATATGCCATGTGTTTCACGGTCTATTTATATCCTATTCGGTACAGTATATCCAGCACTTAGAATGGGACCTGGCATATTGTAGATGCTTGATAAACATTGATTTAATTAATAATTGAACAAATTAGAAGTGGAAGAAGAGATGGGATAAGATGAACTAGAGCAATAAACCATCACCACCTATGCTGACTTATTCTAGATGTCTCTCTTGTGGAAAGGGAAAAGCAAGCCACTATTTTAGAGCGGGAAGTGCTGATTCTAAGGCCGAGGTTTGCCATGGGCCCCTGCACTGAGGAAACATGTCCATTAGCAGAAAGGCACTATGAATATTAATATGGGATTAAAAATTTTACATTTACATGCACTTTGTTTTATAGTAAATTGCTCTAATATTTTTAGGGGCTGTAGGTTATGCCACTGTATGGATTTTCTATGAGTAAGATCTGTTTTTTTTCTTTTTTAATGTCAGTGATAGCCTGTATTTAAAAATACCAGCAACTCGATATAGGAATATCAGAATATTATTCATACAAAATGATGCTTCTTTAGCAAAATGAAAGGCCCGTCTTTCACACTCCAAATGTATTTTATTTGTGCCCTTATTTGACAATTCTTTTGCTTTATTTCTTCCTGTAGTCATTGTGTACTTGTCTTATTCTAACTACTGACTTAGATAAGAAACAGTGAGGATTCGGGGATTGGGAATTACCTTTTATGTATCTTTGTATACAGAACACATTCAGTATTTGTTGAATTAAATACAAATTATCCCGAATTTCAGTAGATTCTGGCCTTTTAAGAAAGAGCCAAGCATCTACTTGGCATCGTTGAATTTGGTGTGGGATTTACAGTGCTGAGCCCTGTGTGTGTTTGGGTAGTTATTGTTCTAAGAGAGAAACCCAAGGTAGGCAAAAAGATGGAATTCAAATCAACTTTTGTTTTTTCTAGAAAATCTTATGAGAAGTGTTTAGTATGTTCAATATTTAAAATATTGGCTTAAACGTCATTTGGGTACCATTTATTAATTTCATTTAGTGTCATTTCTTCACTAGTACAAACAATCAACTTTTGGCTGCAAAGTTATAATCCTTAAGATTTTCGTAAGTAAGGAGATCAAGAGAGACAGATATCCTGTATGATGAGTTGCATCCTACGTATATAGCCTAACCCCTCAACTTAGATACTTCTGAAGCTGCATAGTAATGGAAAGACATTTGATATGCTATAATGAAACAAGTAGAAAATGTAAGATTAGAAGTTAAATATATCTGGGTATGAATCCTTCCTCTGCCATTTACTAGCTATGTGACCTTCAGGAAATTATTTCACCCCCTAAACCTCAGCTGACCTGCATATGAAAAGGAGAAATTCATGTTTTCATCAGCAGGTTGTTAGCATTCTCTGTGAATTACCTGTTCGTAGCATTTGCCCATTTCTCTAATGTTTGATTTTTCTAGTTATTGATTTTTTTAAACATCTTTATTGGAGTATAATTGCTTTACAATGGTGTGTTAGTTTCTGCTTTATAACAAAGTGAATCAGCTATATGTATACCTATATCCCCATATCCCCTCCCTCTTGCGTCTCCCTCCCACCCTCCCTATCCCACCCCTGTAGGTGGGTGGTCACAAAGCACCGAGCTGATCTCCATGTGTTACGCGGCTGCTTCCCACTAGCTATCGATTTTACGTTTGGTAGTGTATATATAAGTCCAGGCCACTATCTCACTTTGTCCCAGCTTCCCCTTCCCCCTCCCTGTGTTAGTCATTGATTTTTATAAATTCTTATCTATTCTCCATATGGACCCTTGGTTAATTATATGTGCAGCAGATATCTTCTAGCCTTTAGATTGTTTTTAACCTTTGGTATTTTTATATATAGTTTTCATATAAATTTTAAAATTTCATTTATTTAATTTCTAACTTTGATATTATATAATTTGACTAAATTTATGTCTTTCTATATCTGTATCCGATTATCTATATCTCTTTCTCTATCTAATTAACACACTCCCAACTATAATATCATATATTGTTAAGTATCTTCTAAAAGTATTAGAGTTGTTTTAGGTTGGACTTCCTTAAAATCAAGCCCAGAGGCAATGATTAAATTGCAATAAGTTTATATGGGAGCTAGAACAACACAGCACTGATGGAGAAATGAGAACATGAGACAGGGAAAGGGAAGAAACCAATAAAGGATACATTTTCAAATAATTATAGCTCTGGGCCATTGTGGTTAAGTCCATCTGGGAAACCCTAGAAGACAGTGTAGGATATGAGAGTTATCCTTCCTGAGGGACAGAAATAGAAAGTCCAACATCCATCTGTCACTGGCTGAGGCTTCTCCCAGGGGTATTAACTCCAAGGTACTTCCTGCCTCCCCCCATCCCCCATCAGTGAGTGAAAACCCACAGGTAGAATACCTATGCCTGCATAGGACACACTGGCATGTATTGAAATTCGATGCCCAGGGAATATGGATGGGGTGCCCATAACATCTGCTAAGATAGTTGAAATTTATTTTTATATGTTTTGTGAACTAGGGATCAAATTTTATATTTTATGTGGATAACCAAAGTTTCTCGATTATTTACTGGATATTTCTCTTATCCATCTTGCTATGTCGAAGTTCCATTTCTGCCATCAACCAGCTTTTCATGCCCATATGGGCATGTTTCTGAGCTCTTGGATCTGTTCTCTTAGGCTATTTTTGTCTAACCTTTGTCCAATAATATGAATTTTAATTCATATATTTTATAATATATTTGAAATTTTAGCTAATCAGATAATTCAATCACAGACAAAAACAGAATACATATAGAGCAGAACCTATTTTTCCCCCTCTTTATCCGTCTTTATTATCTTCTTGGCTGTTCTCTCCAAGAGCGAATTTTAGGATGTGCTTGACGAGTCACGCATACCTGCATGCGAGTACACACACACACACACACACACACACACACACACACACACACACACACACATGCGCGCGTGCAGCGAACATTTTTATTGCAATTACATTAATTATAGAGAATATGTGATGAGAATGACATCTTAAATATTTAATCTTATCGAGGAGAGAAATCTTTCTATGTTTTTCAAATTTCTTATTATTTCTCTATAAACATTTTGCACTACATTTTAAAAATTGATTCCCACTCATTTTAGAGGAGTTTACTCACTCTTGTTAATGGGGTTTTTATATTAAGTTATCCAATAGGCTTCTGTTGGTCTAAAGAAATGGTTGTGTGCCCAGGAACTATGCTAAGTTTTATTATTAGTAATGAATATCAATTTTCTTGTATTTTCATCAAAGATAATTAAATCATTTGTAATAATGAATATTTTTATTTTTATCCTAACAGTGTATATTATCTTTTCTTCACTTACTGCAGTATCTAATATCTTTAGTCCAATGTTAAACAAAGGTAATACCAGACATTCCAGGGTGCTCCCCGTTTATCATGCTTTTTGTATTGGTTTTGTTGGAATCCCTGTATTTTAAATTTTTATTTTATTTTCTTGTTTGCTAACATTTATCATGGAAAAATACTGAATTTTATAAAATTCTTTCTCTATATCTCTTTAGATGATTACATGATTTTCTCCCTCTATCTGGAATGTGGTTACTTTCACTAACAGATTTTTGAATGCTAAAAAGTACTTGAATTCCTTGGAAAACTCTTACTTTATCTTAGCATAACTTTAACATCTTTTTCATTTGGCTTGCTACTAGTTCAGGATTTTCTGAAGTAATCATCAATAATTTACCTTTGCTCTAATTTTCTTGGGTGGCGTATGTGTTAATATTATTACAGATTAAAAAAAAGAGTTGAGTAACTGCTTTTTTAAAAAATTCTCTGGAACAGTGTGAAAAAAATGTACACCATTTGTATTTTCAAAGTTTTAAAATTATGTAGACATTGTGCTTTGGGGTTAGAATTTTTCACTAATGATTCAATTGAAGTAATAGTTGTAGGTTTTAAAAGTTTTATGTATTTTAAATTCTTTTTCTATAATGTTCATTTTCTCTAAGGTTTTGTATATATTCACAGAAATATTACTTACTTGTTCATTCTTTACATGTTTCTAATATATTGATAGTTTTATCCTTTTTGCAATTCCTAGTAAAGCTCACTTATCTTATTCTTTCATATTTTTTTGGAAGGTTCCCTAGTTTATTAGTATTTTCTAATATCTAGTATTTTCATTTACTTATGCTGTGTTTTTGTACTTTCTCTTTTAAAAATAATTTCTGATTTTTTTTTCTACTTTCTTGAGTTGTTTATTATCTACTTTCCTCTTTAATTCTTTTTTAAAATTTATTTATTTATTTTTGCTGTGTTGGGTCTTCGTTTCTGTGTGAGGGCTTTCTCCAGTTGTGGCGGGCGGGGGCCACTCTTCATCGCGGTGCGCAGGCCTCTCACTGTCGCGGCCTCTCCCATTGCAGAGCCCAGGCTGCAGACGCGCAGGCTCAGTAGTTGTGGCGCACGGGCTTAGTTGCTCCGCAGCATGTGGGATCTTCCCAGACCAGGGCTAGAACCCATGTCCCCTGCATTGGCAGGCAGATTCTTAACCACTGCGCCACCAGGGAAGCCCCCTCTTTAACTCTTGACATCATTTTCAATCTCCTTTAGCTGTATTTCTGGATTTGGATGTGTAGTGTTTCATTGACTTCATTTAAATATTTCTTAATTTTCATTATGATTGCTGTTTTCCCATGAACTGTTTAGTTTTGAATTCTTAAATTTTCAAATGAATAATTATTTGGGGATAACATTGTTATCAATTTCAGATTAAAGTTGACCCTTGAGCAACACAGGATTAAGGGCGCTAACCCCTGCCTAGTCAAAATTCTGCATAAAATGTTTGACTC
Source organism: Delphinus delphis (assembly GCF_949987515.2). NCBI lineage: Eukaryota > Metazoa > Chordata > Mammalia > Artiodactyla > Delphinidae > Delphinus > Delphinus delphis. The sequence continues at coordinate 33,764,000 of NC_082703.1, forward strand.
CCCCAAAAGTTAACTGTTAATAACCTGCTGTTGACCAGAAACCTTACGAATAACATAAACAGTTGAACAATTTTATATATAACACATGTTGTTATACTGTATTCTTACAATAAAGTAAGCTAGAGAAAAGAAAATGTTATTATGAAAATATAAAGAAGAGAAAATTCATTTATAGTACTGTACTGTATTTAACAATACCATTAAGTTTATGTTGTCTGTCTATAAGATGAATTGTATGTCAGTACCTGCATTAATATTGTCTTATCGGATACAAAACACTGTAGATGTTATACTTATTGCTAACAGTAAATATCAAAAATGAAAAGATAATTTGAAAAATCATGTTTACTATTATAAGTATCATGATTGATGCATTGATAATGAAAAAGCAGCAGTATAATTGCCTTATGGTAGCCTATTATAATCAATACAATAGCTTCACAGTAGCCTGGCCTATACACTAGTGAGAGAGAGAGAGATACTGTATGGTAATGTAATTTTTGAAAGCAAAGTTATAAGACAGTAAGAAAAGTAGCATATTATTAATTTTATATTAGCTATCACTCACTTTATGCCTAGACAAAGGTAGACTACTATCTACATATACTTTACACATTAACGTACGTAAATTTTTCTTAATTTTTTCAATATTTTTAGGCTACATGGTTCATCTGCAAATTTTTTCAAACTGTAAGAAGCCTCGGAAAAATTTTCCAGTATGTCTATTGAAAAAAATATGCATATAAGTAAACCCACACAGTTCAAACCCATGCTGTTCACGGGTCACCTGTATATTCCATTGTGGTCAGCTTGTGTGATCTGTTTGTAAATGATTATTTGGTAAGTGTAGAGATTCATCTTTTTAATAATGTGTGTGTGGTCTTCTTACCTAGCTCGTATGTCGTCTGAGCATTCCTTGAGAGGCCGCTGTGTCTGTCCAGGAGTTTGCTTTGTTAATTGTGCTGCTCAGATCTTTAGATTTGTGAGTTCTGGTTTTTTATCTGCTGTGCCGATCAACCGGAAATTCAGAAATGTTAATGTTTATGGTGCTGTCAATTTCTCTGACCACTTTGCTCTGCAGACTTCGAGGTGCTTAGTGTTCAATCAGGATTGTTACCTTTTCCATGTGAGTTGATCTGGTTTTAAAATAAGTGATGACCCATTTAGACTAAAAAGTGTATTTTTGTCTTGTTGATTTGTCTATTATTAGTATTGCTGCACCTTCTTCTTTTAGTTGGTGTTTCCCTCACATGTGTTTTAGTATCTCTATATTCATCTTTTAGGTAGGTGCCGTCCTGTTTGTAGTTTATCTCTTTTAGGTAACATATAGCTTAATTTTGTTCTGAACGGTCTTCTTAAAATCAAACATGAGAATGTCTGCTCCTTAAATAGGTGACGTAATCCTTTTTCACTGATTTCTTTTACCAATATATTTGGCCTCACTCCTTCCATTTTATTATTATTTTAATGACCATGCTTTCCTTTTTTCTGACTTCTATCAAATATTTCATTGATTGAATTCTCTTTTCTTCACTCTCCTCTCTTTTTAATCCTGGAAGTTATAAATAATTATTACTAATCTTTAGTGTTTTCTCTTCTCCTTTAATGGAGTAAACAGTTAATATTGTTTCTGTTCTTTCCTCCAACAAGGCAGAGGTCTTACAGGCCCTACAGTTGATCCTGTTGTCCTGTCTTATCTCAGCCGTTTGCAGATGGAATATCTTTGTCTTCTGGCCTCTGTAGTTGATAAGCCTGCCGCCAGTTAACTCTTTCTTATTCCTTTGAGTATAATCTCTTTAAACATTTTCTCTTCATCTTGAATGGTGTACAGTTTCAGCAAATGAGTCTAAGAATGAATCTTAATCAGGGTCCATGAACTTCTTCAAGCTGAGGAGTCCAGTTTTTTCTTAGTTATAAAATATTCTCGGCTGATAACTCCTAGAATATTGCCTCTCTCTACTTCTAATAATCGTCTGCGTCTGGAACACCCTTTAGATATGTATTGTGCTTTCCCTCTCACCCCCATGTAGCAAGTTCATATTTTCCATCTCTAATCAAAACGAGCTCCATTCTGAGTAATCTCACAGAGCTATCTTCAAATTCACGACTCTCCAAAGCTGTATTTAATGTGTTTTGAACTCATCCGTTGAATTGTGAATTTAAGTGACTATATTTCTCACGTTTGTAAATTGTTTCTTTTTCACATTTGCCAGTTTAAATCTACAAATACCCTTCTTGAATCTAGTGTTCTATATTTGCAGTCATTTTAAACAGAAGCATTTTGGATGATTTGAAACATTATTCTGCCATCGCAAGTTCACGTAGACGTATGTCGACTCATTGATTGTCAGGACACCTTATCCCTTGGGGGCTGGTTTGCTCGTGTGGTTACAGTGTTCTTGTGGCTTCATCTCCAGTGAGTTTCCTTTTCTACAGAACTCTCCTGCTCCCCAAGTTCTAGAATAACCCTGTAGAGTTCTGCAGTTGTTTTTCTCAAAACCCCAGTATTTTCATCAATCTGGGACAAGTTTTTGATGCTAATTTCTCAATTTAGCCTCTTTTACTCCACAGTTTGCATAAAGTAGGTTTCAATCTGTAGAAAACTGAGGTTTCAGTTTCCAGCCAGACCCAGAGCAGATGAAAAACTTCCTTCATGCTTCCCAGAGTCTGTAGTTGGAGAGGCTCTTTCTCCTTTAAGAGACACCTCCTGGGATTTTGGCTTGTGCAAGGGTTTCTCTTCCAGCTGCCTGTCTGGTGCAGAGAGAGACCAGTGGTACAGCTGGTGGATATTCACACCTAGCTCCTTCCATGAGGCCTTGTACCTCAGACTGTAGCCTCCGTAGTCCCCGAGGCATCAGCTCATGTACTTGCAGCTCTGTCTTAGAGTTTCTCCCTTCATTTCCAGCACTTAGATTACAGATTTTTTTCTTTTTTCTTTTTTTAGTATATCTATTTATATAAAATAAATGTTTATTGCATTTTAAACAACATTTCTGTGTATTATAAGGGGTCTGCCGTGTTGCTGTAAATTCTGAAACTTTTTTTAGGAAAGTCTGCCACATATCTGGGGACCCTGCTGTGAAGTAGAAAAGCAGGGGGTTTATTTTTTTCTGGTAACTGAGGCAACAGAAGTTGTGCTCGAATTTTCAGAACTTCTCTTCTCTCTTTAAAGAGTTTTTAAAAGAAACAGTGAGGATGGGAGCCTCTTCTCTATGCCTTTCCTGTGAAATCCTTAAATTCAGTACCTTAATATGAGATACAGGTTCTGAAGGTGATAAAGTGGGTCTGGGTCACAGATGCTGGGCTCCCGTTTCTTGAGTCAACAAAAAGAAATGCATAAAAAAGCAAATTAGTCATATGTCAGTATGTTATGCGCTAAGAGGAAATCTTTTTGTTTTTCCTGTGCTAAGCAACCTACATCTTTGAAATGGGGAAATACATTTCCTCTAAGTGTGAGAAACCACAGTGTGATCTACTTACTTATAAGAGATGCATGAATTAATCATCACTATCTGAGAGTTTTGCTGTTTATGGTTTATTCCAATTGTTGGGAATGAGACACTTTTACCAAGTCCCTGATTGTTCCTTCCTCCCAACAAGACTCATCTTGTCTCTACGTAAAAAGCAACATGTATTCAGACACACAGACACACACACATACGTATACTTTGACATACAAGTAAGCATATCCAAAATGAGGAAGGGAAAGATTGTTACTATATTGTTGAGATAAAAAGAGGAATTTTGTTTTCATCTGAGTTCTGGTATAAAAATGAGGTTACAAGAGATGGGGGAACATGGAGATAGTTGGGATTAAAGGCTGAAAGAGGAGACATCATTCTGGGTTGGACTTGTAGTGTCCTTTAGAAGGAAGGCTGATGGTAAAAGGAAATAGAGCTGATATGGGCTGACACATTACAAGAAATGGGTGATGTGAAATACTACTAAGGTGACCCAGCTTTAGTTTTTAAAACCATTTTGACAGGCTGTGTCATAAAAATGTCATAAACATGGTCCACTCCAGTGCAGGGAACCCCTCAATGTCCCCAACATGCCATGTGAAAAATACCAATTAAAAGGAGTAAAGTAACGTATTGACAGGCGTTCTTTCTTATTTCTGAGTTATATCTCCAGTGAACATTACTTTGAGGTATTGTCCAGTTAATGGCACATTTACCACCAGGTAATTAAATTATAAATGAAGATACCAAGTTATAGAAAGGAGAAAGAATTAATATGTTCACTAATCATGACCGATGAATAATTATGCACAAAGGGGAGAAGGTGTTAACGAACACCTATTATGTGTAAGGCATGTCCTAGGTCATTTATAATGAGACAGGAGGTACTTACGAAGATAATTAGAGTCTCCCCTTACAATCCAGCCTCAACGATCTGAAACCCACTGTGTTCTTGTAGATGTGTATCACATTTTGTTAAAATGCTCACTGAGTAGAAATAAATCAGTGATACCTGATTATAGTAGGTCTTACCCTTCATTTATAAATGTATTTTTCACATTAAGAGTAATGCCTACATTTTTCAATATTTGTAAAGAAAAAGTCCTCCGTCTACCACTCTGACAGAACTACTGAAAGAGAAGGTTTTTATGTACACAAGCTATCTCCTGATAATGTAAAGATAGGAACATATTTTAGTAGCAAGTGTGTCGGTAGCTCAGATTTCCTTTACAGTCCACCTTCTCGGCTGCCTTTGGCGCATACGGGAAATGGATGGGTGCAGCAGTTGTTTATAAGGTTCACATGTGGTTCCTGGAAAATCTAGGTCATCTCTCAGTATCAGGTGCTAAATTGCCGTGTAAAGCAGGTCAGCTATCCTGCGCCGCCGATTTGCACCACCATGACAGCCTGCTATTTGCCTCTCAAGAGTTAAATCGTATCTGCTAATCCTAGCTTTTAAGCAGCTAGAACTGACATTGCTTAATTTACTTGTAACCCTTATAACAGACATTGAGCAGAGGGTATTGGTCTTTGTACTGGATTGAAAACTGGCAGTCCCATAGGAAATTGACTAAAACTATTATCAGAGTTAAGGTTGCCTATCATTCTAATTATAATTCACATCCAATAATGAATACCTTGTTCAATAATATTTAATTCAAATCATGATGCTGAGTATAAAATTACATATCGAGAGAATTCATTAGAAGTTTCAAAAGTAAGCTAAGTAAATGTGCCTTGGAGAATGTATTTGATGAATTTGTAAAAGTATTTAAATTAGATCTGCAAAGTATTGTGAAAAATCCACAAGGGGTGCACAATTAGGCGAATAAGCTCTTCAGGGCCAGGAGCTGCTGGGCATCCACTGTAAAGTGCCTTCTGATACATTGTTTATGCAAAGTAGAGAGATGGGAGGAGGGGCAAGGAGATACAATAAAGCGGAAGAGCGGTGGAGGTGATGCCAAAAGTAACTGACGAAGACGTAAGTAATTCCATCGTCATTAGCTCTCTAGCCTCTGCCTACATATTATTCATGTCACTGAAGTATTTTAATATGGGACAAATGCTTATTTAATTTATGCATGTTTTATAAAGTCCATAATGCATGAGCTTCGTGAGCCGCTCATTCATTACCAAGTCCTGTTTCAAACTGTTGTGTGTAGGTTAGACAGTGTTGAATGTACAATGTAACACTTAAACCGGTTATGTCTGCAGTGGTTTTATCTTAATGTATGGAGGACATATGAACATGTGGTCCACTTTTATTTATGGTGTACTCATTATTATGCTAGGGTAATTTTAAATTCAAATGAATGTATCTGTTGGTTCATGCATTCACTGATTCACGTGTTCATTTCATTCATTCAACATTTATTGAATGGTAACTATATTCTAGACAAATTACGCTTGACCTGTGTGAAGAACCAATGAAGATCAAGAAGAAAAATGATCCAACTTATAATGGAGTTTAAACTTTATATCCTAACGGGGGAGAGAGTCCTGCAGTACATAGCCTCACTAATAGTGCACCAATGGAAAATAAAATAAATTCTTCAACGCAGGGGTCAGCAAACTTTCTGTGAAGTACCAGCTAGTAAAGGTTTTAGGCTTTGCCAACCATGCAGTCTCTGTTGAATCTACTCAACTCTGCAGTTGCAGTCTAAAAGCAGCCACGACGTAATACATAAATGATCGAGTGTGGCTATATTCCAATAAAACTTTGTTTACAAAAGCCAGTGACAGTCTGAATTTGGCTCAATCCTGTAGTCTGCCAATCCCGGCTCTTAAAGAAAAGAATTCCCGTCCTGTGAAAGTACAAAAAATGAACTTGTTCCAAAGTGAGCAAGGGGAGTTAGTGACATTTTTACCAAGGAGAAGGCAATTCAGGTGAGATGTGAACAATTAGTGGAAAATAATGAGATGACGTGTGGACAGTTTTTAAAAGGTATTAGCAAGCCCTGTTGCAGGAAGGAGATGCCTACTCCATGAAGTTTATATTATAGAATATATAATATGCTATATATTATTTTCACTTTACAGATGAAGAAACTAATGCTCACAGAAGCAAAGTGACTTACCCAGTGGTTTAGCTCAGATTCCCACGTACATTGTTCTAATTCCAAAATCTTCTTGTCTTTCCATTTTACCGCACATACGTAAGCATGATTCCTTTTCTCTTAGGAGTTTACAATCTATCACACACTCTTTTGGACTTACATTTATAGAACAAAATAACATTTTTAAACTTATTTTTGGCAAACCTTCATCATTTCCTGATGTGACACAGGCCAGGAATAAATTCATGAGGGAATGTCCACAGGAAACTTTCTGAAACACGTTTGTCACCTTCCACCATCAGCTTCTATACACTTAATATATCACAAAGCAAACTTTATAGAGGGACAGAACCCCAGTGGTTATTTTAGAATGGACCTTCAGCCCTAACGTCTAGGATGTGATTTATTGATTGCTATAAGGCAGAACAATGAGAGATTTACAGGATCGAGGTAAAAAGAGGAAAATAAATGTCTTTTGGCTAGCAGCAGAGTTAATACAGTGGAAGAAATATACTTGTCTTTTTATACTCTGTGAATAATTAAGTATGTTTTATAAGCATGAAGACAGACAAGTGTGGGGTTGCTTGTTACAGTTTACATTTTACTTTCCTGTCTTAACTCTGGACGCAGTAAGTGCCTTTATGCATACGGATCGGTTCTGTCCCTAATGGACTGAGTGCCATTTTATAGTGTCCAGACATTCTGTGAACTCTCTAAAGTGCTAGATCAGATTTTTGTTTCAAAGTATAATTAAATAAAATAAAAAACCTAAAAAGCAAAATGCAGTAAAGGAGCAAATGATTTGTAAATGTTTATTTTCTGTAAGAGTTAAATGACATTTTAATATAGTATCTTTAGCTGACACATTGAAACATACATATTATATCCTGATAGAATCAAGAAAATCCTGATTTCCGTAGTTAAGGAAATGGAAAAGAAGACACGAAAATGGCTTTTTTTTCCCTTTTACAATGTACAAGCTGTCCAAAATATACGTCTGGAATGAGGTTAGATTGACTTTTAAAGGGAATGTTGCTTTTATTCAATTTGATCAGGAAGAGCTTAGATAGGTATAGATGCAAGCTAGGAAAGAAGTCATATGTTGCAAGAATTGTCATTTTCTAGTTCATTCTCTTCTGATACATGGTTTTTCTTAGCTGTTAGGAAAGGGCTATTAACTAGGCATTAGCAAGCAATTTCCAATTCAGTTTTGCAGGGAAAAATGTTTGATTAAAGACAGTGTCTGTAGATATTTAGAGGTGTTAGTAAAACCAAATGTCAAGCTTAAAGGGAATCTCCTATTAGCAGTTTTTCTCCTGTCCACTCCACTCTGTTTTTTATGATATAGTTAGAATTTCTTTTGGATGGGAAGTATTTAACAAATATCAATTAATAAAGAAAAACACATTGGAATCTATTTTTCCATGATGGGTATTTCTCTCTCAATTAAGATAAAAATATTCTCAAAGATTCAGGATGTATAAAATAAAAACCTGTAATGAAATATGAACACCACAACATTTAAGTTTACACAAAGAAATTTATTTTATTCCTTTTTTTTGTATGTTTTTTTTTTTGCGGTATGCGGGCCTCTCACTGCTGTGGCCTCTCCAGACGCGCAGGCTCAGCAGCCATGGCTCACGGGCCCAGCCGCTCCGCGGCATGTGGCATCTTCCCGGACTGGGGCACGAACCCGTGTCCGCTGCATCGGCAGGCGGACTCCCAACCACTGCACCACCAGGGAAGCCCTAGGCCAAACATTTGATTTGGGCTACTAATAGGACATTTGTTTCAAACACAGTGTTATATTTTCTTTACAAAGTTACTTTCATTAACCTATAAAATGTTCAGCGACCATCTTGAGATGTTTTTCAGTTGTGAAAATGGGATGCCAATTCTCTAAATGTCATTGCATTGTCCAGAAACTTTGACACGCTCAGTAATGCTTCTGGAAGCCAGACTGGCTTTGGGAGACACACACGAAGACATGAAGTTAGTTTCAAGTACCATTTTCAGTCTCCAAGCATTTCACCAGTACTCGTTTCATTAGTTCCATGAAAACTGTGAGGAACAGTCCTGAATATCTATGGCAGAATCTTTTAGGACTTGAAATATATAAAGCAATCTACCTATTACAAAACGCTCTCTCAGTAAGTCTTGTTCCGTTATATTTCCATTCTCCATGCTTCTCTGATAGGTTTATTTAATTGTATAGAGATGGGTTACAGTCAGGCGTTACAGTAAAGCTAGCAGAGACCGTGGGCAGCTCAGGGGTGGGCCCATGACTACTCACTTGTAAGACCTCATACCTCTCGCTGTGCCTGACACGTCACTACCATCAAACGCCATTTGTTCTCCTCGCTCTGGTTGGACCAAACCGCTATTAACTGGCGTATTAATAATGACGGTAATACTGATACTACGGCTACAACCGTACTGTGTTTGCTCGAGGTAGACGCTGACCATCCTTCAGTCGTGCAAAGAAAATTTCAACAGATGTCGTTGAAAATGTTTAAGTGACTCTCTTTAACCCAACGTTATTATCTTCGGTTGAATTGTTGAAAGTGGCTAAGTGGACTTTCCTTTGTAAATGTAAACCTTTGCCAATCATGTGGCCAATGCCAATTTCTCTGATTTATAGATTTTGTAGAGAAGTTGGTTTAAAAAAAAAAAAAGCACAGTGAAACGACTCCATTTCTTCCCTTGAAATAAAATCTTTAGTCGCCAAGACCAAAATTCATGCTGCTATCATTGGATTTCCTTATCTTTTCTCTCCTATATGAAGCTGTAATAAGTCCATAAATCAGTTTCAGATTTGTCCCTATTTTCTGTATTGTCAGGCTAGGTCCCCCCCTTTAAATAACAGCTAAGTTATATTAGGGTGAATTGTCATAATTATGTACATTGATGGCTTCAGTGAACACGTTTCCAATATCCACCTTCTGTATAGTCCCTAAAATGGAATGGCTCGGAAGTGACAGTGATGCTGGTTCAGCCCTTGCCTCCTTGGGCTCCCTGAGCAGCCATGTGTTTTATTGGAGGGACCCCTTGCAGCCGTGTGCCGAATCACCACGTGGAGAGGGATAAGAGAGAAAGAAGTAGGTCCCAGACACTAGTGGACTCACCAGCTGCATGTGGCAGTATGAATAGGGCCCAGCAGAAGGGCCACCTGAGTTCAGTCCAGATTGATGAAATTTGTAACCAAAGGAAATGGTTTTTGTGTGAAGCCACTAAGGTTGGGGGGAGGTTTTTAATGTATCAACAGCCAATCCAAACATGGATTCAGAAAGACCTGAAGGGTGAAGGAGCTGGGCTGAGGAGTTACAGGGACTGAGGACCAAGGGACTCTTTTCAGTCGAACATGCATAGTTCCTGGGTAGGAATAGAGTCTCCGTGCTTGAAGATGGAAAGCGAGAGGGGAAGGAAAAGGAAAGGAGAGCAGGAGGAAAGGAAGCATGGAGAAAAAGAAGGGGGGTGGGGAAAGACAGGGAACGAGCAAAAGCAAATAGCTTGTGCGACTTGGATTTCTTAATGACGGGAGGGTGGCTGGCTTGAGGCTAGGACGGCAGACAGGAATGAGGCGATGCAGGGTTCTGTAGACTCGATTAAGGATTTTGGATTCAAAAGCAATTGAAGGCTTTTAAGCAGAGGAAGGAACAGAAGGCATTTTGTGTTTGGAAAAAATATGACTTCAGTTGCCTTGTGGAGAGTGGATGGAAGAGGGCCAAGGGTAAAGTGGAGAGACTAGTTAAAGGAGACGGCAGTATTTCAGGTGACAGACGACAGTGACTTGGAATAGGGTTATAGCAGTGCAGGTAGGGTGAAGAATAGGAAACAGATGTTTGGGAAAATTAATCAAGTGATTTTTCTGAAAAATGGATTGGATATGGGTGATGAGGGAGAGAGAAGTACGAATGATGACATAACTCCTTGATTTCTGGTTTGTGCAAATAGTTTCATGAAGGTACCATCCTCTGAAATTCAAGGCCCTGGAAGAGAGCAGATCTGTGATGGGAGTTTGGGGGAAGGGTGGTTGAGTTGAGATGTAGCCCTGTTAAATCAGTTGGAGGTGGCTGGAAGAGAACAAGCCAGGATACCAAGAAGGCAGTTGGATGTGCTTCATCTGTAGCCCAGGGGAGAGATCTGAGGTGGAAATGTGCATGTGGGGGACATGCAAGTAGATGGAATTTAAAACCCCCGGAGTTGATATAATGCCCTAGAAGAGTGTGTAGAGTGAAAGGAGAAGAGACTCCAAGCTTAAGCCCTGAAGAACTCTATTTGTTGGTGATGGAGCTCAGGAGGAGGAAGGAGGAGAAAAAGAAAAGCCCAGAAGTAATGATCTGACAGGATTAGGAGGAACATAGGCTCCTGGAAGCCCAGAAGAATGTTTTCAAGAAGATGGGAGTTCCTTCTGATGGGTCAAGCAAATTGAAAGCAGAAGTTTCCACTGGAGGTAGAAACCTGAGGTTCATTGATGACTTGCGGAAGAATCATTTGAGCAGAGTGGTGGTGGCAGGGCAGAGCGCGGACTGGATCGTAGGGTGGTACCTGGGGAAGGAGAGGCAGTGGCGTCAGTCAGCCTTCGAGAGACGCAGCCGGGACGGGGGAGATGTTAGGTGGGAAAGTGGAGGAGGATAGAGTAAAGGGGTAGAGTTCAAAGCATTCAGAGTGCTCGTTTTAATGTTGACAGGAAGAATCCAGTTGAGAGGAGAAGCCTGAGGAAACAGCAGGGAGAGAGAACAAACAGTTGAGTAAATAATGCGGAACGCTTGTGGAGAGACTGGCCTTCCTCGCCTGTCATTGTTACTCTATTCAGAAGCTTCTCGTTTCCTCCAAAGGCCCCTGCACTGCCCTGTCCTTTGCTGGACGCCTCTCGCGCCTCCCAGACACCTGCATGGCTAACACCTTCCCCTCCTTCACATCCTCCCGCAGACGCTTCCTTCTCAGGGACACCCAACCTGACTGCCCTGTGTACCATCTCCAGCCACCTCCCCCTCGGTATTCCCAGCCTCCCTCACCCTGATCTAGTTTTTCTTTTCCTTTCCATGGATTCAATCACAGTCTGTGATGTAACTAACTAGATATCATTAATAATAACTCTAGTTTTCTTATTTATGATTTAATAATATTAAATATGTTACTTATTTCGTCTCAGCTAGAATTGAAGCTCTGTCAGAATAGGGATTTTTGCCTGTTTTGTTTAACGATGCTCTCCTTGTAGTTTCTGACACAATGCTCTGTGCCGTTCATGGCTCAGCAAACGCTCCCTGATCGGCCTTCAGGAGCGCGTCAGGTGCGTTGAGGGATGTGCTCGCAGAGCGTGTTATTGAACACACCTTTCTCCGCCTTTTCCTCGTCCTGACATGGTCCGTGGCCCTGCCCCCGTCGTCCCTCCCCACCACATGTGCCCACACAGCTGGGGAGATCTCTCTCTTTCCCTCCACTGCTCCGAGTCTGCCTTCAGTGCTTGCCCAGAGCGACATGCCCGTAATCACCTCTCCTGTGTGGCTTCTTCGTGCGTAAAGAACGGGGACCAAGGGATCAGTCTTAGTTCAGGCTGCTCTGACCAACTGCCACAGACGGAGTGCCTCACATACAACACAAAGTGATCTCTCACAGGCGTGGAGGCTGGCCGTCCGGGATCAGGGTGCCAGCGGAGTCGGGTTCTGGTGTGAGCTCCCTCCTGGGTCGTAGGCTGCCAGCTTCTCACTGGGTCCTCACACGGGGGAGAGCAGAGAGAGGAGAGCTCTCGCGTGACTCCTGCCGGGCACCGATCCCATTCACGAGGGCTCTACCCTCATGACCTCCTCTAATCCTAACGGCCTTCTCAAGGTGCACCTCCTAATGCCGTCACGTGTCGGGGGGATCGGGTTTCAACACGAATTTTGGGGGGGACAGTGCACTCAGCCCATAAGAAGGTCACCCTGTTTTCTTCCACGTGGAGCTTGACACACCCTCCAGGCTCATCTGCCGCGTCACCTGCCAGGGTGCTTTAACTCAGGAGCGTAAGAGACAAGCTTTTCTGTTGTTGTTTAAAACTTTACATTTACAGAAAAAATGTGACAATAGTACAGAGAGTTCTCATGTCCCACACCCAGTTTCCCCTGTTACAGACACGTTACATTTACAGACACTTTACAGACATACTATGTTTATTACAGTTAGGGAATCAATGTGGATACGTCATTGTAAGTCCATCCCTGATTCCCATCTTTTCAGTTTTTACGCACTGTCCTTCTCCTGCTCCGGGGTCCCGTCCAGCACCCCACGCTGCATTTTGGGGTCAGCCTCTTGGCCTCTCGCTGCTGTGGCAGTTGGTCACACTTGCCTGATACTTGATGACTTTGACAGTTTGCGGAGTACTCGTCAGATGTTTCGTAGAGTGAGTCTCAGCTGGCATTTGTCTGACGTCCTTCTCAGGGTTAGTCTGGGGTTATACTTTTTTTCTTTTAATTTAATTTAGTTTTTTTTTTTATACAGCAGGTTCTTATTAGTTATCTGTTTTATACATATTAGTGTATATATGTCAGTCCCAATCTCCCAATTCATCCCACCTCCCCCCTCGCTTTCCCCCCTTGGTGTCCGTACGTTTGTTCATAAGAGAGCTTTCAAATGCAGGTCTTCTCTCTTATTAGGCCCCTTAGTACCGTGGTGTTAACAGGCCTAAGGAGGCTCTTCCAGCACAACTATAAATACACAGGCATTTATTAAAGACTGTGTCTGTGTGTAAGAAAAGCTCCAATGGTCAAGTTAACTGAGTTCTTCGTCAGACTGTGAACACACCTGCCTGAGAGTGACTCAAAGTCATCACCATTTGCCTTCCCTCACCCGAGAGACAGTTCCAAAAGCTTCTCTCTCTGGGCTTAACTGGTTTCCTCAGAACTCACCGCCTCTTACCTCTTTCTCTAATACATGCATAAGTTTATCTTAAAAAAAAAAAAAAGACTAGGGACTTCGCCGGTGGTCCAGTGGTTAAGACTCTGCGCTTCCACTGCGGGGGGGCATGGGTTCGATCCCTGGTCAGGGAACTAAGATCCCACATGCCGTGTGGCATGGCCAAAAAAAATCCAAAACAAAAAAAAAACCCTCAAAAAAAACCTGAGTACCCCCAACATTGGATCTGGAATCATACCACCTCCTTCTACTCAGAGGATCCTGTTTTTTTGACAGTTAGGCAGTGACTGATTCAAGGTGCTCTAAAGTGTGTGTGTGTGTGTGTGTGTGTGTGTGTGTGTGTGTGTGTGTGTGTGTGTGTGTTCGTGTTTGAGGAGAGAGAGACTGATTATTTGGTTCTCTCGCGGTGTGTGAATCTGTATGTCAGCTGGTGTGGAGACGCATCTGAAAGGATGTGATGTCTCTTCCGACAGTGGTCAAGAGCTGACACTCACAGATGTCCTTGACCTTGTGCTGGAGGGAAGACAGAGCTCAAAGCAGGCTTGCTTTGCTGAGTCAGGCTGATACGTTAGAACGGGCGTGCCTGAGTTTAGCTAAGCAACTTTGTTCAAAATTAAAGGAGTCTAAGTAGAAACAATTCATTTGGAGTCTTTCTTTTGGGGGAAAAAAAAGGCAAACTATAATCATAAGAAGAAAAGGGAAACAGGTAGGGGTGGGGATAAACTCCTAGGGAATCATTTATAAAAACACAAATGGAAATTAGAAACTATGTGTAAAGTGTAAAACTCTGTGGGGAACTGTATAATCTAAATGCAGAAACCAAGGCAAAGCAACTCCAAAAGCTTTCTCCTGGGCGTCTGGGAGGGACAGTCTGCCGGGAGGCATGAGGTTTGAAGGAACTAAATGTACCTGAGACTAAACATATCCGTTTCCAAGGGAGGGGGACAAATAATCCCAGAAAGGTGGAGAACATAGGGAACGTCCCCTTCTGACTTGAATGGATTTGTTGTCTAACGAAACTCCTCTGGCACCTTGTCAAGGATTAAATCTTCTCACAGAGTTGAAGAAAAAAACATTTTAAACAGCAATACACCACAACATCAAAGCCTTCAGGATGAATCTGCTGTTTGCAGGAGGTGCTCAAAGGGCAACCAGGGGACCCTGTCGTTTCCAGCATCCCCGACTGGGGTCTGGTTCTGTGTCAACTGTGCAATGAAGGCATCTTCTAGAAGGCGAGAGGAAGGGGCTGTTTGAATTCTTTCAGGGAGGGCGTTGCGCCACTAGGAAGAACATTCCTAGGAGGGGGACATGTGCTTCTCACATTAAATAGATCAAACGAAAAAATGAGTGTAACCCAAGAGAGCTCTGGGAGGAAATGCTCCATCAGTCAGAAGGAACGGCAAGGAGGGGCCTCCCCTGAGCCCTGGGGTAGAGAGACTTCAACAGTAGCTGAGGAGCACCTAGTGCTTCCCTCTCACCACCTTGTTCTTTTGCAGTAATAAAAGGGTCAGGTAAGCTGTGGACACCTCTGCGTGCGTTACGGACAGAGGGGGACTGGGAGGGTGCCAAGCAGGAGACACCTTAATTACGTTCACCGCTGACGTGGTAACGCGCTCTGCTGAGCTCTCCCTCCACTACCCTTAGACTAAACCGCGAGCTGGGTCTTCTTTGTTCTCCTGGTCGCCCTCAGGTTCTAAACAAACGGTATCATGTCTGATCTGAAGCAAACTCTAATTTCTCATTCGGTGAAGAATTCCTCCGTCCCCAGCGCTGGTTCAGCGCAGGCTCCCAGGACCGCATAGCAGGCGCGGGTTTCGTCGCTGACTCTTCTCTTCATCTTGTTCTTCTGCTCTTTCTCCCCTTCTCACCGCCTGTGGTCCTTCGGGGTGGGCGGTGGGAGAGGAAGGAAGGTGGTGAGCTCCGCCCCTGCGTGGGCCGTGCCCACCCTGGCTGGGAGCTCGTGACTCCCTCCTCACTTCCCTGCTCCTGCCTGCACCCGAGGAAGCTCTTTGACTTGGGGTCTCTGACTCTTGGCAAGTGGTCTTTTCGAACGGCTCCCTCTCAGGCAACCCAGGTCCGCTGCCATTGACTGTGTCCACTTGACCTTGATAAGATCGGGAAGCGTGGGATACCCCGCCCCAGCCCTCTCTTTCCAGGGTGCCCACGTGGGGAACTTCAGGAAGCCTTCTGTGTAGACTGGCTTTTCCAGGGAACAGCAGCCTTTGAGCGCCACAGACTTGAGGAGGAACAGGACGGTGTTTCCAGTTGCTCACCCTGAGCTCCGTTCCAGACCCTTTGTAGTGGGAAAGCAGAAGACTTCCCTAGATCAGCAGTGGCCCTGCTCGGGCGGGACGGGGAGATGCAGTTGCTTCTCCTGACAGATATTCCCGATTATTTGCTTGGTGTTCTCAGAGCCCCACTCGTTTGACTTGAGGTGGCAGCGGGAGATCTTCATATGCTCTCGCTTATTTACATGTGGGAAGGGAGGTGAGGGTCACACACTCCACTCCTGCAGCTTTTTCCAGAGGAATACCCCACCCCTATCACCTTCAGTCTGTTCCTTTACCTCCTTAGCTCGAAGTGCATGATGGACTAGGTCACCAGGCCAGATCATCTTCTAGGCGTCTTTGGACCTCAGCCAGATTCCCAAACAAACGGGTGCCCTTAATGTTTCTGCTGTGCTCTAAAATATATTGGGTGTACACAGAGGGACAGGTCAGCGTAGCTTACAGTCTGCGGTGGCTTTGCGGTAAGGGTGCGACTTCAAGGCCAGTCTTTGTGGATTGAAATGCAAAATAAAGGCATGTGATACGTGAGATGTAGTTTGAGAAATGGCGCAGACACAGCTTGAGAGCCTGAGAAGATTGGACGGACGTGGTGAGGTCGGAATAATGAGAATTCTGCAAGGCCAAGTTAGGATTGGTAAAGTGGCAGATGAAGAGCCATTGTGCTCTCCTGTGTTTAACCCGAGAAGACCACTGGCTTAGGAAGATGACTGAGAGCTATGTAAGGGAAAAGAGTTACTGGAGTTTCTCACCCTGCACCTTATCATAATCCCTTGTACAAATTTTTTTAAGTGATTATAAAAATCATTAGGATACAGACAAAAGAGTTACAGGTGATGGCGATGTACAGCCAAAGTAAGAGCCGTGGTATAGGGTAGGGAGACCCATGCGGTGGGAACCCTGTCTGTCTTGTTTGCAGAAGCCTCCCAGGGGTCTTGAACAACGAGTGGCCAATGATGGACATTCAATAAATACTGACCGAATTAAAGTGAATGGGTGTGTGGCGGGAGGCTCGAGGCATGAAGATCAATTAATGGGCTATATCCCAGCATTAAAGAGCCAGGTGTTGAAAACCTCAGAACAAGATTGGAGGAGGGTTGGAAAGTGACCAAAGAATGGAAATATTTTCATTCTTCAAATACTTGCATTACCCAAGGAAGTTGGTCAAGAAGATCACTGTTAGAGTCTGTCCCAAAGCAGAAATAACAAAGACAATATTGAAGTGTTTTTGCTTTAAAGATGATTAGAAACATGTGATTAGAGTATAAATGAGATCACTCAGGTTTAGAGATGAAGAACTAGGAAACAAGAATATCGAAGTCCATGAAGCCTGATATTTTTAAGTCATTGAAGAACGAGTCTAAAGAAAGAAGGACCAAAAAGCAAGAAAAAGGCAGCTTCTATGTAGTCAGCTGTATTCACTGAACATTTACTGTGCATCAGACGATGTGCACTGCTCCCTAAGTATCCTGGCTAACGTGGTCCACACGGTGAGCTTGAAGCAAGGACTAACATGATCCCCACCGTTCAGATGACACAGCGAGTAGTTTGCTTGGCCGCAGGCAGCCTGATGCAGAGGGTGTGCTGGCCTCTGACACTTGGCTACTCCTGGCAGCTGGAAGAAGGGGGCCGGGAGAGGACGGCAGGAGGGGAAGGGGGTAACAGACCACCTCGATCACGTTCAAGGGGACTTAGCAGGAGTCAGCGATGAGATGATTCAAGTCATGGTCGAGGAAGGATAGAGGGAATGAAAAATGAGAAAAAGACCTGCTCTGTCAAGAAGGTCATTCAGAAGAGCAGCTTCAGGAATGCTGAGGGAGGAGGGGGGCTTTTAGGAAGTTTGACATGTTAACAGGTGCAGAGAAATGGGGGGGGGATGGGAAGGTGTCAACCAGAAAGCACAGCAGGATCAAGGGAAACTTCTCATGCTGTTGAAGTAAAATATGTTTGAAATTCCCAGGGATGGAGTCAGCAGAGGGGGAAGGAGTCAAAATGCTAAAGGGCAAAAGGTTGAGGGGTTATAGGTCTTGGAAGGCATGGCATGAGGTGGAATTCTAAGCATTGATGGAGATGTGAAGACACTGTGTCAAAAGTCTGGCACGCTTTTAAAGAGTCCACATGGTCTGAGCAAGCCTGATATCAAGGGAAGATCTATGTCGGATGTAGTTTCCGACAGAAAGGAAACGGCGCTGCACCTGCTGGGCTGCACGTAAACAACGCCCAGCTGCAACGTCACACTCTGGATGAGTGCCTCGGCTGGTAGCACTTCAGGTCTTGTGTCTTACTCTAGCCAGTCGTTTGTCTGTTTAAATGCAGTAGAAGCTCTCTTAATCAATCTCTACGTAACCGACTCACCAAACCCCTGATGCTCTCCATCTCCTCTGAAGGCAGGTGGTGGGTGGCACTCACACTGCTCGTATGTTCTGGGCTAGGAGGCTTCTCACCTCAGCTCCCGCGTGTTGGTTGGAGTATTTGTCAAGAGTCAGTTGTGAATTTCTCAAATCTGTTTATGTCCGAGGTACTTGATATTGCACATGTGCCACGTAGTGAACTTAGATAATACATGAAATGTGTGTGTGAGCAGAATGATTTCCACTGAAGGTAATTTGGAAGGCTGTAGAGATGGCTGGAGTCACGGATGCTTGACCTCCCAAGTGAGGACACGGAAGTTCGGCAGGTGGAAATCAAAATGTCAGCGTTTTTACCAGTAAAATTCAGGTGGAAGTATGTCGTTTAGTGGTGCTACTGCAGCACTCTCTGGAATGCGTCATTCCAGAATTTCCCAGCCATACCTGTGCCGTCATAGGCAGCCGTGGGCAGCTGGTGAGCTCTCCCGCAGGGCTGAAAAGCTCATCTTTGTGGAGAAGCAGAAACGTATCTATCATGAGGACAGGTTGGGCTCATGAGAAAGAAACTACAGTTGTCCACAGGTATCCTCGGGGGATTGGCTCCAGGACACCCCTGCACCCCCAAGGATACCAAAATCCAAGGATGTTCAAGCCCTTTATATAAAATGGTGTAATAATTGCATATTACTTATGTGTATCCTCCTGTATACTTTAACTCATCTCTAGATTACTTATAGTACCTAATACTATACAAATGCTATGAAAATAGTTGCCGGTTCGTGGCAAATTCAAGTTTTGCTTTTTGGAACTTTCTGGGAATTTTTAAAAACTATCTTTGATCTGTGGTTGCTTGAATCTGTGGATGCAGATCCCATGGATACCGAGGGCCGAGTGTATGTGATCTGAACCAGTTTAGCTGCTTCTTGTGAACTCAACCAGCAGCTACCTTTTCTCCTGCTCTAGAGACTGGGGAGAGTGACCACAGCAGGATCAACTCTGAATGATTTTGTTCCGGATGGAAACAAGCACCTTGTCAGCAAGTTTTAATCACACACACACACACAATTGCTGTACGTTAAGTAGAGGGAAGACGGCTATCAACTATGTAGGGAGAATCATTATAATCAGGAAGGAATTTACACTCAGACTGAATTTCTAATTCAACTTTAAGGCATCAAAGCCAGACATTCTAGGTAATATACTAGGTAATATACTAGGTAATTCTAGGTAATATACTATGGACGTGTTTTGCGCAGAAGTCCATTCTGTGAACCCCACTCAAAGAAAAGTTCTTGACTCTATGAAACATTGGCACATAAGTGCACATTAACATGTTTTGAGTTATAATAAAATGTTAAGGTGTGAACCATTTCTGTGATTCCCCCTTTTTAGCTGACTTTTTAAAGTTAAACAACTAAAGTACTGGTTCCAATCACGTTGGACAAGAGGGCTTTTCTTGTCAAGCTCAGTGATCAAAAGTTAGCACAAAACTTCTGAAGTTTTTTGTTGTGTTGGTCAAAACTTAGCACGGTTGATAGATCACCCTGAACTATAAGGGAAAACATATTGTGGCGTGACCTGGTTTCATTTATTCTTTCCAAACTGCTGGGCTGTCTTCTTTGCCAGGTAATGGGATTAAAAGTGAGAATTAATAAGGCAATCTTAATCTCGAGTTATTCACAATTCTGTGTTTATATAAGGAATTCTTATTTAGTAAATCATACTGTACCAGCATATTAGTCCAGGTCTTCTGAGAAGCAGATGCCAAGATGGGCTAACACAGCAAGGACTTGATTAGGGGAGATAGATGTGAGAGAGCGTGCGGAGGGAGCGGGAGAAAGCTGTGAGTTTTCTGACTGTAGTGTTAAGTCTGACCCAGAGGGAAGGAGAGAGAAGGGGGAGGGGGTCTGGTCCTGCTGTCTACCGAAGGCTCAAGGCGACCGCTGGAAGTTCTCAAAGTTCTCCATCACAGGAGGTGGGCTGCATCCCCCGCTCCAGCTGGAAGTGTGGCTTTGGAGCTAGTGCTGTGACAGATTTCAGGGCCCAGAGCTCAGCCAGCGGGCCTCGGGCACATACACTCCTTGTGGTTGGAGATCTGAGGGGTACATTCTCATGGCCACTGCAGCTGGGTTCTGAACTTAGAAGTCTCGCTCATTGTGGAAAATTAGAAAACCAGCAGCCTTCGTTTTTTTGGCTTCCTTCTTCCTCCCCTTTAATCCACTCTCCTGTGTCATTAGGATCGTCTTCCTGGAATGCAGTCTAATGTTGTCCTGATCCCATTGCCTTTAGCGAAAGTAACTCTTCGATGTGACTCTAGTTCTTGATGTGACTCTCTCCAGCCTCCACCCACCCCTGGAGGAGTGGTCACCAGGTAGAGTTCCCTGAACACTCTGCTCTTTCCTCTGCCCAGGGGTCCTCATCACTGAACTTGCATGGATTAAACAAGTGTCACCTCCTCTAAGAAGTCTTCTGTTCCTCCTTCCCACTGTTTCAGCAGATACCACCCCAAGTACTCTTGTTTCACGCTGTGAGTAACTCTAAGGTGTGTCTGTCTGCTGGCCTGGTGCCTCCCCACTAAGGCTGTAAGCTCCTGGAGAGTCAAGATTTCTGTCAGACTCTCCAGCAGTGAGCTCAGTGTTTGACCCAGAGGAAAGGCTAAATCCCTGGCGACCACCAGACAAAGGGATGACTGCACGATTGCCTGCTTCTCCCCGGCGTGAGAAAACAAGGCTTTGTCCAGCGGAACCCAGGGGAAATACATCCTTTATTGATAGTGGCAATGATTTCCATTTCATCCCTGAAACAAATTATCCTGGTTATTGTAGTTCACAGTAGAGGTGGGCCTTCCCGAAGGAAAAACAATGCTAATATACGCCTCTGTGCTTTTTGTGTACAAAGTGCTTTGCTGTAACACCCTATGCAAATCCTCCCAACATCGCTCTGATGGCCTAAGTCCTCTCTTAGCTGAGACGCTGAGTCCAGGCTTGTCTCGGTTATGGTGGGTGGTGATCCCCATGGAGCCGGAGAATGCCTGAGGCTTCGGCCCTTAGGCGACTCCGCAGGTCCCACTGCTGTGAAGGGCAGAGCCCACGGTGGAGTCACAGGCTGTCCGTCCCTGGTGTTCTCCGTACTCTGTAATCCAAGTCATAATTCCTACGTGCTCTGGATGGTAAACACGCTGTGTTCAAACACAGTTGTGTTGAGAGGATGCCTGTGAAGAGTCTATGCTAGATTCAAGAGTTTTATTAAAAATCAAACCAAAAAAATGGAGCACCTTATTTTTTTTTTATTTTTACCAATTTGGCAAATGTATTTTACCTAACAACTCTGTTCAATTGTCTGGGGTCCCCCATGAACCGAACCAAAAAAATAAGAAATAGGTTATAGCCAGTTATATTATTCTGTGTTTAAAAAACGTATACCCTTTTGATTCTTTGGAGTAGTACTACATGGGTAATCCATTATTACATGGGTAACTGTAGTGTAAATGTATTCAGTAGGCAAAGAGTCATCTTTGGGAGGGAAATTAATGATACAATACTGTGGTATGTTGAGTGAATTCAATTTATTCATTCTATTACCTTCTCAACAAGGATAATTTAAAGTCAATAGAAGTTTCATTTTAAAACCTGCAAATTCGCAAATCTTCTAATTTAATTTTGAAATTGAAAGAGATGTCAAATCATTCTGAGTTTACATTTGTACAAAGTAAATAAGGTGTACGTGACACATCTCTCAAATATTTCTAATTAACTTCATTCTGACATTTTCATTCTTTTTTCTCAAATTGTGCAGCCGTTAATATCATATTTCCAGGATAATCATATCTGTTACAGCGTGTATATTCTCTCCACCCCTGTCCTAAAGCCAGAAAAGCCAGGCTGTTCTGTTGTAAACTTTTATTGGCAGGATTTGGAATTCAGCTATAAAATTTCATGCTGGGCTCCAATTCAGTGCACAAGCCCTATGTCCTGAAGAGCTTATGTTACTACAGAAACAATTGTAAAAAGCCATTTTTTTTTTCTTTTTTTAGGTAGACCAAAAAAATGGTACAGTAAGAAACATTATCCTTTCAAAACGTGCTTTCTTTCAAAAAAGTTGGTGGATAGAAAGATCTACTAGGTACTTGGCTCTCTCACCCCTGACACATCAAAATAATGATTAGATGATAGGAGCAGAAAATTTACACTTAACCACAGGTGCTGCTTGCCCCGTGGTACTCAGGGCGCAAGAAACGTCACCTGCATTCTTCTAAGTCAGATGAAATCCACTGTAAGGCTGCTGTCATCAAGTTTGACAGGAAGCCCGTTATCGGTCAGTTTGGGGGGCCGTCTCCTGCCCTTCGTATTACAACTCCGCGGCTTCTACACAGGACAGAAAAAGAGCAAAAGACACAGACTAGGTGTGTGGTGGCTTTTTGATACTTGCCCAGGAAGCTAGTTTTATTAGCAGAATCGGACCACCCATGCCATGATCAGTAATGAGAACTTCGACAAGGTTCCCCAGTTCACTGTAGAGTCAGTCCTCCCTTGATATCCTCCGGGGATTGGTTCCAGGACCCCTGCAGATACCAAAATCCTCAGGTGCTCAAGTCCCTCATATAAAAAGAAGTAATGTTTCCACATAACCTGTGCCCCTCCTCCCATATATATTTAAATCATCTCTAGCTTACTTATAATATGTAATACAATGTAAATACGTGTAAATACAATGTAAGTGCTATGTAACTAGTTTCTGGGGAGTGGTAAATTCAAATTTTGCGTCTTGGAAGCTTCTGGAATTAAAACAATAATAATAATTTTGGTCTGCCCTTGGTTGACCCTGCAGATGAAGAACTCGGGGCTTGCAGTGCCATCCCTCCCCTGAGGTCTTGGTACTGGAAGTGTAGGTTCAAGAATGGGAGCAGGTCTCTGACCCTCAAGGACCCCAGAACACTTGTGTTCCAGCACACGTGCACACACATCTCCCTCACTCCCGCCCTCCCATCGTTTCCCCTTTACCCAGTTTCCAGTCTGTTAGGAGTCAACCGTCTCTCAGTAGAGGTCTGTTTGTGGAGTCCCCACATTTACTCTAGAATCCTCCTCTGCCTCTGAACCACAAAACCAGAAAGTATGTATTTTTACTTTCTCGCTATATTGGGTAAGAAGGAGGGGTGAAAAGATAGGGGTGAAAGAGAATGATTTCAGTCTTTCTGTTTATTCTACTGCAGAACAACAATAACAACAATAACTACATGTTTTGTTTTTGTAAAATCACCCCGTCGCATAGTAAACTTTCATTTTGCTCTAACCTTCTCAGCACTGGGTAGACGGCTCCTGAGATGTGGATTGTGGCTTTAAATTTGCAACTAATTAGCCCCTGTCTTTGGGTTTGTGACTGAAACCCTGATCCCATTTTATTCACCTATAAAATTGAGAGGTATGAATTAGTATTTTACAAAATTTCTTCCTGACTTAAAAAAATCTCATCATTTATGAAATAATTAAAGTATAGCCTAACAGTTTCTGATTGTTCTATGCATTGTGTTAATTCATAGCTAGGGATTTTTGATGATCATACAAAAATTAGAATGTGTATAATTAATAGTATTTGTTATTCTGATGATAATCATGGGGCTGTTTGTCGAGACAACACTAGATCAACCAAGTGACAGAAAAAGAATGGGATTTTGTAAGATCTTCTGGAAGCTTTACAGATATGAGTAATTGATAGGATATATTTTTGTTTGAAGACAGACCTTAGTTTTTTTTTGTTGTTGTTGTTGTTTTTTTTTGCGGTACACGGGCCTCTCACTGTTGTGGCCTCTCCCGCTGTGGAGCACAGGCTCCGGACGCGCAGGCTCAGCGGCCATGGCTCACGGGCCCAGCCGCTCCGCGGCATGTGGGATCTTCCCGGACCGGGGCACAAACCCGTGTCCCCTGCATCGGCAGGCGGACTCCCAACCACTGTGCCACCAGGGAAGCCCAGACGTTAGTTTTGATCAAATTCCATTGTTCAGGTTACTGCACTGTCCTGTCAAAAATAAATGAGCTGGGGCTTCCCTGGTGGCACAGTGGTTGAGAATCCACCTGCCAACGCAGGGGACACCAGTTTGATCCCTGGTCCGGGAAGACCCCACATGACTCGGAGCAACTAAGCCCATGCGCCACAACTACTGAGCCTGTGCTCTAGAGCCTGCGAGCCACAATTACTGAGGCCACATGCTGCAACTACTGAGGCCCGTGTGCCTAGAGCCCGTGCTTTGCAACAAGAGAAGCCACCGCAATGAGAAGAGTAGCCCCTGCTCGCTGCAACTAGAGAAAGCCTGCGTGTAGCAACCAAGACCCAACGCAGCCCCAAAGAAACAAAAAATACATGAGCTGCTCTGAGAAATATGTGACTGTCAACAACGGCCTTTTCCAAAGCTTTGATATCACCCCTTTCCTCTGACTCCACCCTTTCCCATAGATCAGCATATCTATGAACCACATGTTAGTTTAGCGAGTCCCCCTCTTTGGGACAAATGCACCGATCTGCAAGTGAAAGCCTTCTGGAAGACCAGGTGCACATTCATGATTTGGAATTTAAAGCTGTTGATACTTTCTCCTACCTAAATACCCTGTGCACCTTCCAAAGATATGTTGATCTCAAAAACGATAGATAGACAGTCAGACAGACAGGGAAGTAGGTGGATAGATGGATGGATGGATGGATAGAGAGAGAGAGAGGGAGAGAGGACTCTGGAAGTCTGAGCTACCCTTCAAAAACTGAGAGACCAGACATGGCAGATATTAATTAACAATAATTTATCAGACTGAATCCTCAGACTTCTAGTCTGTCCTCAGTGATGAATGACTCCGGGCCCTTCCTAGCAGAACCGGAAGCAGAGCTGCTATTAACAGACCGCTAACACATCTCTCAAGAGCCACAGCGCTGAAACGGGGTTTCACGTGGGTGGATGTCACTCTGAGAAGAAGGAAGTTATAAATGGTGGGCAATCTTGATTTGTTCCATCATTCAGTCCTTCCCCGTAACTGTTGAGCTCTCTGTATGTAACATTTCAGTCTTCTGTCTGTAAGTGCAGTCTTGTTTAGTGGGTGCCCAGGACTGAGGAGGCCGTGGGCAGTCACAGATGTCTTCTGTTGGGTCACTCCACAGCTTACCGACACCTTTCCTCCCCTCCCCGTATCTCCCCAGATGAACTTGGATGGGGCCCCTTGCCCTCTGGTTTGCTGTTGGGCTTGGCCGTCGAGGGGCACCTATAGGATATGGGAAAGTGCAGTCCCTCTGCAGAGATCACACCTGTGTCACCCCTTCCTCCTGCACAGCCCACTGTCCCCTTGTGCCTTCAGAACTAGGGTAGTAGAGGCCTCTGTAACTATTACGAGGATTCCGCACCATCATTTGTGGGTTCCCTGTACCCCGCGTACCTCTTTGTCAGCGGCTTTTCAATTAAACTCTCCTCAAATCATCCAGTTTTAGCGTGCCATCTGTTTCCTTGGGGACCTTGACTGATGCAGGACCAAGGGAAGCTTTCTAGAGAAATTAAACGATCAGCTCTGTCTGGAAGGAGTTGGGAACACAGGGGAGAAATAGTTTGGAACAAGAAGGAACAGAGGGAAAACAGGAACATTTCAGTGAGTAGAAGGAAGGTGTGCAAAGATGGCAGTTGCTCTAGTTAGCAGTTATCGAATAGGATCGGCTTTTAAGTGCGTCTGGTTGCTCTTCCAAAGCAAGTCCTTGGGTAGCGGAAGTTCCAACCTAAGACTCTTCACATTTTTAAGTTACGTTGAGCAACTAACAGCTTCCCCACCAGGTGGCGCTCATGCAGCAACCTTGGAGCAGCGAGAGGGGAAGGTTAAAAAGCTGTCAGACAGATGTTCTTGTCTTTCAGGCTGTATCTAAGTTAAGGTAGGAATGATGAGGTCGGAAAGTCTAATAAATGTATTATGTGGTGGAGAAGTTATTTCTCCTGGCCCATGAGACAGAAAAGCCATTATTTTAAAGCACCACACGGACTGTGCTTCGTCCGCTGCGACACCAGGTTCTCCTAATCCCGCTCGTACTTCTGTTATTCCTCGTGTGATACGTGCCTTTGGATGTGAGTAAAGAAGAGATTATAGGAGTTTCTGTAAGCTGATGGCTTAAGGGTTCAGCAAATTTAAATAAGTCTGTAGCAGAAAAAAAAATGCGTTTGGACACTGATCATCCAACAGTGAATAAAAAATGTAGACACAAGTGCGTTAATGCGAGGAGGCAGATGACGTGCAAGAGTGGCATCACCTGTAAGTAAAGCGGACAGTGTGACAGAAGCGTTTTCTCCCCTACTTTGATCGAACAGACTAGAGCATCTTTGCACCCAGCTTGCCGAAGTGCTGACGCTGTTTTCCGTCTCGCTTTCTCCCTGTGTCCTCACCTGATACCCATCATTCTTTTATCCGGACCTCCTCCCTGGGACGACATAGACTGTCAGGAGACTGAACTGGGTAGTGCCCACAGAGTGAGAAGTGGGACAGAAATATCTGGGGCTCCTGTTCTTTTCTCCCATCTCCGTCTTCCCCAGGAGACTTTCTGCAGACTCTCCTAGTAGGTTCTGTTGCAGCTAAGGGGTGTCCAAGAGAGACAGTGGGCCAGCTGACTGCCGAGGCACGTCCCTCCCAGGTTGATCATCGGGGTGCAGAGCAGGCCCTCAGCACTGCACGCCCCGGAACTTGGTTACTCATCCAGGACCAGATGGCAGATTCACGTGCAGGGCTGTGAGTTTGAGGACCTGTGCAGCCAAAAAGGAGGCAAAGAAACAGGAAAGGAAGTGACTGGTAGGTGCCAGAGAATCACCTGTGCGGCTCGGGAGACACTGAGGTGTCCCCATTTGACAGATGAAGTAGTGGAGGAAAGGGAAACTCAAGGGTTTTCACACAAGATCGTCCAACTACGAAGAGAACACAGAAACAGAGACAATTTACGTGCTCACTGAAGTCTCAGATGATTGATACAGAAGCAGAAAGAGGCACCAGATTAAATGAAACTGAGCCCTTCGTTTTTATCCAGAGTTTGCTCTTGACGGTATAAAGGTATTTAGAAAATTAAGTTTGCAACCAAAATGTGTCTTGTTTAAGCAAAGGTTTGTTGTGAAGAGGGTTATTCTGTCCAGATTCTGGGTTAGTCCAGGGACCTACGTGTGCTCACGATCTGTAGGCACACTAAACGTGTCTGCTGGACAGGGACGTCTCCATGGCATAAACCCTGGGCTGTCTCGCAGGGCCCTGTGCTTAGAAGGGCCCCACGCTTGGGATAGGTTCTCGCTCTGCTGCCGCCATCTTGAAATTCTTATCACTTTTGGACAAGGGGCCTCTGCGCTTCAGTTTTGTTCTGGGCAATGCAGATTATGTGGCCAGACCTACTTTGAGTCAGAGGATGCTTCTTTTTTCATCACTGCTGGATAAACACGGACACTTCCTCTTCCTCCTTAGTCCATTTTGTAACCTTTTAGAACATTCAGTCGGCAAGTTATGTCCTCAGATAGATTGGCTGGAGCGCACCCATTGGGTCGTTGCTTTAAATAGTCAGCTCCTTCTTTCACTTGATAAATCCACACTGAGCACGCATCTGGCGTGAGGCACCTGCGAAATCTAAGGTGATTTCCCAATTCTTTCTAGCAGCGTGGTTCTTCCGCTTCTCAGAAAGAAGGGAAGTTGTGATAGCTTGCAGCTCTAAGCCATTCAACACTCCTACTGGTTTCCCCTCTCAGAGAATGAGCTTTCAGGATCTTGTCCTTCCGCGCTGAGGGCATCTTATTAATTCCCCTCCGTACTGCCTGCAGTCACCACCAGCGGCAGCCACTGCACTGCCATCTGAGAAATGAACCCCCATGGAAATCACCATCCTTGCCCCAGGCTAAAAGAGCTCTTCTGGCAGGTCCTGGTGGATTTGTGAAATATTAAATATGTTCCATATTCCTTGTACGTTAAAAAAAGCAAACCTGAGAAATCTCCTTATGTATTAAGTGTCTGTTTCTACATGATATTATTCTCGGCACGGTGCAGAGGGCTTTAGCTGGA
This sequence comes from Delphinus delphis, assembly GCF_949987515.2. Lineage (NCBI taxonomy): Eukaryota > Metazoa > Chordata > Mammalia > Artiodactyla > Delphinidae > Delphinus > Delphinus delphis. Next base: position 33,792,081 of record NC_082703.1, read on the forward strand.
GTCTTATTTCTGGAGAATCTGTCAGCGATAGATCATGAGGCTAAAAATATCTGAATGTAAAGACAGCATATACAAGGGCGAAGACATGAAGACTACAGAACAATGCAGAACAGAGTGTGCGCTTGGTGTCCATTTCAGGAGCGCGTACACTCGTAGAGCAGTGAGGAGTGAGGGAGGCTCACGTGGCTAATGCTCACACCGGACGGCGCACGGAGAAGCTACTAGACCTTTTCCAGATAGTTCTGGAAGACTGTGAAGAGAAGGTGGGATTGCATGGGTTCCTTGGATGATGGAAGAGCGATAACTTGGCAGACAGGAAGAGAGAGCATTCCAAGAATGCGGCACAGCTTGGAAACGGCGTGTGTGGAACGACTGGGTGATGAAGATGTTAGGCCAGTTGGCTTGAACCGAGGGGAGGCTCCTTCCAAGGAAGGGTTTCAGATTTGATTCAAAACAAAATAATGACTTTCTGTGGCATTATTGTGGCAACTAACAATAATTTTTTTTTAACCAAATGCACACTACACAAATCAAGACCCGGGTTATGGAATTTCTAGAAGAGGAAGTCTCCTGGGTAATCAGAAGGGAAGTAAGACGCGAGACGGGGCAGCATCAGCTCCCCTCGGGAGTGAACACAGATAACCCGGCGCACTCCGCCCCGAAGAGCAAGCAGAAGCAAACAGCTGGAGCTGCTGGAGGCGAAGGGAGCAGGGCTTTGTCCTTGTTTCCCTCTTGTGGCCAAAGAGGACACAGGCCCCAGCCTTGGCAGCTCTACTGCCTTTGGCGTGGTGCTCACGAGCTCTGAAGTTCTAGCTGAGGCTCAGTGACCTGGGCCTTCGGGTGGAGGACCGCTGTCTGTATTTACTCCATGATCGACCTCAAAACCTAAGTACAAAATGTATTTATCCACTCTCATAGATTTTAAAACTCTGAGAAAATTTGCTACTTTTAAGGTGCTGATAGGTTAAATAAGGAGAGAAATCATGCCCGTTTGAAAAATTAAATAAGAAAAAAATAAAATAATTATCATAAAAAGATACTTACCTACCAAATGATTGACTCTGATGAGAAGGGTAGAGGAAGGCCATATTCTTTAGGTTGGAAAAGACTAAGAACTCTAGGAGGGGTTAATGTGTGAGATGTATCTTCAAGGATGAGTAGAATGTAAGTACTTCAAAGGCAGCACGAAGTGTGATCGGAAAGGTACCCAACCTCAGAGGAAAAACATGGCAGCCAGAAAAGGTGAGTCAGAAGAGAAGATGAAAGACGCTGTCCAGAACAGAAGGCTTCTAGAGGACGTTAGATGAGACCAGAAAGGGAGGGGTAGCCTCACTGGTGATGGGAAATGGAACTCATTCTCTCTGTTGTAAGGGATGAAATCATCGGAGAAGAGCGCTTTTCGCCCAAGCTCAGGAAGGAGAGTTCATATGTGCAAGACTTTTGACAAGTGTTTCCCCGCCCCCCACCCCTGATGCAAGGTTGAATTGTCAGTGTGTAGCTGAGGTGAATCGTCACGCTGTACGATGATTCTGATAGCACCGTCTGAAGAGTTGCCGGATCATCTGTCCTTGTGAAAGGCCGTAAGCACATTCTTGAGCTCTGCTCCTGCTACCTGAGCGAGCGCCTTGTCGAGGGGCGCGGGAGTGCAGCGTGCGGCACGTCCCGCTGCTGCGGCCATCTGCCGTACCTTCTGACGTGGTCTGGCAGTTCCGGAGATGGCACGGGCAGCCCGGCAACACAGCCATATGTTATTCTGCTCTTCCTTCCTTGAGCGACGGAGCAGCCATCTTCAAGGTACCACCAGGAATTCCAAGTCACGTGACTGCCTTTGTGTCCTCAAGACCAAAGGTATCCGAATTTATTTGAAAAGCACAATGACAAACAGGCCGTCAGTGTGAACAGAAACCTTCTCGGGTGCCACGGAGTGAAGAGTTAGCCTCAGAGTAGAGGAGGTGGGAGACTCCCACTCCAAGAAAAAGATAAAAGCAAACAAAAAAACTCAAAAAGCTTGTAACGATGAGTATTCACGGGTGGCTTGAGAGGAGTCATTCCCTGATAAAGTAAAAATTCACATGAAGTTCTAACCAGCATCCTTTTTGTGTAACACTTGTTCACAAGGTTGCATACTCCAGAGCCATTCAAAGTGTGGTCCGCCTGCTGGAAGTATCCGCGTCCCCTGGGAGCTTATTAGACATGCCGGATGAAGCCCAACCCGGACCTGCTGAGTCCTAAGCTGCATTTCACCAGATCCCCAGGTGATTCCTATGTGTGTTGAGGTTTGAGACGTCTCGGTCAGAAAGAAGATGCTCAGAAAACCTTTGCCTACGTAGGTTTGACTGTTCTGGGCAAATCATCTGGACGCAGTGAATGAAGCGGGGCTCCTCCAGCTGCATCTAAACATTATATGTGATGCTCACAGAGGAGATTTCATCGCAGACTTTATACCCCAGATGCATTTGTGTTAATAATAACCGAGCCCGTAATGTTTACCATTGGGACCAGTGCACAGAGAACCGAAAGGATGCCCGTTGGGTTATTTCGTCACCTTCAGTTCCTCCTCAGGAAAGAAGCACAGAAGAGTTTCTGTTCTGCCTCCTTGCTCCAATCCGAGGCCTAAGAAGTGATCTGAGATGACTACTTCTTGAGTCGCGGCACTTAACTCTCTGCTTACAGGCTTGTCCACAGAAGAGGCCACGAGTCTGGAGACTGACTTGTTAACCGTATTAGCGCCCACGCTGCTCTGTGAGCCGGTCCTCTAATCCGGGTGTCAGACGTGGGCTCGGTGCCCTCCAGGCCGGTGGCTGCATCCTTCCTTTGCTGGCCGAATCTGCGTGCACGCTCTATTAACGAGGCAGGGAAAAGTCTCTTCTGGCTCGGAGTCTGAATTGAAAATGAATATCCTGTTTGCACAGCACCATGACACTTTACATGATATCATACCCAGGCAGCGGTCTTTCTGAACAGTACTTCTTAAACACTTCATGTCCGATATCGTATGAGCTGCAGTTGCTCGTATGGAAAGGAAAAGGATGGTTTTAAACTTGAACGAGAAGAACAACAGTGCCTCCTAGGCCTCCAAAATGCCAACTGAAAATTCAGCACTAAAGACAGAAAAATGACTAACAAGAACCATATTTTAAAACCATTTTTTAAAAGTATGTGTTTAGCCGAGGAAACAGAAGACTTATGAAAAATTAATGCCATCTCTTATGGGGTGATTAAAGATAGAGATAACAGATTGCCAGTTAAGGAGGCACACAGGCTGGAGAGGTGATATAGAAAATAAAAAGTGGATTATTCGGAGTACAATTTTTACTTGAAAATACATAGGACAATTTTTAGCATCAGTCGTTTCATATTAATATGGTTACTTAAAAAAATGTTTTGTTTTCTTGGAGCCCAGCACACATGATGGGCCTGGGAGCTGCCCTGGGGTTAAGATCCAAAGGGTCCACCTGAGAACCTAAGATTCCGCTAGATGATCTACGGGTAGAAACATGAGAACTGACTTCCTCTTAATCATCTAATAATCTAGAATATTTCGAAGTATTCCACTTGAATAGCTCCCACACAACTGTAAAATTGAGGGTACAATTTTCACTTATTTATTTCCTCAGCTGGTATCTATGGGACATACTCTCTGTCAGGCACCGTTTTAGGACTCTGAAGGGATAATCACTAAGCGAGACAAGCACAGGTCCCTCCCCTCGTGGAGCTTACATTTCAACAGAAGAAATGTGGAAATCAACAGCCCGAACGATCATCGCCTTACAATTCTGACAGAGATAATTGGCAAAAGAAAAATTAGCATCACAGAGAAATGTGTTAACATCTGGAGAATAATGAAATTATGAGCAACAAGCATCAGTGAAATCATGCCAAATTCAAACGATGACTGCTCCTGGTAGGCTTCCAGAATTCACTATTAAAATAACGTATTAGCCTTGAACCCAGTATGTCTTCGGTGACGGCTGTGGAGGGGGTTATGTCATGCTCCATTCGTGGGGGATGGACAGATGCCAGGGTCTTTCACGGGAACCTAATTGTTCTCTGCTGCAAGGAAGTCGCTCCAGCATGGCAGAATCCCAAAGAACGCAGAGCCTGAAGACAAGAACTCCCGAGACAGAGTCTTCCTGCTTTGGGTTATGTTACAGAACCCCCAAACTGCGCTGCAGCCGGCAGTGCCTCTGACAGACACGCATCCCCCACGTTCACCAGGGATGGTCTGTGTGACCTTGAGCAGGTTATGAATACCTTGGAACCTCAGTTTTCTCATGTGAAAAAATCATCAGTACATGTATTCTTCTGTGTAATATATATTTGTATATAAAGTATATATCCATTATGGAGGACGCCTACTGCACAGTTCAGTATGCAACAGATGTTAGTACCTTGCCTCAGTCTTACAACTGTCCGATCAGATTCATAAAGTTAGAGTGTATTTCACAAGCACACCGCAATCCTCTTGCTTTACCTCCAGAAGCACCGGCACGTGTTAGCCTCCCTGCTGCCCGCTGCCCCAGCCGCATTTCTTGAGCATGCTTGGAAGTTTGTTCACGAACCCGTGAACGCTTACTCGCATGTCACTGGCCTCCCCCTGCCAGCCACCAGCCCCATTTCACCAGCTCACCTGTTCTCAGCTGGACGCAGTGCCTGCGAGCTACTTGTTGGCATTTTGTCCTTCTTAAGAAGTCGGAATGGAATGCTGAAATAAGCAAAGGCGGATACTAGCTGTAGGAGCAGCTCGTTCATAAACACAACGTGATGGAAACAGACAGATGTTCGGTGTGCTAACGGGGGTACGTTCTCAGACTCAGCCTGTCATTGGACCTAATGTGGGCAACAATGTGAACAGAGGCAGGGACGGGGAAAAAAACGTTGGCAAGGATACGCAGAATACTGTATTGAAATTATATCCAGAGGCGAGATCAAATTAGTATTTCACTTTACTGAAAAAGGCCTTATTCTGGCCCGTGAATCTGCTTCTCTGCCGTTTGCCTTTCACAGGTATTTTCTAGAAGGCATTGCATGTAGAAGCAGGGCGTTGTCTCTTCCTGTTTGCTTTTGGCCTTTTGTTCATTTATGTCCAGCCTCGTACAGCAAGGATGTGAGAAAGTAGCAGATTTCTCTGATCTCAGTATCCATGCCCTCTGAGCGCCCCGGCCGCTCATATCTGCACATATCTGTTGGGCATCTCCCGTGTTCCAGGCATCCTGCCCCCAAGGACACGTTCCCTACTCAAGCGAGCGGAAAGATCTGGCGTAGATTCAAACACATTGAGAAATGCATGACACAGGAGGGTGGGAGAACTTCTTTGTCCTTTACAAACACTTGGCCTGAGTCTCTCTCAAATGGGTAGGAGCTTAGGCTTCATACAAGTGTCCATGGAGGGACCAGGGCTTTGCTTCTCAAGGGGGAGCTGGCAACTCTGTGTACACCGGCACAGAGGGCAGACCTTGGAAGGCAGGCGTGGCCAGGAGCCACCAGAGGCTGTTTCTGGCTGCCAGGCGCAAACCCCTCTGGAGCTCTGGAGGCCTCCACCGTGACTAGGTCCTACTCCCCAGCCGGGAGCTAAACAGATCCTTCTCTACTCGATCCTCAATTATTTATCTCGAAGTTTTGGCCACTCTTAGAGGTTCTCCTTAGGTCCTTTTCTATATGCCCTTTGGATATGTGCTTGACGATTTCTTGATGATCCCTCGGACGCAATAGGCTAAGACTGCAGTCGTTATCAGTGTAACTGAGATCGTGGATTACTGCAGCTAAACAGGTGAGAGTGGAAACGCGGGAACGAATGAATGGCACAAACCTTGTTAGCGGCACAGAAATCTAACTCTGATCCCAGATTCACTGTTTAGAAGGTCCTGTTTGTTGCGTCAGTAATGACACCACCAGAAGCTCCACACGCTTCCCCATCTCACGCTGTGTAGACCCAGGAAGTTAGCAGCTCCTGTCAGGCCAACCTCCGGAACAGTCTGACCGCTTCTCACTTTTCATTATTTATTTCAGTTGTCACCACCTTAGTCCATACTTTCTTTATCTCTGGTATCTCTGTGTTCATCTAGGTGTCATCGTTCTAGCAAGTTTTTCACTTTCCACCAGTATTTTTTTTTTTTTTTCCAGGCAGTTCAGTTTATCTGAAGCACCGCTCCCCTCAGGCTATTTACCTGTCAGAGCTTGGTTCAAAGTTTAGGGCCCGGTTCACTCTTACCTCCTGGAAGAAGCCTTCCTCAGCCACCCTCGTGGAGCACGTCAGAAGTCAACCCACACCTGTCTCTGTTCCCCATGTCCCCCTTTTCTACTGGACACATAAAACAGCAGGGTTTGATTCCACCACTTCACCAGACCCCTCTGGACAAGACCGTTAACCCCTTGGCAAAGCTGGCTGCATCTCACAGATCCCCTCTTACTCTGTCAGTGGCATCGGACACAGGTGGTCATTCCTCCTTTTCTTCATGTTTTCCCCTTGGTACCCTGCACGCCACTCATCCGTGGTTTTCCTCCCACCCCACAGGCCCTCCTCTGTTTACTTTGCTGTCTCCCCGTCGTCTCCCTGATGCCTGCACTGTGGGGTGTCCCAGAGCTTAGCCTTGGATGTCTTCTCTAGCTTGAGGCTTTCTAGGTGATGGTATCCAGCCTCATGGCTTTCAATTACCTTTAAGCTTGATGAATCCCAACGTTACGTCTTCAGACTAAACCTCTCCCCCGAGCCCTGCACTCGCACATCCAATGGTCTACTTGACATATCCAGTGGGAGGGCTACAGGCATCTCTGATTCTTCTCACTCCCATGGCAAGTCCATGCCACCAGCCAACCCTGTTGGCTCTACCTTCAGACTGGACTCAGTGTCGTACCTCCTAAACCTTGCCGTCTCTACCTCTTGCCCAAGCTACTGTCAGCTTCTGCTGGATCGCAGTAGCCTTTTCTTCTTCTGTTGCATTTCTGCGATCTCATCCACAATAGTCAGAGAGAACTAGAGTCTTTACTAAGATCCTGCAGGCTCTAAAAGACCTACCTGTGCTCACATACCTCTTCTCTCCAACATATGTTTCCCTCTAAATTCCCTGTAATCCTTCCTTTAACTCTATTGGCTCCTACCTTACAGACATCTTGGAACAGGTGAAGCACGTCTCAGCCTCAGGGCATTTGTTTCCCTTTGCCTAGAGCATCCTTCCCCCAGATCTTTGCATGACCTTTCTCTTTTTCTTCAGTCATCTTTTCAAATAATCCCTGTCCCTGAGGCCTTCTCTGAGCACCTGTATAAAATCGTAGCCTTTCTCCCTGAAACCCCTGCCTGGCTTCATTTCTCTCCCTAGACTTATCACATTACCAGCACTTAATTTGACTTTCTTTCTTTCTCTCTCCCTTTTTTCTTTATCTATCTATTTCTCTATCAGTTTGTGTGTTGTATCCCTGTGAGGACCTGTGATCCATGATGATGGTTTTGGTATGTTGTGCTAAACCCGATGTTTAGAACAGGGCCTGGTACAAAGTAGGTGATCAGAAAATACTTATTGAAATAATGGTTAGATGGATAATTGGAATCAAAATCTGCTTACCACCCTTTCCACAGATGCCCACCCCTGGCAGAGTTTTCCTCGGAAGCTGTGTGGTTGGGAAGGCATTTCCGGAGCGCACGTCAAAGGGAAGTTGGAGGAAAATGCTTGAATAACTAATGGCATAAAGCGTAGCTTAGAGTGTTTCTTCTAGTAAAAAACACGGAAAGACCTGTGAGAAATTACAGGTATCAGATGGTGTGGTAGAAAAGAGGAAACTGTGTGCCACGAGGCAGAAGGTACATATTCAGTATCTGAATCTTATTACCTGTGGAAGCTGAGCAAGCTGCTAGTCCCACTTGGCCTGCATTTCTCATCTGGACAATAATAGTGATGAATTAGCTTGTCTGTTGGTGTCTGAGGAAAGAAGGAGCGGGGGGGGCTTCCCTGGTGGTGCGGTGGTTGGGAGTCCGCCTGCCGATGCAGGGGACCCGGGTTCGTGCCCCGGTCCGGGAAGATCCCACATGCCGCGGAGCGGATGGGCCCATGAGCCATGGCCGCTGAGCCTGCGCGTCCGGAGCCTGTGCTCCACAACGGGAGAGGCCGCAACAGTGAGAGGCCTGCGTACCGCAAAAATAAAATAAAATAAAAGAAGAAGAGAGGGGCGAAGGAAGGAAGGAAGGAAAGGAGGAAGTAAGGGAGGACAGAAGTCTGCTGATGATCCGTATTTCTACCAAAGGTTAGAAGGAGTAAGTTGGAGTATAAAAAAAGTTGCACAGAAGTTGTTTTGATGTGGCTGCATGACACAGAAAGCATTCGGCTGTATAACTGGTTATCTCGGCGTTCTAGAAAGAATACTTGCGTTAGTAAGCTCCACGGTTTCTATGCTGTTTGTGACCAATGCATACACCTGTGGCCGGGGGCTGGAGCTCGTCCTTTCTGGCCATGATAGGTGGAGTTTTGGTCCATTGTAGGCAATATTGAATGTAGTTATTCATTTATAGATATCCACTAAAGTATGAACTGGTCTTATTTTTGTTGGAATGCTTTACTACCTCTCTCCTCTGAACATCTTAATATTTTATCTGAACAATATCTATTCATTTCATGTAACTACAGGAGGGGATTCTAATTTAGTAATTATTTAATAAAATTATGCTAAAAACACATAACCGTGCTTTGGAACATTTTGCAATATGCTGAAACATTGTAACATGTTAGAGATTGTAAGTCTTTATTTCTCATTATCTGCCTTTGAAATTTAGTGTAAAGATATGATTTTCGGTGCTGTGTATGTTTGGCATTTTAGTTTATTTCAGCTGAGCTCTTAGAAAGGGTTATACTCCATCTGTGACTGTGGAAATTTCATTACTTAGCTATACCCATTCTGTGCACAGTGTTTTCTTAGATGGGTTTCTCCTGAGGCTTTACTAGGGCAGAATGTGAATTCATAGCTGTACCTGAAAGGAACATGACATTGTGTTTCTTATTTTTTTTTTTTTTTTGAACACCTTTATTGGAGTATAACTGCTTTACAATGGTGTGTTAGTTTCTGCTGTGTAACAAAGTGAATCAGCTATACGTATACATATCTCCCCATATCCCCTCCCTTTTGCGTCTCCCTCCCTCCCACCCTCCCTATCCCACCCCTCTAGGTGGTCACAAAGCACCGAGCTGATCTCCCTGTGTTATGCGGCTGCTTCCCACTAGCTATCTGTTTTACATTTGGTAGTGTATATATGTCCCTGCCACTCTCTCACTTTGTCCCAGCTTACCCTTCCCCCTCCCCGTGTCCTCAAGTCCATTCTCTATGTCTGTGTCTTTATTCCTGTCTTATCCCTAGGTTCTTCAGAACCATTTTTTTTTCTTACATTCCATATATATGTGTTATCATACGGTATTTGTTTTTCTCTTTCTGACTTCACTCTGTATGACAGACTCTAGGTCCATCCGCCTCACTATAAATAGCTCAATTTCATTTCTTTTTATGGCTGAGTAATATTCCATTGTATATATGTGCCACATCTTCTTTATCCATTCATCTTTCAGTGGACACTTAGGTTGCTTCCACGTCCTGGCTATTGTAAATAGAGCTGCAATGAACATTGTGGTACGTGGCTCTTTTTGAATGGTTTTCTCAGGGTATATGCCCAGTAGTGGGATTGCTGGGTCATATGGTAGTTCTAGTTTTAGTTTGGTAAGGACATTATGTTTCTTAAAAGCACAGCCACCCGTGGTGTCAAGCTAACAGCTCAAAACTATGGTCCAATTAACTAAGGACACTGCCGAGGAGGTCAAACATCCCGTAAATACTGGGAAAGACACTGAAGTTTAGACAATGAAGAGTGTGGAGGAACGATCTGGGGTCACAGTGGTTACCTCTGGAACTGAAGGGAGCACTCAGGAAAAGGAAATACAGGCTCAAGTTCAAGTTGTCCTTTATAAAGCTTCTCACCCAGTCTACTTACAAAGCAGAGTTTATACCCTTGTAAAACCTACCACATTTCATTCTTTTTCTTTAGGGGAAACTTTTTTTTTTTCAGAAGCCAGATAAATGGGACTTGCAGACGGCATGCCTTTGCTGATTGTTTTATGAAATTGCAAAACAGAGATTGTAGCTTTCTTTCAGTTGTTTTAAAGTGAACCTGCATGCACAGGCAGCCATTCTGTTTCAGTGAAAGCTGGACCGTTTGACACACCGTAGTAAAGGTAAAATAAAAGGACATTCAGCAAAAAGGATGTGGGTGGAATATGAGACACTTGACTGAAGCTCCAATTAACATCTTGAGGTTTAAAATCGCTGAATGGGGAAGATCCATTGCCGTGGTTCACAAAAGGACAGCGAACTGTATTTGAACAGAGGGCTCACTTCTCTTGACCTAAATGTGTCCTGGTCATACATGCCTCGCGGGGAAGCGGTAAATCGCAGTCATTAAACAAACAAATCATCGCAGACTGTCAGTTTCTGCTTTGAAGAACTTAAGGCATCTTCACTATCATCCAGCCAAAGAGCACCAGCCCCTTCGAAAGACAGAAGCCCGTCTCCACTCAGCCTCGCGTGTGCGTTTGTTCACCGCCCGCCTCGCCCGTCTCCACTCAGCTCCATGTGTGCATTTGTTGTTTTTTACTTTAGTTTTTTATTCTGTGCTCCTCTGCTTCTCTCTTCTGCCAGCTGTTTGCTGGATTTCGGTCAGCCTCTAAAATAGGCTAAAAATACTCTCACAAATCTGAATTCTGTGTTCGGGAGTCTGATGTTGCACCCATTTTCCGGGAGCCGTGTCGTGGGAACACCCCGGCTTCGGCTGCAGTGTGTTTCTTTACTCCCGTTCTGAGCGACCTGCTTTAAGCATCACGCTGCCCTCGCCATGGAAGGTGCTAATCCCCCCACTGCTTATGATTATTGAGGTTCTCTGAGGCAGGGCTCACAGTCTTGGGTAAACTGTGCCCCTCAATTACAGGGGCTGGTTGAGTACGGTTCCTGCCTTACAAGTACCTTATTTTCCAACATGCCGCGTCTACATTCAATTATCAGGCCTTCTTGGAATCACAAAGGTCACTCCTTACATCTCAGAGGCTCTTAAAGCAAACATGTTACTGCCTCCTGCACGCTTTGGGTATTAAAACCTCAGAATTCACTTCAGGAGACTCTTAGCGTTGTCTCTGTTCTTTTTAAACATCGTAGCATAATGGAGAGCATCCTGGTCCAACTACTGAATAGGCCAACCAAGCAATTCAACAGGGAAACGCTGAGTTTAAAAAAACTGTGCTATGAAGTGATTGTTTCCATTTTCCACGTCCTTTGGCCCCACCCCTAACTCCAGTGTCAGATGCCAGGGAATCACTTCCCTAGCATGAAAATTCAGAATACGAAGCCAGTCATTATTTTATCATTTACTATTAACTGTTATAGTATTAGTCATGATGAACTACTGTGGCATTACGGAGCTTTCAGATGTACTCCCGAAGGACTTCGATTATAATTTGCCATTTATTCATGTTCAATTATTTTAAAGCGTTGCTGAATTAACAAGATCCACTTAGCCTTAATCACTACTTACCTCATCAGTTCAGAGGACTGACATGCCTGGCTTCTAGAGATGATCCGTGACAGAATGAAGCTGGAACATCATGGCCACAGCGCCATCCTCACGTAGCTCTGTGGGGCGGTGGACCTCCATCCTCCATTAGGAATAAGCCAGCGCACAGGGGGAGGGGGCGGATGGGAGGACGTGGCCACGGAGAACCCTCTCCGTTGCTTAGTGAAATGCTGTGTCGGAATCTGGAATTCTATTATAAAATATTTCATATGTTCTGTTTTCTGAGGCACTCTAATGTCCTGATTCTCTTATGTCTCGAGAAAAGAAAATAGGTGGTTTAGGTTTTTTGTCATTGGCGTTTCTTTTAATGGATGCTCTCAGCCTAACTACCCGGAAGCTTGGTTAACTCAGGACGACAATACGACACGTGTTCTTTCTATGCGTTCTTGTGTCTCTTATGCTAAAGTTCTGTTTTCTTTTCCACACTCTCCTTGGGCTCCCTTCTAGATCCTACCAATATGCTTCATTTTTCCATCCGAGATGTCTAAGACTCCTCATAATTCACATCAAATTTCCTCATCTTATTTCATCGTGTCTTATGCACTAGGGGAATTTTCCACCAAGATATTAAAAATTAACCAAGACTCACGCGTGGCGATGTGCTTTGCAAGCCCAACAACGGTGCGGTTTAGTGTTAGGAACATATCAAATCCCTACCGTGTATCCAACACCGATGTCAGGTAATATGATAGACTCATAAGTTTAACAGACAGGGCACCTGCCCGTCAACCGACTGGGCTGTCGGAGGCCACGGGGAGAGCAGTTCTGTTCACAAAATAATCGAGGCCGCCCAGCAGAAACTCCTGGATCTTATCCCAACCACCTCAGCGAATGAAATGACGGGAATCCAAATTCTAGTCACCAGTTTGGGGTAGCACCCATAAAGATTTCTGCAGGCATTTTGGTTGTGTGGGCTTTGTAAGTGGGTGACATTAGAACCAGGAGTTTCCCAGCCGTTCCGTCTTCTACTTTCTGACTCAAGTGTGTAAATCAAAGGAAAAAGTGGACTAAGATGGCCTGCGGCAGCGTTCCACCTTTCATCTGTCCTGTCCATACTGCACTGTTTAAATGTACTCTCCGCATACCGAGAACTTGCTTAGCAACTGACACTGTAGCCTTTACTATGGCTCTGGAAGACTTTAGCAGGGGATTTTTCGTATTTTAGTAATCGAAAGAAAAGGACGATACATTCAGTCAGGATGTGGAAATACATGGACGAGCCCCACTCAGGGCAATGGCATTTTCAGGATAAGAGACTAAGAATTCTTTGAGTTGTCACTATACATTTTATTATATGTGCGCATACACACACACACACACACACACACACACACACACACCCTGAATCTGCTCATCATTGGTGCTGATAGGAAACAAAATTGATGCTAAATCACATGATTTAGATTGTAAGGTTATTAATGACTAATAGATATTATTAAGTATTACTTGGAGCTGAGTGTTGGTATTAACTTATTTCCTTCTTATAGGGTCTAAATGATACATGTTCTTATCCTCATGTTACATTTGAGCTACTAGCAGCTAACGGTTTAACTGACTTAATGTCATACAACTAGAAACTGATGAGGCCAAGTTCTGTCTCTAACTATAATATAACCCATGCCCTGAACCCCTGTAACTACACTGATCTGGTTCTCCCTCAAAAAGTTATTAGTTGAATCAGGTTTTATGTAACCACAGACATGTGCTTTATTTTTTCCTTTCTCCTTTACTCAGAAGTTTCTTATAAAATATTTTCTAAAAACTGTTTTCCCAGAAACACGAGAGGAAAAATATATGTTTTCTATGATTTTTTTTCTCATAGTCCTGAGGCTGGTAGACGAGTTCCCTTGAAACAGTCTGTTAATGAACTTGCAGTGCATCTACTCTGTGGCTTGAACTTTCTGCCAAAACGCATGATAAAATTCCCGTTCATCCAGAAGGAATTTGGAACTACTCTTTAAATAAAAAGAAGTCACGGAATTGCCAGGCTCTGCTTGTTCAGCCTGTGTTTCGCCCACCTTGGCGAGTTCTTCCTGATAAAAATGACGGAATGCCAGTTGCTTACTGACCATGTTTGCTCCCTGGCTTCTCCTTCCATCATCTCTCTCCAGGATGTGGCTTCCGGGGGGATTTTCTCATCTTATTTTCTTATATCTCGTCTTCTCACTTCCCTGGCGATGCCTTTCCACCTCCTTGCACCTCTTCATGGCCTGGCCTTTTCTATATGGCCTTCTCGTCCCTGGAAACATCTCCTCTGGTTCAAACACCTCCATTAATTCCATTTCCCGTTGTTCTATCCAGACTGCCGGCTGGATTCTCTGTTTTCCTTTTTCTCCGTGTTAGTTCTTCTCTCCCACCGGCCTTCTGCTGGAACAGCGTGCCTCCTAGCAAGTAGGAAGCTCTTCATTTCGTGAGAGAACAGAAATTAGAGATGTGTGTGAAGGAGTGTGCTTGTGTCACTGTGATGAAGTGGCATGAACGGGATCCTAATTAGTTTTACCTGTGAATGTGGCAGCGCTCTCAGTAGTGTTCAGATTGGTCCAACATTTCTTATCCACTCATCACAGCAACTTGACCTTGGAAAAACTGCGCTAAAAATACTTGAGACAAGCCTCTGACTGGCGTTACAGTTGCCACCTAATGAAGAGCAAATGCCAATGGTAATAAGGTTACAAACATTTGTACTGAGGAGGGAAACAGGCATGGTAAGGAGAGTCATCCTGTCACCCCAAACCGAGTCTTGTGCGGACATTAGTGGGCAGGAATCGGCCACTGTCAGAGCAGGTAGGGTGCCTTTTAAGTGGGCCCGTGTGCTAACCAAATGAATGAATCAGCATTACTCCTGAAACCCTGCATTAGTCCGAAAATGTCAAATCCTTAATGTTTCACTGGGTGAGAGCCGTAAAAGTCATCACTTACACTAATCACAGTTGTTGTTCTTTTTTTTTTGAATTGAATGTATTCAGTTTGTTTTCACTTCTTTGAAATTTAATTGGCGTTCTTTGATGACTGAGATACAAAAGAGATTTTACACTATTTCATTTAAAAATAAACATTAAGAAATATATTCTATTTTGTGTTTTTGTTTTTAAAGTTTTTTTTTTTTTTTTTTGACGTGGACCAATTTTAAAGTCTTTGTTGAATTTGTTTCAACATTGCTTCTGTTTTTTGTTTTGGTTTTTTGGCTGCAAGGCATGTGGGATCTTAGTTCCCCGACCAGGGATCGAACCCGCACCCCCTGCGTTGGAAGGAGAAGTCTTAACCACTGGACCTCCAGGGAAGTGCCAAGAAATATATTTATAAATTGGAAATCTCTAACATAGGTCTTAAGCTTTTTGCATTTTCATCAGTACGATGATAGAGTCTTCCCTGTGTAGTTTCAATGATCGGTGTATCTGACTCATTTCCCATATCAATGCAGTCTCTGAAGGGGTCAATTTTAAAAATCATGTATTCAAAGCATCATTTAATGATTTCAGATATGATCAAAAATTTTAAAGGTGCAATTATATCATTAGCAGATTATCCAGTTATCAAGTTGACTCCTTGAGATCTAAGGAGGAAAATTCAATGCTGATTATTTTGTAAAGAAAGAAGCTATGATTATGTGAAGACTAGTTGCATAATTTAAGTGAATCTTAGAAACATAACCATGCAAGTATACAACTGTAGGAGCTGAATATAATTTGTATTTCTAATCATTTAACATAAATGACAGAACGTGAGCAGTGGTGAAATTGATGTTTATCCCGATCAGAATGGTTCCAGCACAAGTGGAGGTTGTAGTTAAGAAAGACCACATTGTAGAGCAACGTAAACCTTTCAGAAAATTAGAGTTTTTAGTAAAAGCAATGTCTTTGTCATGCTATTGATATTAACTGTGGTTACTTTCAGGACAATACACTTTACCCGGCTTCCTCTGCAACCCCTCTTCCCCTACCATCTGGGATCTCTCAGCAAGGGATGAGTTGGTGCTATATTAAGCCTTTCTGATCATTCAGATTTAAAATTCTATTTGTTTGTTTTACCTTTTTCTGGTAGAAACACAAATAGTAATTATTAACTCAAAGGGACTTTGGCTGAACGTGAAGATTCCTGGACTCATTTTTACCCTGTGGAAAAATAAAGGTTACTTTCTGCATGTCCCAAAGTATAAACTTTATACTATGGGATAAAAGGACAAGCCTCTTTCCAGTCCATACTTCAGTAAGACAGGAGAGTATATTCAAGCAAGAACCCAGAGTAAAATTTAACTTTTAACCCTGACTTTCTTCTAGTTTAGCAATTCATCCTGTTAGGTTTTCCGTATGTTTGCTGATGACTTTGAAGTCTTAATGAGTTACTATAAAATGCTTTAAAACATGCAAAATCATGCTATAACTATTTAATATGATCCTCTGTTTTGGTCACACTTCTCATAGGTGAAGGAAATACATACATGCATAGTACATACGCACACACGTTTACACACCCTCGTGCTAAATCACTGCAGCGACGTGCACAGCAGTCTGAGCTCCGAGGTGAAGCTGCTTCAAGAAGTATGAGATGCTTGCTCTGGCATGAGCACTGCACAAGGAATAAGAGAAAATGGGCTCTCGTCTTGATGCCACTTCTCAGCTCTGGATCATAGCACAATTCAGGGAACCTCAGTTTTTCATTCATAAAAAGAGAGTTCCCTATCTCCTTTCCTACCTCAAAAGATGTTGCCTGGATTAAATATAGGGACACCCGAGAAAGCACTTTGTAAACCTAAAAATAGTATAGCAGTATAAAATATTTTTCCTAGGTTTATTAGTCCACTGAAGAACTTCTATAGGTGAAACATTAACACAAAAAATACTTGCAAATCAAGTTCAGGCTGACATATTTGGTGGTGACATTAATTTTGCTTAGTATTGGCCGTATTGGTGATTTTTCGGGACTTATGCTTATTTCTTACCAACACAGACCAATACATAAAAACTTACTCTCCAAGTTATTTTCAAAAGTATTTTCCAAGTAAACAGGTTTAAGGAAAGCTGTAATCACATTGAATAAATAAAGTGATAGTAATATTGATCCACATTTCCTCTAATAATGTCATCAAACATTTTGTAAAAATTGTCTCACACTTTTCTTATTTGAAAATGAATTAATAATTCATGGAATAATGAGACCTGCACAATCAACACCGTTAACTGGTTCTTAGGATGAGTTTAATCCCTTCATCTTTTAATCACTAGAAAATTCTTTCATCTTTTATTGACTTGTATTTCAACTGTTCTTATTTCAATTTCTAATAAATATGTCGTATTATTTAACAACTTGTAAGCTTTGAAAATAATCTGACTGCTATGAACCTTTGAAGTGAAAAGAGAGATGTTTATATGTAGTGTCTTTTCATTCTGTAAGAAATCACATAAGCAAGGAAAATTTATTTGATTTATTTTGAAGTGGGAAGAATTATTTCTAAAAACCTAATAGAGATAAAAATACCATTTAGATGACATAAAATCAGAATCTAAAATCTCTAGTACTTTCGTTAACACTTTGAGGTCCCACCTCTCACTATGTAAAATTCTGACTGGATTTATTTAACCTTCTCTCCTGGAAGAAAGGAAATGGATCTATGAATGGAAACGTGTGTTCCAAGATAGAGTGGCAGAACGTGCTTTTACTTTTCTAGAGAGCTAACGGATTCTTTTTGCATTAGCTGACAGTGAAGACGAAGGTGGAAAAGATAGTAAAAATACGTGTCCGCCTATTTCCTTTTTTTTTTCAGGTAAGATACTCTTGCCAAGTTAATTTGCAATTATTGCTTTAGACTAAATAATCAATTCCTGACCTCCCTGTATTACCTCTGAAGCTTCAAAAGAGATAATGATCCCATGAATAATTCTCCTCAATGGGCAAAGCAGGAGGCTGCCTGCCTCTTGTGCTTTCAGGATAATAGGATAGTATTCTATCTTAAACCATTTCTTCTAATATCAACGCATACCATTGCCACCACTACAAATATAATAGTCTCGCTGGTCAGTGTCTACCAGGTGCCGGGCACTATACTAGGCTTGCAGTACCTACGGTATTGCTTTGTCATTCCCGTATTAACACTGTAATACAAGCATCCTTGTGTTCGCTGTACAACTGAGGGTGCTGAGGTGTGGGGTGACTAAGGACCTTGTCAGAAGTCACACAGCTAGTGCGTGGCAGAAGTAACCCTAACCCTAGCCCCGGGAAGTACATTTCTAAAGACTTCTCTATCGTATTATACCCTATCATAATGCAAATAGCCTACTAACATGAATCTACTACTAGCAAAAAAAAAAAGCAGGAGTTAATTTCTTAGTCATTTTCCTGTCCAGTGGTTACAGCTTTAGTGTTCTTTGGAGAGTGGAACTTAGGACAGATAACGTTGTGTTTGCTTTGCTTTGGGGTGCTGGGTGAAGAGGTGAATCACAAGGATAAGGTCTTGTCTGTATACGTCAGTCCTGTAAGGCCTTACCTTGGCGAGGACCCGGGAACATGGAGGGAGAGGAACGCTGATGGAGGTAGAAGAGAGAGAGCACATCCTAAAGAGCTTTGCCTGCTTTGCAGTTCTGCTCTGAGGGGACGCTGGCGGAAGGCCAATTCCCTGCCTGTTTTCTGGATCCAGCCGCATCACCTTGGGTGTGCATACACATCCTTCTGCCTGTAGGCCATCAGCCAAAGCAGGCCACGTGGGCACATCTAGCGCCAAAGAGATTGGGAGAGAGCACCCCTCCTGGGAGCTCAGCAGGAAGACGACTAGAATACGTGAGCACCCGTAGTAACTGCCTTAGCTAGAAACGTGATAAGACAAACTAAAGCTAGCCCCTTCCCTCAGGTACAGAAGTATATTCTAGGTACGTTAAAAACATACACGAAAAATCGGACCATAGAACTTTTAGAAAATATAGCAGCGTGTCTTTATGGCATTAGGTTAAGTGATAATTTCCTGCAAGAGGGAGAACTAACCAGACTGCTAACAAACAGTACTGGTAGATACTATTATACTAAAATAAAATGCCTTCACATGACAAAAGTATGTTTTAAAAAAGTGAAGAATGGAAGCCATACAGCAGGACACAGACCGCCCACCTGGTCAACAATAAGTTAATTTCCAGTGTACACAGACACTCCTAAAATATCAAGAAGAAGACAGCCCAATGCATAGATAGTAGATAAGAACAGATAATCCATGGGAGAGAAATGAGGAGTGATCCGCAATTACATATAAGACGCTCAACTCACGTGTAATCAGGAAAACGCAAATGAGATACCATTACACATCCATCAGGAGGCAAAAGTTACGAAGTTTGAAAAGACCAAGTGTGGTGAGACTGTGAAGCCATGGGAGCTGTATATACCCTGGTGTGTGTGTGTAAAATGAACATAACAATTTTGATTTACCCAACAATTTGCGTTACGGTGTCAGATCGAAGGTGTGCTCAACCTACAAAACCAATATCCCACCTCTTTTGTTTCCTTTCAAACAAATGCACAAGTAATAATGGTTACGGTTGGTCATTGTGGCGCTGTTTGTAACAGTAAAAACTTGAAGACATCCTTAAAAGAAAGGGTGCATGCACTGGGATCTGTTCCCTAGGAAAGAAGCTTTTAAACAGCCACCGTTGTGTCCGTTTAGTTGACTGCTGTGGCCTTATCATCCAGACTGGCGTCTGGAATGTAGTAGATGCTCAATAAATAGTTAATTAACTGAAAGATGAGTAATGACGGGGCCACTATAAAAAATCTAAAATAAATGATCCAGAGTTATGTATATCAGTATCGACAATCTCAAAATTAATGCTGAATGAAAAAAAAGGGGGTTGTAGGAGTAACTATAAAATCATTAGTACAAATTACAAAACACATAAAATACTATACGTTGTTGGTGGAGAACACAAAAATATACACAGATACCAAAGCACGGACAAATAGGACAGGCAAATTCAGGAGCGCGCTCACCCCCTGAGGGGGAGGGATTAAGCAACCAGAACACACAGAGGCCACGGTGATCATATCTGTATTGCTCTATTTAAAAAAAAGCAGATATAGCAAAATCTTAGTGTTTTTAAAACCTCAGTGTTGCACTTGAACCCGGGTTTCTAAAATATCAATCCCTGTACTCTCTCGGTATGAAAATTTTCATGATAAAATTATTTAATGAGCGATTCAACGCGCGTATACTAAATTCATGGAGCAGCTCAGGCGAATTTATCTTTTAATGAATTTATTACACTTTGATGTTCAGTGGCTTAGTACCTCACTGATACATTTACCAAGTGTAACTGCTTTATTCAGATCCTACCCATTTAAAGTATCAGTATAATTTTGTGGTTAGAGATCTCTGAACCTTATGTAGAAGTTCATTGTCGTCTTCTAGAATCTCACAGTGACTGTTTGTCTACGTCATATAGTAATTCATAAGCACGCAGGGTACCAATGCCACCGTACCGTACGAAGTCATGGTGCAAATGACAAACTCTTCTCAGTCCTTTCCCTGCCTTTTGGGAGCTTACTGTTTACAGGGTCTTTAGATACAGAAAAGCCTTTGTAATGCCCCAAAGGAAACGGCTGCTTTAGTTCAGGCCGTTATCTCTTAGGGTTTCTGTGGCTTGACACGTGCTTTTTGTTCTACTGCATTTGTAGCTCAGTTCTTCTGGGCGAAGGTAGAACCTTATTCACTCTTTTCTTCACTCCCAAGCATATTGTTCACACTTCATCAATAATGAAAAAAATAATCACGATATTTAACCTTTCATTATAGTTGCTCTCAGCTATTCCATTCATCTCTTTATGATTTGCCCCTAATTCATCTTAAGGTCTTTAATGACGATTTTAATTAAACAAAGCAATTCTGCATGACTGCAGTTACGGATTAGGCTAAGTGGAATATACATGTATAACAGAATGACATATATTTGTGACTTTAAGACAGTCAAGGCTGTTTGATCCTTATCAGTGACATCATTGCAGACCCAATTAGCACAGTTTGCAGCCACTTCATAATGCAAAAGAATGTGATCATTCGCCTGGAAACACATTTGACAGAAACTCCATCGTCATGAGGGTAAAAGCTTGCAAGCTCACCCACTAGGATGGAGAAGCTGTCATTCTTTCTTCGGTGCTGTTGAATACTAATGTCAAGGTCAGAAGGGTGTAATTTTAGGCTGCCAAAATATTGCTGGAATTGATATATCAGAAGATGTTTAAAGAAAGTTAAGAAACGGAACTTTGGGAAACTTCGGTAAGGTGTCCTTTGATAGGGCTCTTTACTGCCTGGAGGCACGTCTCCCTTTTACACGGCTTTACAGCGGGTTCCTCTAGTTCTCTCCTGCACAAAGATTCAGGTATTCTTCCTTTCTTTTGTCCCCTATATTATTAAATTCGTATCTTCACTAGGAATTACGACTATTGTAAAAATCTATTCCTTTGAGATTCTAATTTTAAAAGAAAGCCTGCCTTTGACCAGCCTAACATTCACCCGTTTCTGCCATAAGATACATTTCATTTCAGTACGGTTTTCTAAAAACGTCCTTTCAAACATGCATTTCTCTTTCCAGGGTGTAGACACTAAGAATATGATAAATGGTGAAGCATTTCCAAGACAATAACTTGTTTTAATTAATAATTACAATTGTTACATTGCTACTAAATATTTATCTATAGAACACTTTTTTTAAAGTGATTTTGTGTATCCTCTTTATACCATTGGATCCTTAGAACCATTCTAGGAAGCGGAGAGCTGTACTTCTTGCCATCGTTTTAGAAGAGACACCTGAGGTTCTAGTAGCTCTGGACTTCCTGAAAGTTTCTGGCACGTAGGGTGAGAACCTGGCCTTGGAAACCAGTTTCTAAAGTGTGTATCAGTGTATTTATATTGTAGCAGGTTGGCCATTTATTCCAGTCTTTTTGAACATGATAACCTAAATCATTCTCTAGATTTCTCTCCTTAAAAAAAAAAAAAAAAATTAAGGATAAATAGACCAAATGCATTACATGTTTCTTTTATTTTTGTTTTTAGTAAAACATTTTAGACTCCATTCACTCAAACAAGGAAAAAATAAAAAAAAACAAAGCAGTCCTCATAGTTGCCCTTATCTGATTGACTTTACAAACATAAACATGTCAATGAGCTGTGACACACCATACCTCCGTAGATTGCTTTCCATATTCCAGATACATGGTGAAAGATGTCTGAAGTGACATGTTTGGAGGAAAATATACATGGCCGGGTGAACATTCTTAGTCTTATCTTGCGCCTCAGTAACTCTAAAGAGAAAGTGAAATCAGACATATTTTTAAAATATTTAAATACTGCTCTCAAATATTCCTTAGCCTTCATAAACATACTGCTTACTTTTAACAATTTCTCATCTTAACCTACTACTAAGGGCAGCTATTCAGGGCTTTAGGGGCAGAACACAATCACCTTTTCAAGTGTTTCATGGTGGGTGTTTTAACTGAATCAATTCAGTCTACATTAGACCAAGCCTTCGCTTAGCTTTAAAAACAATTTATCAGCTTCCTATGGTGCTTCAAATCTTCTGAGATGATTATGTAGACAGCATGACGCGCTTGCTCCAAGTTAAGCCATCTTTTATGATTTCGGTGTAAAACAAAAATAGATGCCTGATTTTAAATGACTAACGAGTTGGCCTTCGAATCATGGAATAAAGGCTGCAGTGAGCCACGCTAACCACTGGACTACCCAATGCCAACGTGTCAAGGACAGATCTAACTCAGAGTTCACCCTCTTAGAGTCTGAATCATAGGAGGCAGCATCAGAGAAAGTGGGGAGAAAAGTAGGTGGAAAGTTCAACCCCGGAGGCATGAACCAGAATGTCTGAGGACGTAGTATTTTTTCTAGCACGTCATGGCTGTGACTCAAATAGCGGTTCTCGGTCTTTTCATGTATGCGGTATTTCTGTTAAACCTGAGTGGTGTTGGTTAGATCATCCAGCAAGCACTTATGGGGTCGACCAGGCCCTGTGAAGAGTCCTGGGGATTCTTCAATACATAAAATAAGTCCCTGCCCTTGAGATGCTCAAAGCCCAGGGAAAGCAGTTACACTAAATGGCCAAAGACGGTGCAATACATTCGTATAATGTAACTCTCTTCACGTTCCACTGACCACTCCCTATGTCCCTTAAAGGAAAAGAGAGACATCTTAAATTGTGAAGATAGGTACAAAGATAACAGTTTTAAAAATCAACGACGCGGATAGAGGCGAAGGAGACTGCATTTATGTCAGGCGTGACGAGTCAGCATGGCACTCTCTCTCTCAGGCCCGGGAGGTGGAGCCGGTGAGCAGAGCTGCGCAAAGCCAGTGCTTTGGTCGTTGCACAATAACTTATCGTACGACGGGCAGCTGCCTGCCTCTAGGGCTGCTGTGTCCCACTAGGCAGAAGGTTCATCTTCTCCCTGCTGCTTCTCCTCAGCACAGGGTCTCGAGAAAGCAGCCGTGACCCCGCTCTTCTGGATGGCCTGTGGCTCAGCCTGTTTGCACAGGTGTCAGGCCATGGCAGCATGGGTGTGCCTGGCCTGTGCTCTTGAGGATTTGAACGTGGGTTTCCAGGGTTTGACAGCTCACTTGCAGGTCATGCTGACCTGCCAGAAGTATTTAACCTCGCCAGGCCTCAATGTTCTCATTTTTCACATGGGAAAAATAAATATACCTAACTTGAAAGTTACAGAGAAAATTAGGAGAAATGAAGCCTGAGTCCTCTCACCTAGTAGGCAAACCAAGAAATTAGTTTTCTTCCTTCTTCTCCCCTTCCCTCCTTCTTTAAGTTCTTTTTTGTTTCCTTCTCTTTAGTCATCTCATTTTCAAGTTGCAGTCCAGGATGCATCAGATTTACATGAGGTAGAGAAGCAAAGACAAGGGACCGTGGTCTCCCAGTAAATTACAGTGAGCTGAAATAATCTACGATTACAAGACCATAGGGTTGGTGCAAAGATTAAATGAGATAATGCAAGCAGCACACTTAGCACAAAGTAAGTACTCAATAAACATGAGCCGCTGAGAGCTGGCCTCTAGCCTGCTTTCCCTGTGGAAGTGGAGTGGAGCTGCTAATTGTGCAAGGATTCGGTGAAATAATACAAGCCAAGCACTTAGCGTATAGAAAGCGCTCAATAACGATTAGCTACTCCTGGTTGCTCCTAGCTGGGATTTACTGCCTGAGTGGGAGTAGAATTGGCAAAATGATCCTAGGATAAGGCTTCTGCTATTATCCCATACCCTGCAGACAGCCTTTGATGGTAACTGAGGAAATTGTTTTATCTTGTACCTTCCATGAAGCAAGCTACTGGCATGATCATAAAATAACACTTGCCAAGAACTGGGGGCCGGTAGAGGAAAAAGAGTGACTCGTCCCTTGTCTCTTAGCTCAACAGAGCTGATTGTCACATTTGCCAGAACCAGAAAGAGAAAACAAGGCAGAACAGTATTTAAATTTTGTACTAGATCTGAAACTTAATGACCATGATTTCAGCTCGGAAGCTCTCCTAATCCACTGATTTAGCCAGAGTTTCACAGGTTTGCATTAATGAACATTAAAAGTAATATTATTAAAATTCATAATGCCTTCCAAAATATTTTTGCACATATCAGTTTTACAGTAAGTAAACATTTATTTGGTACATTACACGTGTCCCATTATAGCTTTAAAAAACTGTGTAAGAAATTGCAAGGGAAATGTCAAACGTAACGGGATGCTGGTGGTTTCATTTAAAATATGTTACCAGGGCTATGACTTAAAAATATTAACCTCAAATTCTAAAGGCCAAGGTTCATATCAAGCTTTCAGGAAACACATAAGAAATTGTCACTGTGAATAACAATAAACTAAGTATCACTTTGAGTTTTGGCTTTTATATTCAACTCAAAACCCTAAGCACACACTTTAAGGTCGCTTTTATATATGCTAAAATATTCCATAGAAAAGTTTGCAGAAAGCTGGTATGTGAGCCTAAATGTCCTGGTTATCTTCCTAACAAAGAAATTCCGTTGAACAGCTCAGCACAAAAGCAAGCCTTTCGGAAGCAACAAAAAAGACTGTTAAGTCAAAAAAAAAAAAAGTCTCTAATCCTACATTATTTGATTTGGGCTCCAGATACATTAAGAACAAGGCCCTCTTTCATTAAAGCAGTGACCCGTTTTGTGGCAGGGGGATTGTAGCTTGTTCACCTCTTTATCCGAATGTGACTTCTGCTAAGTAATGGCAACACAAGTGCAGCAGTTGGAAGACCGAGCTGGGGTTTTCCATTCAAGCCTGACGTTTCCTCCTTGAATCATAAAACTTGAGAAATACATGTTGACATTCTGTATTCGCACTGTGGGCATTGGCGGGGTGTCACCATAATGGTCAGTGACAGACACTCTTTTACAAAGATAAGTTCTCACCTCATTTGTGGGAAGCAGTCCCCAGAGAATGTCACGTTAACAGCCGGCACATGTGCAGTACTGCTTTCACATAGCATGCGTGTGCCAGATGCCAGAATGAGAATTTGTGGAAATGACATCTGCAATTGAAAACAATACGCCTCGTCAGAACCATGGGGGATTCTGCTTTGGGGGAGTTGTTTTGGTCAGTACCCTTTTAATCTCAAATGACTCCTTTATCACCCTGTTTGTGTGCTGCCTGGTGCACTTTAGCAGTGAGGCATGAGAAGGGTTGGGTCATAGCAGGGGCTCCGCCAAAAGCAGCCATTTCAGCGCCACTGTGACCGTGCAGGGCGAAGGATAGATGCAGAAACTCTCGGTGTCTCAAAACTTCCCGCACCTAATTTGATTTACTTCTTTTCTGCCGAGCAACATTTAGCAAATTCACTGATGGGATTTCTGTCAAGGAAGGGTGAGCGCCCCTTATATGGTGCTTGCTGTACGCCAGGTACCGTCCTAAGTGCTTTCCGTGTATTAACTCATTTGACCGTCACAAGAACCCTAGGAGGTATGTAGAATTGGTATTCCCATTTTACAGATGAGGAAGTTGAGGCATAGAGATTACGTAAGTTTGGAGCTTGGATGGGACCATAAACTGTCTGATTCCAGTGCCTGTGTGCTTAACCCCTATGTGATACTAGAAAAGGATGTTTACGCAATTCAACTTCATGAGGTTAAAGCGTTTGATACAGTGAGCATTCAAGCCATGTGGCCTGTTATCGCTGTTTTCATCATTACCTTTGCAATGTGGACTCCGCAAGTCAGTCCCCTCGTAAAGCAATGATGTGGATAATACACAGCAGCTTTGATAGTTGGAACACCCCACCACACATCACTCTTCTCAATCACAGGTGATTCAGAGGTAGTTTATATATACAATTTCTTTAATAACCAGCTTACCTTTTCCCACTGCACGTTATTAGCATCTGGTAAAACTGTTAGTAATTGCGTAATTGTGTCAATGGCACAAGAGTTGTTTACTTTACGAACCTCACTTCCCGTTTCCCATCACGCTTAATTCATTTTGACAGCTTTACTGAAAATGTAAAACTTACAAGTGCCCCCTTTTCTGACTTTCCCCCTCAGGGAGTGGGAGGTGTCGACACCGCCTCTCACACTCAGCGGAACCCCCCTTGACCCGTACCTGCATCTGTGCACGTGATGAAAATTCATGAGCTGCCTCTTTTTTTTTTTTTTTAACATCTTTATTGGAGTGTAATTGCTTTACAATAGTGTGTTAGTTTCTGCTGTATAACAAAGTGAATCAGTTATACATATACATATGTTCCCATATCTCTTCCCTCTTGCGTCTCCCTCCCTCCCTCCCTATCCCACCGCTCTAGGTGGTCACAGAGCACAGAGCTGATCTCCCTGTGCTATGCCGCTGCTTCCCACTGGCTAGTGATCGGGATCTTCCAGTTCCTCCGTGTGCGTAACAGCGAGGGGAAGCCTTTGCAGGATCCAGGGGCAGAGGACACTGTCCCCTGTGCGATGCAGGAGGGAACAGGGGCTCCGCTCACAGGAGGGGCAGCACCTAATCTGCAGCGGGCCCTGCTCAGGCCTCCGCTGGGTACTGGCCGCGCTGTCTGTCAACATGGTCTCCAGGAGGGGGACCACACAGGTTCTTTATCTCCGTCTTATTCAGCTACCTCTTACTAAGAGGACTGGGATTTTTTTTTTTTTTCCAATTGCCTACTTTAAGGAACTTAATGTTTTCACTGAGAAAATCTGTGCCTAGACCTAGCAGGAACTGATTATTGTAACTCTAACGTAAATATACTCGGGACACATAAATAAGATGCAGGCGCAATGGTAGAGTTGCTGTGATGCTGCTGAAAACATTCTTCAAAAGAGATTGATGGAACTCTGAGGCAGAGGTTATTTTAAAACGATTTTTTGAAATGAAATTCGTGTAACGTATCATTAACCACTTTAAAATGAACAATTGAGCGGCATTTACCAGAGTCACAGTGTTATGCAACCACCGTATCTATCTAGTTTCAAGTGTTCCCATCCCTCCAGAGTAAGCCCCTTACCTATTAAGCAGTTTCTCTCCATTCCTGGAAGCCCCTGGTAACCACCTGTCTGTGTTATTTTCCTGTGGATGGATCCTTCTGACTCTTTCCTGTAAGTGGAATCGTACAATACATGACCTTCTGTGTCTGGCTTATTTCACTCAACATTATGTCTTCAAGTTTTCATCCATGTTAGAGTATGCATCAGTATTTTATTCTTTTCTGTGGCTAAGTATTCCATCATATATGTATGGAATATACCACATGTTCATACCACGATTTGATCCATTTATTCTTTCATGACCATTTGGGTTATTTCCACCTTTTGGCTCTTGTGAATAATGTTGCTGTAAACACACATGTACGTATACTTGTTTGAATACCTGTTTTCCGTTTGGGGGGGGGGTTACCTACGAGTGGAATTGTAGGTTCATTAGGTTATCTTTTTACTTAACTTTGCAGATCCTGTATCTTCCTAGGGTCACTAGTGTGGTCCTCACTGGTCCACGTCCCATGCTTGGCTGACTTTTTACGACCTATTTCATCCACAGAACCATCTTCTTTCCTTCTCCCCTCCTAGTCATTCTTTCAAATTCAGCTTAGGCATCACTTTTTAAGCATCAGAATGTTTGTGTTACGCTTCTGTACTCTCATATTCTCTTTTGATGCCAATCTGCAGAACAGAGAGAGACAGGATGAATTCCAGCATCAAATATCACATTAAATAAGTGGTATGAATTCCGTCATTCAACAAACAGTACTAAGTTTCTTTAACCTAAACTCTGTGTTAAGCTTCAGGAATACAGCAGTGAATGAAATAGAAGTGGCTACTCTGCCCTCAGAGTTTTCAATCTTAAGAGCGAGTAAGGGAAGTGAGTTTGTCTTATCTAGAGTGCAATTTGATTTCCAAAAGCTATAAATTGTATTGTAACATTTTTCAAATGTGACTTGTTTATATTTACTTCGGGACATGATCACGCCTCTTCTTCCTCAGTCTTGTGCCGTCCCCGGTTCGTTCCAGCTTTCACTTGCGGGCTTGTAGTAACCAGAAGAGCCCTCAGAGATGGCTCGTGGTTCCATACCTGTCCTATGGTATAGTTCCTGGTACAGCGAACGTCACAAACACGGTCTTGCAAAGCTACGCTTCAGTCATACAACGAGCTATATGTGTACTTCTAGCATTTCCGTATTCATTCAAAATTTTACCTAACAAGAGTGCATTTCAATTTTAAAATAATAGAGCATTCATTTGCATTTGAGGTACACAAGTCTGTAAAAATTAGAACAAATTTAATGATTCATATTAAGTGCTTTAAAATGAATTCCTAATCGAAGTGAGCATTTTATAAATTATAAAATAAAGAGTAAGATTTTTGAAGTTGGAAAATACTAGAAAGAGTTAAATGGATGCTGATGATATAGAAGTGTGTACTAGGTTATAGACTAAGTAGATCCCAAAACACTGATTTGAATAAGAGTTCATCAGTCTCTCGTGTAGCAAGCAAGAGCCAATAAGAACTGAAGGCTTTTGCCTCTGTGCTCAAGATGGCTGTCACAGCTCCAGACAAAGCATCTGCATCCCAGACAGTGGGAATGAGCCAGTTCAGGCCAAGCCCGTTCTGTTTAGGGGTGCAGCCAGTGGGACCAGACCACTTCCACTCGTATCCCAGTAACCATAACTTTGTCATGTGTCCTCATTATTAAGGGAGGTTTAGAAATGCAGTTATTTACCTAATCTAAAACTCTGGAGCTCTGATATAATGGGGGAAAAAAATTGTGTATGAATCTGCCGTAGGTGAATTCTCTGACATGAAGAACGCGCCAATTGACTGACGTGGATTCCAAGCTAATAACAATGTAATCTGAGATTCTGGATTCTGCAATGAATTCTTAACTATTTTTTCAATAATAGATAAAAATTTAGAGGAGCAGTCTAGAAATAAGTATGATTTAGAGTTGCAGTCTGGAAAGAAGAATTTAGTACCCATATTCTTAGTACCTGTTTCTCTCTTTATTGGCTTTGGATTCAAGTGTGTGAAAAATGATAGCAAAGTTTGGATAAAACTCAACTTGTCTTCAGTAATAAGCTCTTTTTTTTTTAATTTTACAGATTATTGTGGGTAGAAAATACCAAATATAGATGTATATCTATTCTTCACTTTGGGGCCATCTCCCACTTCTGCAAAACTAGTGGTGCAGCAACATTTTTTGTGTGTGTATGTAAATTATTAAAAAAATTTTGATCCAACTAACTAATTTAATGTGAAAGGACAGAATCTGTTTCTTTGAGAAATCTGCCATAAGGATACATTTTACACTTGAAGTTAAACTCTTCAATAATGTATTCCCTCTCTAGGCTGCCTGAAGTTCTAAATTGCTCAAATTACTGCTGGGGTGCACGAATGCCCTCGTAGCAGGGCACACCTGATGACAGTTGTTTATATATAGAACCCAATTCTGATCAATCTCTGCCACTTACTCCTGACTTCCTGCTGCTCAGAAATGTGAACCTTAATAGCGTTTGTATGTTTTCCTTTTCCCTCAAGGTTTTGGATTCTTTGTCTACAAGAACATGGGAAATTAGAATGAACATTACAGACAGAACATAATAGAAGTAGCCCAAGCAATATGATTGTATTCTAAGATACTCTATGGTATTTACTAAATAAAAATGGTTTACCTGTATATAAAAATATATCTGCATAGATATAGGTGTATAGAAAGACTAACTTATGCATCTATCTTTTGGTTATTTCCAAATTATAAGAATTCTAGTCATTATGAATCCCTAATATGCAACATATTTTCAAGATTTCAACCTAGAATAATTTTTTAGAAGAGTTAAAATAAGTGACTCAAAACAAATTACTCAAAGTTGACAGACGTTAAAAAATATATATAACCCTTTGGAGAAATACTTCTCCAGACATCTGGTATTTCCATAAATATTATTGAATTCAAGGGGTTCAAATGATTAATCAGCAATTAAATGTATGCTGAGCTCTTATTCAGTTTCTTTAAAAAAGGAAATAGATAATGAAACCAATCTGTTTTAAACCCAAATCTGTTTCAACAAACAGCTTTTAGAAGGATTTGTGTGGTGTGATAGAGAATTATTTAATTTACGTTATTCTTTTGATTTTTTTTTTTTTTTTTTTTTTTTTTTTTGAGGTTCGTGGGCGTCTCACTGCTGTGGCCTCTCCCGTTGCGGAGCACAGGCTCCGGACGCGCAGGCTCAGCGGCCATGGCTCACGGGCCCAGCCGCTCTGCAGCATATGGAATCCTCCCGGACCGGGGCACGAACCCGTGTCCCCTGCATCGGCAGGTGGACTCTCAACCACTGCGCCACCAGGGAAGCCCCTATTCTTTTGATGTTTATTTAAGGCTAATAGGTGTCCCTTCTGTTACTGCGGCAGAAGGCAGCAAAACATCGTCTGAGGGAGGGATCACTGACCCTCGCAGTTTCATTGCCATGACGCTGAGGGGTTACATGTAGACCAAAACTCTTGAGAATATAGGCATGTTTAAAAAACCTTTTGAATCTTCCAAAAAGAGAGAGATCAAGCAAGATGATAAAGAGGGTGGTAGGAAATCTCGCTCCAAGATGAGGGTGTATGTGTTTCTTTCCCTGATGGTTGTGGCTTCCTGTGCTCAAGTGACCTCAGATTTCTTCTCCAACACGCCTTTCCTGTCCACTGGATCTAAAGGAGTTTCCTGCTGCCCCACTTTACGGCTCTATCTGAAATTATTCTGTCCGTACAGTTATTTGTGTATCATCTGCGCGCTTGCCAAAATGTAAGTTCCAGTAGATGAGGGATCTTGTTTATCTGGCTTCAACTGTGTCCTCCGTGCCTTGGCCGTAATCGCTGCTGAGTAGATATGTGTTGAAAAGGTGAAGGAATCAGTGAATACCCTAGTGGGAAGGATTTGAATGTTTTCACAAATATATAGTAAATACTTAAATTTGTAATAGGTGTTTTACAGTTTCTGTTTTACCTTCCAGATCTCTCTCAGATCCGTCCATTTCTCCTCCACTGCCATCACCGAATCCACACTGCCCTCTCCTCTTGCTTGAATGAGCACCAGAGGCTCCTGTCTCAGCATCTACGCAAATACCAACCCACATACACGTTCCCCCATCCACAGGCCTTCCTGAAGCAGAGTGATTTTTATTTTGAAACTCAAACTTTCTCATGTTAAAAGCCTACCTAAATCACTTTGAATTTTCTCATCCCTCCTAGACCCATATTTTCAACTTATTCTCCAAGGTCTTACAGAGCCTGGTGTCTGGCTCTTTTTCCAGGTCCTCCGTGACTGTCTTCTCCTCTGCTCTCTGCACTCCAGCCAGGCTCCTTTTCTCAGAAGACTTTTTATTTGCTGTTCGGACTACCTGGCATGTTCGCCCCCCCACCCCCGCCCTTCCTCTTTAGCTCGTTATTAGCTACCTGGCTCTAAATCCAGTGCTTAAATCACTGCCTGGGAGCTGCCTGTTAGTCTAGGAAGAAGCTACGGCGCTAAGCAGAGGAATACTAAGGTTGCAGTTCCTTGGCATTGCACCTCCCACTCATTACTTGTCAAAAAGGAAAAAGCGTGAGATTTCGTCGTCCGTCTCCATGTCCAGTCATGGTAACTGTGGCAGAGGAGCTCCAGCTTAGTCACCCCTTTGAGTAGTATGTCATCAGCCACCATTATGCCCTGTTCTCCTAAACGCCCAGACTTTACACCGGGAAAGAATAGTAAGTTTGTAGCCAGTTCTTTGAATATTTATTCATTCATAGTCATTCATTCAAAAATATTTATTGCAGTTGAACATGTGCCAGGGACTGACCTTTGATGAGCGCCTGTCCATGCTGACCCTTCTACCTGTTATATATATACCTTTCCTCCTTCCCTTCTATCCTTAGATATCCCAAGTCCCTGATGAAGTCCTACTGTTCTTTCAAGGCCCAATTGAAACGTGACCTCTCATCTGAAGCTTCCCGAACTCCTTCAGGCTGAATTAATTGCTCCTTTATCTGTGCTCCCAGAGGAGTTAGTTCATACATTTGTGAAAGCACCTATCACATTGCATTATAACTATTTGCATATCTGTGTCCTTTCTGGACTTTTTTCTTCGTGGCAGGAGCCATACCCTGCACATCCTTAAATCGCTCACTCTTCTCCTCCTTACACCCCTGCTCTCCTCACAGTGCTTGGCACAGGACAGGCGTTGGTTAAATATCAGTTGTTCCTTTAATGCCTAGAGTTCCTCACACAGCCATGGACACTGTCATGAATAGCAAGATGTAAACGATCACAGGATATATTTTGCGATATTTTCCAGATGACTCGTTAAATAAATCCTTATGGCATTGTTGCTTTTTTAAGGGAAACTTTTACTATAGCCAAAATTCCCGAAGCGTAGAAAAGACTAAAACAATAGAAAAATACAAACTTTGCAAAAATCAGGGCAATATGAAATCTGAAAAGCAAGTGGGAATGCAACTATCCTTGGAAATTAGGCTAGGTCACCAAGGAAAGATCCGAAGAAATAGCACAAGAGGGTAGGGACGTATGTAAGGGGACAAAAACACGAAAGAAACAGAAATGTTGTTATAGAAAGGCAACATAAAAATATTCTTTAATTTTATATATATAGATATAGATAGATAGATATCAAGTAAATATTTTCCGTAACAAAAGAATCAAGCAAGTCTGTGAAAAATAATGGTTAAAAGGAAAGATTTTGGACATCACCCCCAATTGCATTGTGTCATGATACCTCCTTTGAGGTTAGTGACATTACCTTTGAGGTTTAGTTAAATTTGTGGCTTGTTCATACCTGAGGGATATTTAAGAATAGACAGTCTTAAGTCTACTACAAAATGTTAAGTCTCTTAGGGGAACATTGCAATTATCTAGATTGATCTGAGACCCGTAAATTATAAGAAAACTCTGTGGAACTCTCAGATTCAGACATCCTGCTGAATGTTCTTGGAAGAAGTAAGCCAGCCCTAGGCTGGAACCGTCTAGACATCTCCAGTGAGTTTTGGACTGGAGCGTGGTTACTGGTTTTGAGTTATGCAATAGTGGCAACTCTGATTATACTTCCCAGACTCCGCGATGTTTCTGTCTTAGGCTGATCTTTGGCAGACGTGTGTGCTGCCTGGTGCGCGGGGTTGGCTGCAATGTCCCCAGACTTCGGCTGGGTAACCAGAGGCAGTATTGTGTTGACAGTTTGTTGTTGATCATCTTTAAGGGTGATCGTGGCTTTACCAAGTCTGGCTCCCTGCTCTTCCTGTTAATTCTGCTTTTGATTCATTTTCCTGTACTCTTCACCCAGCCTCTTTGGGTGAAAAGCAAATAAAAATAGATTGCATCCAATCCATTTGGCCCTGTGGAAGGTTTAAGACTCAAAATAAACCATTGAGGGAGGCGATTACTTTGTAAATAAAAAATATATATAAATAGATATAGTCTAAGTAGTATGTAAATAGTGTATGCAAATCAACAGGACCAGATGATGGAGATCTTTGTTGATTTAAGGGGAAGGCGGATTGTATTTCAGTGCTATTTGTAATTATAGTATTCGGTCTGTTTGAATGATGAAAAGATGTTTGGACTCTAAATAAGAGAAAATATTGTATTCGTTTTTAAAGAGAGGAGAGGGAAAAGAATGAACCTTTTGAATAGATCAGCTCGCTTAACCCTAGTATTTAGCTAGTTATGGAAATACGATATTAATCTGTGAAAATCTCCAGGAGAGTAACAGATGCTGGTAGTGAGCACAACGCCTAGAAGTGTCAGAGCAGTTTGCTTATGTAGCAGATTGTATATTTAACAAGGAAGCAACGATGAAAGACTTCTGACTTTGATTTTTCTAGGGCTCTCTCTGCCTGGACTGCATCCTCCCTCCCTCCCTCCGTCCCCCACCCCATATTCACTGTCTCTTTGGAAATCTACTCATCCTGCAAGACTCCACCATTATCAGCTCATGTGAAATCTTCCCAGGTCACCTTAATCTCCTTTGACACTGTGGTAGACAGTACAATGCCCCCAGCCCCAAAGATGTCCACATCCAGTCCCTTGAACCTGTGAATATGTTACTTTACAGAGGGACCAAGGGACTACACATAATTTAACTGAATTTAATGGGATGTGACTGGATTAAGGACCTTTACTCGGGGAGATTATTCTAGATGATCCGCTTGGGCCCACTGCAATCACAAGGGTCCTTATAAGTGAAAGAGGGAGGTGGGCGTTTCTTCGAGTGATATGATATCAGAAAGCCTCAAGCAGCTGTTGCTGGAGTAGCCGATGATGGAAACAGGCCAAGGCACGGGCACAGACTGTCTCTGAGAGTCTCCAGAAACAACGCAGCCCTGTTCACGCACTTACTTTACCACAAGACGACACATTTCTGATCTAAACTTCAGAACCGTAAGATAAAAAAAAAAAATGCGGTGTTGTTTTAGGCCTCTAAATACGCGGTAATGTG
Source organism: Delphinus delphis (assembly GCF_949987515.2). Classification (NCBI taxonomy): domain Eukaryota; kingdom Metazoa; phylum Chordata; class Mammalia; order Artiodactyla; family Delphinidae; genus Delphinus; species Delphinus delphis. Next base: position 33,826,610 of record NC_082703.1, read on the forward strand.
TTACAGCGTCCGCAGGCGACTCACACAGACCCCCGGACACAGTGGTTCACTTTCCTTCTGTGCGTCCGTGTTATTGTACTGCATCTACAGGCACTTCCTCAGGGATCCCAGCGATCTGCTATGGACTGTCTCCCCGCAGGACCCTCCCTCGACCACGGAACAGTAGGCAGTGTCTTATTCACGTTTGTTTCCCTAGTGGCCCGCTCAGAGCCTTTAAATGGATCCAGTTCCCCACCAGCCTGCCCCAGGAGCACGGAAAGGACTCACCACAGGTTTATTTGTCTGTGGATTTGCTCACATATCCTTCTCTTTGCTGTTCCAAGCCACTCTTCCACTGATTTCCAACCCCTTGACTCCTGGCTCCGTATCCCAATTCCACTTGAAGTCTTTGCTGAGATGTGGACACAAGTCTCTGGCTCTGACCTTGGGCACTGTCTTTGCTCTTCCAAGCCCAAGCAGGTCCCCTGAAATCCATATCAGTGGGGATAGCTTCCCTCACTTTCTCAGTCACTCTCCTATTCCTGGGAGTAAATCAGGCACTTGACATGAGTAGATACTAAGCAAATTTTTAAAAATAAATAGGCAAATGCATAATGTTTTGCAGATGACTTCTTTTATTAGGGAATGGTGAAATAGTCAAAGGGATCCACAGATTTCCATTACCACATGAAACTGGAATATACAGGTGCAGCTCCAGGACCCTTATGACTTAGTCATTGATGTGGGTGAGTTTGGGTGCTAAGCAAGTTTGTAGATGCTGTTAGTTTACTAAAATCTGTAAGAAGTTATGCACGGTGATTACAGTTCTATATTCCTTTTGGTTTTCATGGAATGCTAATGGTAAAGCCCTACTTTCTTTTGATCACTTTCAAATATTTCAGAGAAATGGCTTTGACTGACTGCATCAGGAAAAACGTTAACAGAGGGCACACCACCTCTACCCCAGCACATGGAAAGAATATTTGCTTAATGGAAATGCAATTTCATAAACAAATTACCCAATGATAAAAAAATTATATGCTGCCTTTATTTGAAATGTTACCATGAATGGGGTGTCACATCGCAGAAGAAACGGGACCTGGAATTCTAAAGCTCATTGTATTCTCGGTTCTGTCCGTTCCTTTAGGAACATCCCTTAGTCCCTTTCAGCATCAGTTTCCTCATCTCAGTATGAAATATTTAGAATTTACTCCCAATTGCAACATTCTTTATCTTTAGTAACACGCAGGATATAACTTGCCACAATTAGAAAATTATTTGCACCCTTGTTCATGTCGGTCCAAGAGCTGAGCTTATGTTTCCATGCAGAAACAATTTGAAAACCTGGAAAGAGCCCAGAAAGCAAATGTTCTAAGAAACTGAATTATTGGAAAATAAGCTTTATATAGGAGACTGAAAAAATCAATGTTACTTTGTTATTGGAATATGTTTAGAGTAGGCTTAGTAACAAATTTCAGTCCCGTAAGAACTCAAGAAAGAGGAAAGGAAGAAAGATCCTCATAAGTACGAGAAAGCAAGAGCAAAGTTAGGAATCCACTCACTTTGGCCTTCTTCACAAGGTCTAATCTTGAGGGTGGTTCTTGACTCCTTTTATTTTTCTCATAGTACCCGCCACAGTGCTGGGCAAACCTCAGGAGCAAATGATTTGATCTCTCTTTATTATCATTCATATACTTATTTGACAAAGCGTGTGTGTGTGTGTGTGTGTGTGTGTGTGTGTGTGTGTGTGTGTGTGTGTGTGTGTGTGTAGCAAATGTATCAAAGGAAGACATTTCTTTTTGAAACCTGAGAATTCTCCTTGTGGAGTCAGAGGTGACTTCTCTGTAGAAGTTAGAAAAAGGATCCTAAAGTTGTATTTCAGCCGGGAGCCTAGCCTGTCCCAAATATCCCAATCCATGTTTGTATACAGATTTCAATCACTTTTTACCTTTTAGTCAATCTGAAAAAAACAAATGTTGTTTGTACATGAGTTCCCCATAAAATCTTGCACTAGAGATGTGTTTTGTACTTCTGGTAAACTAAGAGCGTATCTCAGTGCCTGTCTGGGAGTGTTAAGCGTATAAGAGTGGTGTTGAATGTCGAAACTAAAATTCAGTAGCATTTGGGGAGAGACTGTGTTCTTTACCTATGAATGGAAATAGTGAATAAAATTCAGTTCTCTTCTGTATTTAAGATTTTCTTTTCTCGCAAGTAAACACTTGGCTTGTTCTCTTCTAACTAGTCATTTAAACTGAAAACCGAGACTATTTTAAAGTGTGGGTTAAATGGGAGCCCGTGTAGAAGAGCAGAGCACAGGTCGCCTTGCTTCTGGAGGCTGTAATGAGGTTACTTTTACATCTGAGCCTAAGGTAGATCTGTTCTCTATGGTAATAGGCCTGGTGGCTGTAATATTTTACTCATTTTCAGCTGTAATAAGCTTTTGAGTATCTGAAGCTACAAGATTTATGTTTTTCATCCAATTTGTTTTATTCCAAGGGCACTCTGATGGGGTAAGGTGTAGAACAGTTCACGGGAGACTTTCAATATTAGGTTCCTCACACCTGCAGTGTTTGGAAAATAATCTCTTTTTTCTAAAAATAAAAGTGAAATGTTTACGAGGACCTAAGGAACTGATTTTTCCCACCCCAACCAGTTTCTAAGACTGAGCTGAGTCCTTTGGAAGCAGGGGGTAAAGCAAAAACTTGCTTTCGGAGATTTAACAAGCTTTTGCCAGTGGAAATGTATGTTTGTACATTTTCCCCCTCTTGAATGGTTTATTGAAAAGCCCGTTGGGTTGAGTATATAAATGCTTACAGTGAATGATTTTTCTTTGCAATTTATATTGTGTTTCTCCAAAGCTTAATCGTGGCTTTTAACACTTTCTCCAGCTCTGTGCTTGCTTGAGATTTAATCCTCAAGTTTTTATCGTTTTCTTCACATCTGGTGAAAGTGGACATAACTGACTAAAGGGATGTCACTTGGCTTTTCCTGTCTCCCCCTTCATATAGAGGCTACACTTTAGGTCTCCTTTAGTCTCAGAATCTACAATCTGGATAAATGCCAGAGGCTCGTCAGCCTGAGACTTCTAGCATCCATCCTGCAGTCTGTTTTGTGGTTGCTTAAAAAAAAATCTGCTCTGGTACCCTGGAATTCTGGATCACATGAGGTCCAGTTCCCTAACCCTGTATGCATCCGTGTAGTTCAATATTATTAGGATTATTGACATGCCACTTACCTGTCAAAAATTCTCAGGATCACAGGAAGAAGTTGCGTCATGTCTCAGTGCTTCTTGATCTGTTTGAAAATCCCTGTGTTTACTTTATCCTACAGTGAAACAGAAGCAAAACACTCTAGAAGCCCCTCAAGAATACTTATTTCTGACTACCTATGTGCTATCTTTAATAAGTACGATTTTGTTATTTCTCTGTATGTATTTTCAATTGATCTAGAAGTGACATGAAATTACTAGTGTTATGAGAAATTGTGAAGCGGGTAGCTATCATAGGTGATGTTCAGTGCATAGACGCTGAGCACGACGGGGCAGAAAAGAACATTAATCAGCTCCTCAAAAATTCACAGTCTAATGGAAAATTTTAAAAATGCATGTGCAAAAATGTGAAGTAGCATTTCTTAGCTTTCTACTTTCTTGATTTGGACAATTCCTCTATTACATTACTAAACCAATTTAAACTTACCTTAGTATAAAAGAACAGACAGAGCCATACGTTTTTTACTACCTACCAATTCCGATCTCAATAATAGACGTCCAGATGACCGCAGGAAATGTATTATGTACTTGCCTTTAGAACAAAACCAGACACATTTTACGTTATTTTGGTGAATGAAACTTAAAAATTCCCCAAATCGTAATGTAATGGATTTCTGCAAACTGTATATTTTGTTGTAATGTATGACCAAAAAAAAAGAAAGAGAAAAAAGCACGTTATAAAACTCTAACATAACAATTATGGCCAATTACTGATGCTTAGTGATAAGATGATTTGCAAATAGCCAAACATGAGATAATTACACAAATATTATGTTGATGTTCTTGCGTTTGTGTCATTAAAGAATTTCTAATATGGCTTTTATATCAGTGACTGAAAGGGAAAAGAAAGAATAAGAGGAAAAGTGTACAAGTAATTATAGTAAAGCAAAGAGGGGGAAGAGGTGTACGAATTCCCCATGGTTGGAAACACATAAGGGTGAGAAATTGTCATGTGTGGAGCGTTAAGTGGTTTGGAATTTGCTATCCTAGTAACTGCACCTTCTATGGTTAGGATTCACCCACTATTAAATGAAATATTTCATTGAAAGTTGCTGTGTCCTGCGTTATTTAACCAGTGTTTTGCACTGACACAAAGTTATTGTCATTGTAACCTTTGTGCTCCTCTGGTTTTCTGCATTTCTGACAGGACTGTTTTCTAAGTTGTAGGCCCCGGGAGGGTGCAAATTGAGCTGAGATGTCCAAATACAAGTTTACATGTGCGGGCTAGCTTCGGAATTCCTCCTGGATTTGCCCAGCGTCGCAGAGAGAGACTTTGTAATTACCGAGAGATTATAGCAGAACATGAAAGGGCCTGAGAGCAGGTTTCTTGCAAAGCAAGAATGTATTCAGCACAAACTTAGGAAGAACCGGCTGAGAAGTGAGGCAGAATCTGAAAACGTTAAGGCTTCAGGCAGAAGGTCCTGCCTGAAACTCCTAATTAAAGAAGTAAAAAATGTTTTTAAAAAACGTCAAGGACCGTCATTTGTGTTCTCTACCAAGAAAAGGGTCTTCTGAGGATTGTAAAGGAAGTGATGGCTCTGCCCAAATGCCCTGGGTTTGGCCTTTTTTTGTCCTCCAAGCGTAATGAAAATGGAGCTTAATGGTACATAAATAAAAAATAATTAAATGGAAGATAGTAGTAGTGATGCATTACCTGAATTAATATACGAGATTAAGGGGCCAATAACCCAGAAACAACTTCATTATTTCGGTGTTTCGTATAAATGAGACAACTCTCTCAGACTAGAATAAAACATAGCTTTAACGCTACCATTTTGATTTCAGATTTAAAAACCAAACGTTTCTCGCGGGTGTGTTTCTGGTGTTCTTTGACAGATGGTTTCAGCACGTGTTCTTATTGAAACAAGCCAGGTTATCAGTTATACCTCTTCTGGGTATGTCTTTTTTAACGGAAGCTTAAAATCTGACTTCTTTTTAGTATTGATTTCAGAGCCAAAACTAGAATCCGTGATTAATCTACATGTGTTAATTTTTATGTCCTTAGGTTATCTCTCTACTTGCAGAAATTTTGACAAATGCATAGGGCAATGAGCCCTGTAACATTGAAAGCTTGTAATCATTTGCAAAGCTGTTTCAGAATGGGAGATTTTGTAGAAATAAAGGGGCAAATGGAATTTATTTATTTGTTTTTTATTTCGGGGGGAAATATAGCAGTTCTTTAATAATCACTTTAAAAAGAGTATAATATATAAAACTTTTGAATCACTTGTTATAAACCTGAACTGATACAATATTGTAACTCGCCTATACTTTGAGAAAAAATTGGGCAAATTGAATTTAGAAAAGAGAAAGAGACAGAGGAAACTCCAGCTGTGACTACCAAACGTTATTTCTTTTAAGGAACAAAAAAATCGTATCAGATGGCTGCCTAGAATGTTATGTATTTGACTTGCCAACATTGGATTAATAGAGAGTTTAGGAAAACATCGGACTCCTTTCTTAGTAGTGATTATTCCTTCTCTGCTCATGAAGGGTCAGGGTTTCCACTGTGCTCCTGCCGCCTTTTATTCTCTCTTCCTTTCCTTCGCTGGACGTTGACAGTGACATTGTCCTGTCCGTTTTCCTCATCAAGCTCATCCAAAGAGTCTCTTGCAACCCTTAACATCAGCCCTTCCCCATGTATTGTAGACCACACTGATTCTCCCCTTCTTTGAACTTTCTCAGAGATGCTATGTTCCTTTTCCAATCACTTGTTACTTAAACAGATATGTCCTTCCACCTCTGTTTCACATACATAAGCCTTGTCTCCTCCTCTAGTGAGGACAGCAGTCATGTCTTAGGTATCTCCACCATGCTCTGGACCAACATTGTCCTGTAGAAATATACTCGGAGTCCCGTGTGTAGATTTCAATTATCTCTAGTAGCCACTTTTTGAAAAACAAGAAGGAACAAGTGAAATTAATTTTCGTAATACATATTACTTAATATATCTAAAATATCATTTCAATATGTAATCAGTATAAAAGTGATTAATGAGATATTTCACATTCTTCTTTTGTACAAAGTCTTCAAATCTGGTGTACGTTTTACATTCCCAGCACCATACACAAAGTCAGAATCCACTTGCTTAAGCCATCTGAGTCTTCGCTGCAATTAAAGTTCACTTGTGTTGAACTGTGCCGAGAGTAATCTTATCCCTCATGTCTTAATAAGATATCTGATTTCATTAATTTTAGAGATAGGCACTTAACGTATTTAGAAAATATTCTTAATAGTTCACAGTTTTTAAAAGACTCAGTGTTGTGTATCTTTGGACAGGTTAATTTCTCTGTGTTCTGATATTGGGATTTGAGGCCATTTTTAAACGAGTTATAAGATCAAAGCTGTGGTCTACATGACACAGCATCGCTCCACCGTAGGAAACTTGCACATGCAGAAGTGCTGGGAAAAAAGGCACAGAGCCGCAATGGACAACGGTAAGGAGGTGACACATAAGCAGTGAGAAGGTTAGGACCGATGATTTGCAGCCCAGTTCCAACTCTGCTACTCATTTTGTGTCTGTAGCCAAGTTATGTAAACTCCCTGAGTCTCTGTAGCCTCCTTTGCAAACTGAGGAAAAGAACTCCAAGACTGCTGTGAAGACCAAGTATGATAATATATACATAGGCAGCTTATAACAGAAAGCGTAAGACACGTGGAATATGTCATGACTACATTTAGGTCCTAATATTTTCAAACATGAGGAAGAGGTCATCAGGTTTGGATGATAACAGGCCCTTATTGCTACCCATTTGTGAAGGGCACATTTTTAACCTTTCCCAAGGTTATAGGGAAAGTGATTCGCTTTTTCTGAACTGTTGTATTCAAATTTATTCTACCAGCACCGCACCAAGCGGTGTTCATGAACATAGAGAATAGTACAGATAAAAAAATACAGGCAAACTATAAAAATCACATATTAATTAGCAAATTATGATGTACTTTTTGAAATTTGAAAAAGGAAACTAATGAATTCATAGTAAAAACTGTCTGTAAAGGTCTTTTGAAAGCTCTGTTCAAACATTACCAACTACATTTCTGGTTTTTCAGCTTTTCTTCAAAAAAGCAAACTTGTCAAAACTTATTTGGAAGATTTACAGCATTATTAGTAACTTTACTGTTTGACAGGAAGGCATCCCGATTAAAAATAATTTTTGAATGGTATGAGCTCCGTGGTTCCCATCAAAAGGCTAGTCGTGAGCTAAGTACACTTCTCACTTAGAAAGTGATGCTGGGTTTTGTGCAACTCCATACTGATGTTGGATTAAGCAACTTGCTCTCCCTTGGAAGAAATCCAGAAGTGACCCCTAGGGCAGAACTGGGGGTCGATTGGCTACTGTGTGCATTGAGCTGCAGGGAACATTTTCCATCAGAGCGCGGAAGTTCAGTACCGACTGGCCCTCTGCTTCTGAGTGCAATTGTCTGTGGTCTGTAAAGCACTAAGTGGTTGGGCCCTCACTGCTTAGAGATCAGCCTTCCTCACTGGGCAACTTCGGGGCAGTTGAGATCAGCTGGGGTACTACTGCCAGCATTTCCCAGCACCCATCTACTGGGAGCCAGAGGCAGGGAGTCTTCCAAAGCAGGCCCTTGCTTATGGACCGCCTTGCCTTCCGTTAGCCGACGTAGAACTAATCCGGTGATCTTTGGGGCATGGCAGGACGCCCATCTTTTAATCAGGGTTGAAAAGCAGGAATGTCTAGTCTTTACAAGGAACGATGCATTCAGTGAGGACAATCTCAGATTCTTTAAAGCTTTACATTAAAGTAAGATAAACAGCGCGCTCTCTCCTTTCTCGCCTTCAGTCCTTTTAGCACATGCTGGCTTAACGCTTTAGCTCCTTGTTTGATCTTTTTCTCACCTTGTCCCCGTGGAGAGGGTAAAAGATTGAATGAGGAAGAGATTTTAGTGCTAGATTTTGTTTCTGAATTTTTCCATCTGAGATTTGACCTAATATCTGTACCCTTATACATATTCATTTATTTATATATTCACCCAATAACTAGGAAGTGGACGCCTGCTGTGTGCCAGAACTTACTTAAATGAGTCACAAGTAGAAGAAGATGTCCCTCCCTTGATGGAGTTCGTGGCCTGTTTAACAGACAGAAAATAAACAAATACACGTAGTTACATCAGAAGTGAAAAAGCGCTATGTAGAAAAGCAAAGCAGGAGAGGAAGTGAGAGATTTAACTTCTAGATAGAATGATTTGACGTGGGCTCTCTGAAGAGGTGATATTTGACCATAAACAAAGTCAAAGGTGTGAGCTGTGCAAACCAGGGGGGTTACGGAGAGCAAAGGCATGTTGCTGTGACCTGTGATTAAAGTACTCTCTGAAGAATGGTCTGCAGGTGAAGCAGAATATACACTACTGGAGTGGACAAGGTGAGAAATAAAGATACCTTGGTCTGTACTTGGATTTTACCGTAAGTAAAGTCCACTTTGATTAAGCATGGGAGACAGTAGCAAAAGGCACACTCTCCCCTGCCATCTAAGGTCAGGTAATTACGGTAACCATACACAATTGTTGAGCCCAGGACAGGATGTCTGTTGCCCTGGTACAGGTGACACTAATACCCCTTTGCGCTCTTCAAAGTGTCTAGGTATAGACAGTAAATCATAGGCCCACTCTACATCACAATGTTGGAAATTTCTGCACAGCAATAGAAATGATCAGCAGAATGAAGAGGCAGCCTGTGGAATAGGAGAAAATTTTTGCAAAGTATATATCAGATAAGGGTTAATATCCGAAATATATAAATAACTCATACAACTCAATACCAAGTCAAGTGAAACGAAACAAAAACAATCCACTTGAAAACTGGGCAGAGGACCTGAATAGACCTTTTTCCAAAGAAGACGGACAGATGGCCAACAGGACAGAAAAAGGTACTCAGCATCGCTCATCCTCAGGGAAATGCAAACCAAGACCGACTGAGAGAGCACCGCACGCCTGATAGAATGGCCATTATAAAAGAGACAAGACATAGCACGTGCTGGTGAGGATGTAAAGGAAAAAGAACCTTTGTGCCCTCTTGGTGGGAGCGTACAGTGGTCCAGCCACTGTGGAAAACAGTATGGAGTTTCCTCAGAAATTAAACGTAGAACTACCGTGTGATCCAGCAATCCCACTTCTGGGTATATAACCAAAGGAAATGAAATCACTATCTCGAAAGGATATCTGCATTCCCATGTTCATTGCAGCGTTATTCACAATAGCCAAGACAACATGGAAACAATCGGAGTGTCCATCGATGCATGAAAAGAAAATGTGATATATGTGTGTGTGTGTACATATATGTATGTATATATGTGTGTGTATAAATACATGTGCGTATATATGTATATAAGTGTGTCTGTAATACATTACACACACACACACACACACACACACACACACACACACACTGGAATATTACTCAGCCATGAACAAGAAGGAAACCCTGCCATTTGTGACAATATGGATGGACCTTAAGGGCATGATGTGAAGAGAAGTAAGTCAGAGAAAGACAAATACTATTCGATATCACTTATATGTGGAATCTAAAACATCGAACTCAGAGAAACAGAGTAGGATGGTGGTTGCCAGAGTGTGGGAGAAATTGGGGAGATGTTGGTCAAAGGGCAGAAACTTCTAGTTCTAAGATGAATAAGTTCTTGAGGGTCTAGTATACAGCATGGTGATTATAGTTAGTAATATAGCCTTATATTCTCGAAAGTTGCTAAGACAGCAGATGTTCAGTGTTTTCACCACACACGAGTGCACACACCAAAACTGTTAGTTATGTGAGGTGATGGATACATGTGTTAACTAACTCTACTGTGATAATCGTTTTGCAGTGTGTGTATGTGTATCAAATCAACACGCTGCACATGTTAAACTTACTCAATGTTTTATGTCAACTGTATCTCAGTTAAACTGGAAAAATGTAAATGAATACATTCATGAATATCAGAACTAAACATAGTGGCTTGAAGTATTGGTCATGCATAAGATAGAAAACATGGAGACATTAAGAAGGACTTGGAGGAAAACCATCCCTCTCTGCATGGCCTAATCCTACCGACAAGACAGAGGTGGCAAAGGATGTCATCACTTGTCCACATGTGTTTATTCTTGCAAGTGTCATGCAATGTACGAGGTGCTGGATGTTCAAAGGTGAATCTATAGAAGATGATCTGTGTCCCTGATGATCGCAGAACGTTGCTCCAAAATACCACAGGCCCACCAGAACTCTTTTCAACTGGATACTACCAAATTTTAAACAAATAAGATCATTCTATTCAATAAGAAGAATAGACTTTATTAGCAAGGGCGGGAAGCTTAAACCTCCTGCGGATTCTCTACAAAGGGGAAGGATCATCAAGATAGGCGTCTGGCGCCCCAAGTTGTTAAAAAATAATAGACAGACAGACAAATTAAATGGCTGCCCTGGGTCTGTGCTGGTTTCTGACCTCTGCCCAAGTACTCTGTGACTTTCCAACTCCTAATCTTACTCTCTGTGTTCCACCTTGGATCTTGGCATCTTTAAATGGAGTCAAGTTTAATGGTAACTATATTTTTGATGCTGACGTGTGCCTTGAAGCCAATCAGTAAACCACGAATGACACCCTCTTGTTTAATAATTCCCAGCAAGATGAATGGTGTATGCCATGATCTAGACAATTAGAGTATTATTATTATTACTGCTATTATTATTACTAACCAGTAGTAGTATTACCATCATAAACAACAACAATTTTCAGAGTATATGCTGTGGAAGAAGAAAAAAGAAATGAGTGACTCACCTGTTGGCCCTAAAGAACTTACCATGTGCACACAGTCATGGCTCATTATAATTGACTGATTCACATTCCTTGATATAAGGGAATTTAAATTTATAATTAAGGCTTACAAAAGGTCTCATTTTTCGACAAGTAATATTGCATGACATTTTCTCTTTCAGCTAGGGATTTTAGGGCAGTTTATAAATATTACCTTGATAAACTTCACAAAACCCCTCAGGTTTATGTATAAAACTCATTTGCAGAGACGTTAATAAAGAAAAAACCGTTCATTAAGATCAAGTGATCTCTGCCCCAAGTCAAAAATAGCTCTTAATACTGTTCCTTCCGGTTGGGTATACCAGTGAAGCCCATCCCTGCAATATCACACTCTATGAATTTTTTTCTTAAGTATTATTTCTCTCAATATGAGCTGGTAAAGCAATTAGAATATGTTCTTATAACCTCATCTCTCAGGATAGTAAGGCAAATATATAAGCATTGAAAGGACAGGGTTGGTCAGATGCTTTGCTGTGTTTGTAACTGCCTGTTACAGTGTGTATTACGGTACAGTAGGTAAAGGAGACGCAGATTATAAATGCCTGTGGCCCACTTCTTTCCCATGTCATTTGTCTAGAATAAGTAACTACCGCTTCTACAATGCTGACTTGTGAGGACAGCACACACTGTCCATTAGGATGACGCAAACCCAAACCCAGTTTTTTGTGAGGCGTGTAATCACGGGTCTTGGGACCGCTTTCTGGCCCTGCCCAAACCTCGGCCTCCCCTGCTGGGCTCACTCCCGAGACTAGACCACTCGCCCCGCTTCCAGGCCACAGTTGCTCAGAGCAGGCTTCTGTACATGCTGCCCAGTTGTTGCTATCTCCTTCCTAATGGCCAGCCTCCCCCAGGGCCGGGGCCCAGCTCTGTCAGGATGACCGATGGGCCCTCTGCGTCGGAAGGTGCGGTGATTCCTGAACCCAGATGAAGCCGGCAGCAGAACCCTCATCCTTGGTCTGGACGTCTGTGGATTGATAGCGTCCTTCTTAGGAAAGAATCTTCCCTCGTTAGAGCTTTATGCCAAATATATAAAGTGAGAAAGCACAAAGGCATTACAGAAACGCTGAAGCATTGGAGAGGTGTGTCTCTCCACAGGAATTTCACAAGTAGAGATGGGTGGGTAGAAAGAAAGATTAGTCTACATAAAATAACATGCAGCTCAGATCCTGGATCATGCCTTTCTAATGATTTTAGAGAAATAAAAGAACGGAATTGACTAAATGCAGGAGGGGACTCTGGTTGGGTTTCAGTGAAGCAAGGTGGAGAGAAGAAACGCTCTGAGTTGTGTGTAATTAGGTAACGTTTGCTATGTGTAGGCAGCGTTTGAAGTTCCGTACACATATATTGTCATTTAGTTGTCCTTCCCGGCCCAAATAGTTACTATTATTGTGCCTGTTTTGAAGATGAGGAAATTAAAGCAGAGAGAAGTTAAATAACGCCCTAGGGATAGCTGAAGCCTGTGTCAGAACTGGTGGCCTGACACCCGGGTGTGGTCTCACCACCGTCCACGAATCCTCTTCAGGAAGCACAGGAAGAAAAGCAGAGGGTGGTGAACCACTTCGGCATTTTGCAGGGCACAGAGAAATGGAAAAGAGACTTGGACAGGTGATGCAGGAAAAGAGGTTGAAAAGGCAAAATGAGGCCGTACCATTGCTCTTGAAGACGCTCCCTTCACTTTGCTTCCAGGACCCTTGGGGCGTGCCGTCCCTCCTGCTTCTCCAGAAGATCTTTCTTAGACCGTTTCGCGTCTTCCTCCTTACTTTTCTCACCCTCAGATGCTGAAATGTCACTCTGCTCCATCTCTGGATCTCCGTTCTTTTCAGTCTACACTCCCTCTCTCGTTGATTTTGTCCAGTTTCACGGGTTCTGCACGCTGACGATTCCCAGATGTTTCAATCCTGAGTCTCTTCATAATCCACACTAGTATGACCAGCTGCCTAGTTGGCACCTCCACTTGGTATCTAGTTAACACACTTGACTTGGCAAAGAAGAAGTTGAAAAACCCTCCCCCCTGCCTCGCTAAAGATCCTTCCACCTGTCTGGTTTTCTACTTGCTTTTAGGCCAGAAATCTTGGCTTCCGCCTCAGTACCTCTTTTTCTCTTATCCTGTATCCAATTGGTCAGTCAAATATTCAGGTTTTCCCTTCAAAATACCCCCCAAATCTGAAAGCATCTCATCATCCCACAGCTACCACCCTATTCCAGGCTGCCGTCAGCTCGTTCCCGGACTGACAACGCAGCCCCTGACTGGTCTTCTAGATTCTGTCCTTCCTTCCCCTCCATCAGGTTACTCTTAACACACCACCCAGAGCAATCCTGTCAAAATGGGGGTCAGATCATGTCACTTTTCTGCTTAAAGCCCTCCAGAGACATCTGTTTTTGAGCAGAAGCCCTCCTCCTTACTGTGACCCACAAGTCCCTTCGTGATCTTGGGCCCGGTGCTCTCCAGCCTCATCTTCTACTGGTCCCCCTGTGCTCCGCGTCTAGGTTTCCTACTTTAACGCTGCAGACGTGCCCAGCTCAAGGTCTTTGTGTGCTTTTACCCCCAATATCCACGTGGCTCAGTCTCTCACTTTGCACAGGTCCTTATTTAAATCTTGTCTTCTCCGTGAGAACCTCTGTAGCCATTTCATCTAAAATTGAAAGTTCTCCCTCACCTGCATTATTCTTTTTATTTCCTTCAACTGCATTACTTTTTTCTTCAGCATTCATTGATATCTAACATTATACGTGTCTCCCTCCAACTGAAAACTCTATGTGGTCTAGTCTTTCTTTTTTTAATAACTTTAGCATTCCCGACATTAGTCCAGTGCCTGATATAGTGTGCGTTGAATGAACGAATGAATGAATTGCTGTAAAGCACCATGACCCCTACTTTCTCTTACCTTCTACAGCTCTATATTATTCATCTGGAATTCGATTATAGTCTGCTATGATTTTCTAAAAGCTTTTCATGAGAAAACATCCTGGGATTAACAATTAGATTGTCACCTCGTTATAGATTATGAAAGGAGAGTGTGAATGTGCGTTTTTATCAACCCGCCCCCATGCCTAATTCAGAAGTGCACAGCAAGGTGAATGAATAAGTGGACAGGAAATTCACCACGTGGGTACAGTGCAGATGGTGCATGATGGGCCATGGAGGCCAAGAGCAGGGAAGGGGAGCAGAGGAGACTGGAATCTGAGAAAGAGGACTGAAAATTGAAGATTAAGACAAAGAAGTTACAGGCACCTAACGTGGGGAGTCAAGCTGGTAAGGGCGTCCTGCCATCGAAGTGAAACAGAGTCACCCCTGATGAATTCAGTATTCGACCCACATGCCAGCTTCTCTTAGTCAAGTCTTCCTGTTTGTCAGAGCTGTATTCGCAGATGCCAGACACTGTTCTGTTAATTAAAAAAATGGAAACAATCTAAGCAGTTGGGACAAATAGCAGACCCCAGATAGATTGTGCTCTTTCCTGTATTTCCCAAGCGTTCCCACCGAATCAATTCTTACATGCCGAAAGGTTAGACAATATAATTCTGGAACAAAGTATAAACTTAGAGTAATTTCCAAGTGCCTCATTCTAGAATAATAAAAATTTAAAGTGCAATTCTGGAATATTTTAGACTCAAGGGACATATATGTACGTGTATATATAGCTATATGGCTTAGCAAACTGGTCAGGGGAGAAGAGGTGTATGTATACATGGGTGTGTGGTGGAGAAGAGGGTGGTGAGAGGACTCGGGTGAGTGAGAAGGAATGGACCAAATCAGGACGCAGTACCTGACTTTGTAGCGCACAGAAGGATGGAATTCAGTGGGCAGAGCTGAGGTGTATTCGCACGAGGCTCACGAGCCCGACTGTGTCGACAGGCTGGTGTAGAAACGTCTACGGAAGCCACGGGACGGGGGAAGCCAGGAAAGAGAGAGGCGCTGAGGGGAGGGGATGAGGAGCCAGAAGCACACTTGGCGAGAATGCGAAACGCAAGGACAGACCGCGGAGGGGCTGCTGGGTGTCTGCACGCAGCTGAGAGTCTCGTGGCTGTCCATGCCCGTCCCAGCTCCTGCCGGGCGCCAGACCGCGGGAGGCGGCCCCAGTGTGTGTAGCGTTGCCCCCGTCTCCTGCGTCTTACATTGGGTTACTGCTTCAGAACGTGGTTATGCTTGACTGTGAACGCAAAGATTTTGGTATCAAAAGTGATTCCACAGAGACACACATTCACTTCCTACCTGATGTTTGTGAGAACATAGGCTGTCACTAAATCAGCACCATTTCCTTATTTCTGTGATAGTTTCAAATGAGCTATACCTTGACGTTCTTTTATCGATCTTCTCCCTCTCTGAGGGACTTTTTAATTGACATCTTTGCAAAATACGGAGCTATATCCAGCTGCCTTCCCCTAAAGACAGGTGACAGTATTATCCGCACGTTCGAATGTTACT
The DNA here is from genome assembly GCF_949987515.2 of Delphinus delphis. NCBI lineage: Eukaryota > Metazoa > Chordata > Mammalia > Artiodactyla > Delphinidae > Delphinus > Delphinus delphis. Next base: position 33,842,103 of record NC_082703.1, read on the forward strand.
GTTGAGTCTGATCTGTGGCGTGTTTCCACCGCTTTCAGGGCTCTCTTGAAATTCCATCACTTTGCTGTATCCCTCAGACTTGTACATTCCCCTCTCGCCTCAGTTTTACTACTCAGCATAGCTTCTGAGACTGTGCTGTGTAGACTTTTCTCGATGGGGGGTAGGGAGTGGCTCTGTTTCTGCAGAAATCATGGCATGTGTCATTCTCAGAGTTACCGGCTCCACCTTTAGCTCGGCGTTTCCAAGAATCAGACTCATTATTGAATGCGCTATTCAGCACGGTGATTATGCCTCTGTTCTTTCTAAATCAATTTCTCTTCAGCTCCTGTTAACTGTAGAGGGTTTTTATGTCTCCCTACCCAGATGACTCTCCTCCTCCTTACAGATCTCATCTGAAAACACGAATTTTCTATCTTTTCTTTGCCCCTTACTGCCTCTCCCTTCTGTTAGTTAACTTTCAATTGTATCACTTAACTCTGTCAAGTATCCTGACATGCAGTGTGCACAAAAGCTGCTATCTACGCTGAAACTCATCTTATTGTTGGAGACTCCTCCCAGATCAAAGATCTGTGCTTGCGCTCTGTGCATCACCTTCATGGTAACTTCCCTGGTTAAAAGAGACAAGGAATTTAGCAAAACCCGTGTTAAATCTTCTGATAATATATGTAGGTCAACCTAAGGCTGTTAACGTTATACGTACAAGCACCGACACATTTAAGCACCTAACAGACAACATCCCGATAGATTATCTGCTATAGAAAATACAGATCCTTCCATCGAATTTGTATCTTTTATCATAAAATGATTGTACACTGAGCCATCATGGTGTAGAAGAGAGATGATGAGAGCAAGAAAGAGAAACGCTTGAATTCATATCTGTCCCATTTTGCCCTTAGCCATGTGAGTGTCCAGTCAAGGCCACCATGCTGTTTTCACACCAGTTTTAGGATTGCAAATCAGTGCAGGTCATGCTGGCTCACTGCACCTCTAACCCTGCCTTAACCATAACTCTTTCTACCCGTGCTTTGAGGATTCAGACTCAGCTCTGAGTGCGCTGAAGCAAAGTTGGAGCATCCGGATAGAGTGTCAGAACAGCAGAGCTAACATCAGTGCAGCACCCCATTGGCTTCCTGCAGCCCAGACTACAAATGCTGCATCAGTGGTGGTTGAGAGGCCGTAGATTAGCTCGTATTCATATCTAGATGCAATGACTTGTGAAAACTTGTTGGAAAACCTCAGTGACATAGAAAATCATTTTTTTCCTGTGATCTTAATTGGGTTTGTGAATATATGTTGTGCTATAGTTCAGAGTACCGATTCCACTGTTTTCTTCTCAATTATTGTATTAATCTTCTGGTTGTTTTCCTTAGCATGCATGTAAACAAACTAACAGCTTGACCTACTTAGCATGTGGAAGAAAAGCACTTAAAAAAAAAAGACTTATGGTATGCTCCGTTTAATCTTTGGAGAAAAGGATCGTGACATTGCTATTACTGTTACCATTATTATTTACTGTGGCCAATGCTCTAAATTTATATCATTGAATCATAAAGCATATGATCATGTTTGTTTTTTTTTCTGTCTTGTTCAAATAAGTGGCCTGAGTATAGTCATATTGTCTTAGGTTTTGTTGTTGTTCATTTGCAGGCTGGTGATGGAACTTCACTCTTGACTTCTAGATTCCTTGTAAGTAAATTTATGACCTTTTCCTAAAATTGAGAGCTGCTAAAAAGTTCCACTGTTTATTTTTTACCTCTTTACATAAAACATAAAAATAATTCTAAGGGGAATGTATTTTTCCTAAACAATTCTTTATATTTGCTGAGACTTTCTTGGAGATTTTACGAATTTGGTGTATACATATGTTCTCTGAGCATCATTGTCAAGAAAGTAATCCTCTAAAGGTTTATGACAATCATACTCCTAAAAACCTTTCAACAAATAGCATAACGTATTGTGAATACTATTATTATAAGTTAAATACTAAGTGAATTCAGGTGAGAAAACTTCAAATAGTGAGAAACCCATTTTCTTCTTTGATCTGCCTACCAATGACATTAATTCACTTGGTTTTCACTGAAACCATGCTGATCATAAAAAAATTTCTTTGATATTTATGTGGACAATAGATGCCCTTTTAGGAACATTCTTATACTTTGGTAATAATTAATATGCATACTTAACTAACTACTTAGAGCCCAGTGAGAACAATATTTCAAACAAACACAAAAACTATGCTATGTTCAGGTGAATCATTGAGGTTGCTGTTTATTCAATGCACCCCCCCCCCGATTAAAATTCAATACTTGAAATATTACGCAGACTGCTTTAAGGTTTAATGTTGAATGTCATGTATTAACATGATGTGACCATAATCAACTGGCCTTGATGTTGTGCTAACTGATGACGTGGCTGCTTCTTGGGGCCGTCTACTAAGAGACACTTGCAGAGAAGTTCGGAGACTATACCAGCCGCCATTCCCAGGAAACATTTCTGAGGGTGGGAAGGAGAAGCAAATCATCCCAACCTCGTGGCTCCCCACCCTTTCCTTTGGCTGTGTTCTCCTTCCCAGTAGTGATCCTGGAAGGAAGTAAAGAAGGTATCTTAGATTCTAGAAAAAATCAGGAGTCCACTAAGAGAAAATTGTGTTTTCTAAACTTGCTGGGAATTTCTGACTTGCATAGACTAATGGTATTTAAGCCAGGCTTCTGTTAACCTCAGCATTTAGGATACCCTTGTCCGCTCCCCTTGAGGTTGCTGTCGGTCATTATTGTGTGCCAGGAGCTACTGCATCTGTATCTCATGGGCTATATTTGCCCCTTCGGATTCAGTGGAGAGAGTGCAGGGGAGGGTGAGCTCTTCTGAAGGGCGTGCGTGGCAGAGGAGCGCGACCAGAGGGCCTCAGCCGTGGGCGGCTGTGTGGTCGTAACATGTAGCTATCTCACTCTTCCTGTGCTTTCTAATTGCGTAAAATAAATGTCCACGGGAATAACACAACTGTAATATCTGAATAAAGTGTGATATTTTTCTGGCAAAACAGCCCATAATGAAGCATAAATGTGAATATTTGTGTACACATTTTTAAAGTGTTGCACTTGGGTGATGTTAACACAGCACAGTTAGACTAGACTGTACGGCTCCCTCAAACGCGCGAGAGCATCCCTGTTGCATGATAATCTGCGCTCCCATCTACAGCCGTTTCTCGACAATGTAGAAGAGGACAAAGTAGGCTGGGAAAAAGTCAGCACGCGCTTAAAACGGCCCAGCGACTGGGAGTGACGGTGGGTAGAGATGGAACGTGCTTCTTAACAAGTGGGTTCTTTTTTAGAACGGCGGGGGGGGGGGGGGGGGAACACGTTAAGAAACATACAGTTTGACACGTTATTATCGTGAATTAATTTTCTAGTCCTGATAGGTGTGCTGTTAGCGGTTCTGATTGTGATAAATCTGTTTGGAATCCATGTAGTTCAAACATTTATTTTTAGAACTGTTTGTCACTTTAAACTACGTAAGCCATTTCCTGGTTTTAATGAATTTGCTGCTTGGCACTCACCGTAAATTTGCAGGACAGTGAACGAAGCTGCCCCGTGGAGGCTCGTGTTAACCGTCCCCGTGAGCGTTTCGTGTTGGGAGTTTGTGTTTGGAATGCCTGCCTGCCTTCCGTCCGTGGGGTGTTATTTTGAATGCTGTGTTTGAATATCAAAGCCTGTTCTATCTTCACTGAAATTGTCCCTTGTCAATCTAGTGCTTTAAGATGCAACCCCAAAATATTTCCAGCATGTTTGTCTTTTAGCCGATCTACACCCCTACCCCCAAATTTAGGAAGTGTCACTACAGATCACGTTCAGTGAATTTTTTCTCAGTCACCAATTACGGTCGGTGGCTCCAAGGTGAGCCGTGTGCTGTGATGCTCTCGGTATACTTTGTGGTATTTCTCACTTGCTGCCAGATTGATGGCCCTGGTGTTACCACACCTCTGACATTTCTTCTACTCTTTTTCTTGCCTCTCCCCGAGAAGCGTGCTCTCCTACTAATACCGAACCCGAATCCGGCCTCTGTACCGCAACACCGAATTAAATCTCAGAAACAAGAGTTCTTAGCCACTATGCCACCAGGGAAGTCCTAAGCGTTTATTTATATGAGTAGTTCAGCTGCTGTTCTAACAGTTTTAGAACTTCCCTTACTTAATAGAATAAATTCCAAAAGATTTCGAGAAGGCCCGTGTTTTCATTCTAAATACTCACTGGTATTTCTACATGTGGATTTGCTGTTTGTTTCTTTGATCTTGTATTGCCTTTTGATACTTTCATCTATCACAGGTACTTCAGAAAAAATGTAATAATATTTCATTTGGACCGTGATAAAATGGCTTACATCCAAGTGTTCACACACACATTCATTCATTCTGGGAATACTGACATAAGTCTGATCAGGAGCCTGTATTCTTCTGCAGCAGGCCTGTGATGTGGTGTATGGTGTGCATATTCCATGATGACAAGAGAAATCATAGCTCTAAGACCCAGAAAAGGAAGCAGTTACTCTTTTGGGGATGGTTGCAGTAAGCTTCACTGAGATGTTGCATATTTGTTTGGTATCAAAACAGGTAAAGAAAAAAATATATATATATGATTATAAAATAACATTTACTGATCACCTACTGCACGTCAGATGCACGTGTAGGTGCTTCACGTATGTTAACTCACTTAATCTTCTTAGCTGTTAGCAGTATTCTGCTCTACCGATCAAGACAGGCACAGAGGAGGCGCATTATTTGCCCAAGGCTGCATAGCAAGACAGTAGCAGAGTCAGGATTCAAACCTAGGGGATCTGGTTCAAAAGCCCAAGCTCACGGTTAGTTTTCTGGTATGCGAGCTCTGACGACTTTGTAGAGGGTGGGTTAGAGTGGGAGCCGCCCGAGGAGCAAGAGGAAAGCTCATGCCATTTCCTAGATGAGCCATTGTTCACGGGGACATTAAGGACGTAGTAATACCGAAAGAAAGAAGTAGCGAGTTTGAGAGAGCTTTTTGGGACTGGAGCAAGTGAGGTGATAGGATTTAGGGGTTAATTGGTTGTGTGAAGGAGAGAAAGAGGTTGAGAATATTCTACTATTCTATATTCTACTATTCTAATATATTCTGTATTCTAATCTTCTGGCTTCAAAGAATGTAGACATGATACTTTTTATTCATCAGATCAAAAGTAAAAGTAGGAGCACATCTTAGGGAGAAATTACTGGATCTGACTGCAGGCACGTTGACTTGAAGTTCTCCTCGCAGTGGAAATACTCAGGGAGTCGTTGGGAGGACGGGTCTGGAGCATGGGAGGACAGGTGAGCTGGAGAGATGCAGGTCTGGGGGCCATCAGAGGAGGGTGGTGTAGGACCTCTGGGAGGAAACGGAGAGCACACGGGAAGATGCCTCATATGTAGGCAGAGGGGAGGACAAGCAGAGCCCTCAGTGTTAGCAAGGCAAGCTGCAGAGGCAGAGGAAGTTACTGAGGACATGAGAAAAGGCAGAGAAAATGCAGGGAAAAAAGGGAGTTTGAGAACAAGTGGGAGAAGAAACTTTCAAAAATTAAAGTGGTCATGCAGGCAGGTACAAGCTTGACTAGGACTGAAAGAAGACATTGAATTTTGCAGTGAACAGGTCTTTGAATAAGGTTGTAGGATGGAAACCAAGAAATGAGTGTGATTTTAGTAAGTGAAGACTAAGCGTGGGCCACCTTGCAGAGTTTCTGCGAGGTGACAGCAGCTGTGTCACAGGAAGCGACTTCTTTTTGTTTGTATTGATTTGCTATGTCAGGGTGAAAGAGCCTTGAATGTTGTGTGTACAGAGAGGAAAGACATTGTGAAGACGGGAGATGAACGATATTAGGGACGAGGGGACGATGGAGAGAGCCGGGACTTGGACAAAAGAGAAAGATAGAGACGGTGTGGAAATTACATCCCCAATTTCACGTGTGCAGGAAAAGAGACCATTGTTCCTCTGGAACTGGAGGTGAGACGGTTAGAATGCGGTCCCCGCAGGTAGGTTTGGAGGTGGAAGTCATACCTTTAATGGATATCATTTTCTTCAAAGAGATTAAGTTGCTCAGCAGAGAATCACGGGAGAGAACTAAGACGAGCTGAAGCTTGAAGTTAGAAGACATTTCATGATAGAACACAAGGTTGCTGAATAAAGGCAAAGCCAACCAGCCAGCCAACAGCACTGTGGGCAGCTCCAGGGCTTCACTGAGGCTGGAAACCATCCACTGGTCACGTAGTCACTTTACCTGACCGTATGATTTGCTTTGGCAATTGTTTGGCTCTTTTAGGAAACAATTAGAGCCTTGTTTGACTTAGCCTTAAGTAACAGGGGGTTACTGCAGATAAAGGAGTGTGGGGATATAATGAATCTTCCTGGAGTCCGCAGTGAAACTGAAAGTCATTCAGAATTATTCAGGATACCTCAGACCCCAAGCAATGCTTTACCACCACCGAGCACCAAGCCCCAGTCGCTGGCGTCCAGATCTGTTTTTATCGTGCTTTTCTCCTCACCTACAAACATGAGTAAATGAATGGGCTTCGCTGTCAACTGACAACACAGCTGTGTGTCCGCGTCCCCCAGACCAACCCCAAGTTCAGTGTTTCACCGGCGCTCACAAGACGCAACCAAAGTCACACTCACAGCCTCACAGCCATGATGTATTACAGTGGAAGGAGCAAAGGCAAAGCATGGGGAAGTCTGAAGGAGACCAGGCACAAGCTGCCAGGGGTTGTCTCGCGGCGGAGTCACAGGACACTCTGGGTGACCCCAGCAGGGAGCCCCAACAGCACGTGGGAAACCCTGTCTGCCAGGGGAGCCCGGGGAGCCCTAGCGCCGGGGCTTTGCTTGCAGCAGGCTCCCATAGACAGCCACTGCCTGGAGCACTGCAGGGGTCCTGACTCCCAGGAGGAGAGCAGGTGTTCAGCACATCCTAGGAAGTCTGCACAGACAGTTCAGGCCCAGCGGGCCACTCTGAGCTTGGCTGGTGGACGCCCTCTCAAAATCCAAGTTCTTCGTGCCAGCCAAGGGCTAAACCTGTGAGCAGTCTCGCAGCGGGCAGCGGTCAGGCCTGCTAGGTTAGCCCCTTCCTTCACACTCCGCCTCTCTCACTCTTCCTGTTTCTCTCTTCTCTTTCTCTTTGCCTCGTGATTTCTGCTTATCTAGATATCCTGCCCCTTCCTCGTTTCTGCCGACACCTTCTCTCTTTCCTGGCTTCTCTCCTCTCTGCTGTCCATTTTCTATGAGTCTCCTTTGGAAACCGGTCGAGGAGAGAGCTTCATCAGTCCATCCGGTCCGTCTGGAACCTGTGAGGCAGAGCTGTAACTGCTGGCCACTCAGAGCTCCTAGGGCAGGCGTGTGAACTTGCTGTGCTTGGTGCAATCAGCTGTGAGTGCCAAGGTAGAATCAGGTGTTGAGCTTTGCTCAGAATGTTCTTTGAGCAGCCCAAGCTCTCAGGTAGTTAAATAGACTCCTTTCCAAAGCAGCAACATCCCTTTTGCAGGGACCCGGCACAGAGAGAGATCATAGTTGTGTTTACCCAGGATTGGGGAATGATTAAGATGTGACAGAATGACACGGGATTATTAAAAGTTATCAGTCCCAGAGCACAGACTTAAGAACAGAAATGTCATATTCACCCTGCTAATTCGTCTTTTAAAAAATCTTCTTAGAGCACATGCTTTATTGGTTTTTAGTTACCTGTTAAATATAACCCAAATTTGTTATCCTTGCGTTATCCATCTCCGCAGTGTCATCAACCTAACTTCTGGTCTTCTTTTCTAATACGACCCTACCCGAGAGTCGAATAGAACTCTTCCTTATTCCCCAGAGAACATTTTGGAGTGTTTGACTTTATGTGGTTCCACCTGACTGGAGCGCCATTTGCTGGGATCATTGTGCATCTCTCGTGGGCTAGTTCAAATGGTACCTCTTCCAAGAAGCCTTCTACAATCATTCCAAAAACTGAAGTTATCTTTCCCTCTTCAATGGACTAACGTGTGATATGAAATAGGACACTAAGCAGACATTCCTCGGAATAGTTTTAGCTCCTTAGACTCAACCAGTAGCCCTTTTTGAGTGTAAATAAAGCGTTAGCCCCTGTTTTATCTCCCTTAGCAACTCAGTGGTGTTTTGCGTAGATCGTTGATAAATATATCTGAATGAGTGAGTAAGTGAACCTGTCAGTGTGGCATGCACCAGCATTATTAGGCAGTTACAGCTTTCTTTCACTCATAGTGGCTCCACTGGACCAATTATATTTTTTTTTTGTTTTTTAATCACTTGAAACTGGATGTCAAAGAAGTTTGTGAGTTAAATACTAATTAGGCGGAAACATTTACGGTGCAGACATTGTGCCTACTCTCGCCCGCACAGTACCTACTGTGTATTAAAGTTTCATTGTCATCCTGGGTGGTTTTGACAGCAGCTCCATTACTTTTACAAGTACCATCAAAATGTGTTATTCTTGAACCAGTTCTGTCACTTGAAGGTCACATTAATAGAGGGATGAGAAATGCCCAGCTCTGTACGGAGCTCCTAGAGATCCTGGAAGACATTCATGCTGCTGCTTGATCTGCAAAGCGGGAAAATGCCTTTCTGCCCCGTAGGTTTTGTTTTAGTAGATCATCATATTTCAGAGGTGAAGTACGAGACAAAAATTGAGGCATTTGACTGTAAGAAGCCCAATTCTATTGCGCTTTACTCTTAAGAAGTGACGTGCAAATTAGAAAGCCCTATAGAATGGAACTTATTGATTATACTACTAAAATATTTGTACGCCATCATATTTAGAAGACCTTTCAACGTCCTCCCCATAGAGGTGGTGTGGGCTTGCCTGACTTAATTACTTTAGTGATTGGTGTGGATGTATGTGTGTACAGAAAGCAAAGGAGAGGGGAGTTAGCCAGATGCCAGAGTAGTGAAAATGATGAAATACGACACGTGCTCTGAGGGATCAGTGTGCCTCGGTGTCCTATTTCCTCTTCTAATCTTGAACGGAATTTTAGTGTAACAGGAAAAGATTTAACTTCTTAACACACAGTAAAGTTCTTCCTTCTTTAAAGAAAATGAAATCTATTGTCTGAGAAAATGAAGTCTCGGTCTCAGTGATGTCATTAGGGCAACACACACTTTCTCATTTCTTTCTTTAGAGTTCTTATCAGTACCTGGTGCAGTGAGTTCTCAACTCGTGTTCATGTGCTGATTATCTATTAGTCTCCTATCTCAGTTGAACTAAGTGGAAAGATAGTAAAATAAATAGAGTCTGTTTCAGTCATTCTTTCTCTTACTCTAGAATTTAGACATTGAACTGAATATCACTAGTGAAAATCATTTAAGAGTTTCTCCTTCCTTGCAGATCAAAGTAAAACTTATAAACCCATGGATTTGAGAGCTTAAAGATACTTGAGATTGTCCAATCCATTGGTTCTCAGCCCTATCAGAGTCAAAGCTCCCTTTCACACCAAATGGTTTATTATAAAAACTCTGTGAAATGAAATTCATGGAAAATATAACTTGCGTATAATCATCATTTTAAAAAATTAACATTAGGCAGTTATATAAAGAAGAGATAAAAGTAATTTGTAATAGAAGAATACATATGTCTACATGCACATAAATACTCGTGTGTCTCTATAATAGAAGACACTGTAAACTCATTTCGTCTTGCACCTACACATAGGGGCACAGTGAATGCACAGTTATAAATGCAATCTTATCAGTGTATTAACACAGATTGCCATTGGTGGTATGATTTTCTGTAATGAGGAATAAGTTTTAGTAAAATCCTAAACAAAGAGTGCAGTCTTTCATTATGTGATTTTGCACTGCTGGAAAAAATTATGATTATTAAAACTTAGCCAAAAATATCCTGTGTTCATAATTAAAGGGAGTTAGGTGATAGGGTTCGATAATTGCAAACAGGAGTTCCCTGCTGAAACTTTACACTCCGAAGCTCTACACAATGGGAGACTTCCCTTCCCTCCGTCTGCCACGTCCTGTGCATTGCCGGGCGTTGTCATTCCTGGCTTTCACCCAGTGGGTGACTGTAGTGCATTCAAACATGGTAACACCAAAAGTTGCTTATCCACACATTTTCAGAAGTCCCTTGGGGCATTACTGCTTCTGTTGAGAACCTCTGTCTGATCCTACACCTTCATTTTTGTGGATGAAGAGACAAGCCTGGAGAATTGAAGTAACTTACCTGAAGTTGCACGGCTAGTACAGAATATAGCTGAACTAAGTGATAACCTTAGGTTTTGGACTGCACTGAATCCGCTCTTACGCCATCGCAGAAGCTCTGATATAGGCAGTGCCCAATGGAACAGTGCTCCCGGGAACAATGGCTGTAACCTTGCCAAGGATACCGTACGCATATGTTAAAGAAGCCAGACAGACATCCCAAAGGGTCAGTTTATTTCCTGAACGCAAGTAAACCAGATCTGCACCTTCTGTTCCCAGTAATCTCGTCCATCGTCTTGTCGTCTGCTTATACAATCTTCCTTCCCACTCGTGGAAATGTCTTCCAGGCCTTTCCAAGAGCGTCACATAAATTCCCCCTTCTGTCTGACAAACATATCATTTCCTCTCTGTACAGCTCCCAAGCGTCTTCTTCATTACTTTTTCCAAAAATATTTCCCATTGTTCATGGTGCTTATAGAGTTGCATGTTCACCTCCGCAATAATTGCACTTCTCTGTATGTACTGGTTTTGCCTGTTATGTCAGCGAAGAAGAGTTTGTTTTCACTGGTTTTATCTGTCCTACTAATGGATCAATCCTGAAGGAGCAACTAATTCCAGGCATCTAATGCCTTGTCAAACACCCTGTGGCCACTCCATGAATAGTTGACTGATTTATATCCAACTAAGGGACTGGGGTAGGCAGAATTCTAATGGTAACTTAATACAGGCTATAAAAATAAGGAGATTATATAAAATGTAAACCGTTCCAGATCCTTCAGATATTTGTGATAAATAACCAACTCTTCTTTGGAATGCATTTCATGACATTTGATTATTGACGTTTCTGGACGGGTGACTATTTTGTCCTAGTTGCTATGGGCCATCTCCGGGGAGACCTCCTGTAGCACTCTTCACAGCGGAAGCTGATCAGTAGAGGGTCATCCAATTAGTTGCCATCGCTCCAGGCAGAACTCTACTGAAACTGTCATCAATTCTTAACAATCTTCAGAGAAAGAGATCCTACAACACCACACAGTAACCAGACCCTCATGTCAAGAATTCATCCTCTGTCTCTCAAAAAAATAAAACAAAAAACCCACTTATTTAAACTTATTTATTTTTCTTTTAACATGTTGGAGAATAGCAACGTTGAGTCGAGACGATTAGTATGAAACAACTAATAAACTTGAAGATGTTAAGCCATCTGTTCGTTCACTTTCATTGTGCTGAAGAAAAGAGCGGTGACTTTTTTCCCTTCTAACATATTTCACCAGCTGTGCATTGAGTTATTGTGGGTTTTTAATATGTGCAACTGCCTTCTCTTCTGCCTATCGCCATTTATTAACAGATATTTAGTGAGCAGCCCCTGTGAAGTACATTCACTGAAGGGCCATGTCAAATATGTACGAGGATTTCTTGTCAAATTAAACCAACAGCACTCAATGATATTTAATATGTACATCAAATGGCATGGGATTCCATCAGCATGTGGCAATCGACATCAACCTACTCCTGTCATTTCATCCATTCATTCATCCAACAAATACCTATCTCCATATTTTGCACCAGGCCTAGACCTTGGGGTCACAATAGGGAACAAAATATTTACAGCCTCCCTATTCATAGAATTTACATTTTAATGCGTTAGGAAGATATCGATCAAAAATATCACATACCTTTATAACTGCATATCGAAAGGCGCCCTGGACTAGTTAAGGATATCTGACCTGGTTTGGAGAGCAGGATACAAAAGAGTGGATAGATGAGTTTCAAATGACAATGTTACTCCTAAACTTCGTAGGAGTTAATTAGGGGAAGGTGGGAGGAGGGAAATAATCCAGACGAGGAAACCACAGGTACAAAGCCCAGGAAACAGAAAAGAGAAGAAACAATTGGAGGACCAAAGGCCAGTCTTCCAGCAAGTGGAAAATAAGAGGGAAAGGGCTCTTTCTGATGTTGAAATGGGAGTCAGGAGCTAGATCACTGAGTGCCCCGTGGGCCAGGTAAAGAATACAGTTCTCTGTACTGAGAGAAATCGGTAGCCAGTGAAGGCTGTCTCTGTATTTCGAAAATATCTTTTCACCTGCATTGTGGAAAATTCATTTAAAAAATGCCACAGTAAGTGCATGTAGACCTCATAAAAGGATTACAGGAGACAAAGCATATTAGGGATACAGTTAGGATTGGGGATTATTGGTGACCATGGAAAGAGGGGGGATGGGTTTGAGAGGCATTTAGGAGATAAAATTAACAGTTATTTTTGATGGATTGAATTTGGGTGTGTGTTGGCTTCTACTTCTGTAGTGTGTAAGTAGAAGGAGTAGATTCACTGAGAGCAGAATTGCTGAAGGACTGGTGTGGGTGAGAAAATCATCAGGACCACTGTGGACAGGCTGGTTTTGAGGTTTGATTTTAATATGAAAGTGGACATGACAGATAGGGATGGACATGGATTTGGAACTCAGAGGAAAAGCTGTGGATGTGCAGTTGAAGTTTGGCATCGTCTGGGTGCAGAAGGCACTTGACGCCATGGGCAGGTGTGTAGCTGCCCGAAGAGATACATTTTCCAGATGTTTCTGTGTACTTAGAACTACAGATTTGAGGAGCATACGTCCACATGGAGAAAAATAAGCCAATAAGTGAGGATGGGAAAATACAGGCCAAGAAAGAAGAAGGAAGCAAGATTCCAGATGAGAAAGGGTCCAAGAAAGACAATGGTCAACACTGTCAAACAGCTGAGAGTCTCAATAAGACGAAGACTTGAGGCACCACTGTTGCTTTTAGTAATAGAATTTCTGGATCACTTTGCAACAGCCTGTAATTATGTGATGAATGCAGAAGCTGGATTGAGTAAGTGGAACGTGACAAAACAGAACTCGTGAATATATGTATAAACAACTTTCTAGACAGGCGTTGCCATGAATGGGAAGAAGAAAGTGATAATAGCTAGAGTTGGAGGAGAGTGAGGTTCAGGGAGAGAGAAGCATTTTCATATGTTGATGGGAAGCTCATTGTATTAAAAAAAGGTTCAGATGCAGGGGGACAGAGCAGATACTAATAAAAAGCTCCTAAGAAGGTGAAGTAGAATGAAATCAGAGGATAGTTGACTTTAACCTGAAGGATGTATATCTGTTCTGTTGTTATGGATGAAGATGAGTGAAAAAACGGTTACAAATGCAAGTATATTTTTGATACTGCGAACTTGAGTGAGTTCCCGTCTGATGTTTCCTATTTTCTCCAAGAATTCGGTGGCCTGACATCTGCTGAGGGTAATGAGAGAATAAGATGATGTAATCAGAGCTTTGCAAAGAGTCTGAAAGATCGGACAGAGGAGTTCAGTAACATCCTCATGAAGCAGTGAGAGTCTAGTTAAGTTTGGTTATCCTGACTTCATTTTAATACCAATCCAGGTGAGTCGGGTTATCCTGACCTATTAATAAGTTATTAATAATTCACTTTCATTTCTATAGTTGAACTCAGCTGCCTGGAGGCAAGTATGGAGAAAAAGGATATTTGGGTTCATCCCAGTTTGAGGAACGGCCAAAGATCAGAGGAGCAAGGAAGGTTAGGTCAGTGGCAAAAGGCTTATTGACTAGACCATGGAATGTAATCTGGACAGAGAGACCTGTGAGGTCAGGAGGGCAAGCAGTACACAGGGTGAAGGTAGTGATAGTTGCCTCCTGGATCCTTGAATACGTTGAAGAATGGTCATGGTGGGAGTAGTTGAATAATTAAACTGTAAAGTCGAGGAAACTGTGATCAGAAAATAGGATGCTTGACTTAGTGATTTTTGGTGGAACAATTTCAGTAAAAACAAGGTTCTGGCTAGATCCATGTGAGAGAGGAGTAGAGCAGTGGTTAAAAGTTCACTGGATGTGTGTACTTACTGCTGAACTGTAATGTGATTGAGAGAAAGAATCATATCCTATACTCTGTTTGGCACATGGCACGTAGCTGAAAGGGTTTTCTTTCCAGTGTCAACTAACATAGAATTTAACTGCACAGCAATGAACGCTGAACAGACCTGCTCTCGTGGCTTTTCTCTTTATGCCTTTCAAAGTTTACATGAACACTTTAATAGGCCTCTTTCTTTGTTTCAAGTATGAAAACCAGAAGCACAGGGTGAATAATGTACGTAACAGCTTATAGCATTCAAGACAGGTAATTGTAGTTATGGGTCACATGTGCGTGGGGCAGGTGTGTAATGATTATCTTTTCTCCTGATTCTTTAGTCCGTATCTTTAAGTCTGTTCCTCATATTATACAACACAATAATAGAAGAAGATCGTGGACAATACAGGGGAAGATGCTAAGGAAACGTTTTCTCAGGCCATGTGCAAGAACCATTCAGCCAATATCCTGTGAGGTCCTAAGTGGCCATTTGCAAGTCAGCACAAATCCACAGGCCGAGTCACACTGCAGTCAGCAAGCAGAAGGTGGGTGGGTGCTTCTCCCCAGCCTCTGCAGGTGATTCCACATAGTCATGTAGCTGCGGGTACTTCTGCTGCTGCTATTGCTTTTATAAGCAAAACGAAAGCAGTGATTAAACGTACAAAAGCTCCTTCCTAAAGGGCTTTCTTTCAAAGAGATACCTGGGAGAGGATGTACCAGCCCCAAGCCAATGTTTAAAACCTCCTGGAAGCAGTATTTGTGGCAAAATCAAAAGTATCCCTGTGGGGCTTCCCTGGTGGCACAGCGGTTGAGAGTCCGCCTGCCGATGCAGGGGACGCGGGTTCGTGCCCCGGTCCGGGAAGATCCCACATGCCGCGGAGCGGCTGGGCCCATGAGCCATGGCCGCTGAGCCTGCGCGTCCGGAACCTGCGCTCCGCAACGGGAGAGGCCACAGCGGTGAGAGGCCTGCGTACTGAAAAAAAAAAAGAAAAAAAAAAAGTATTCCTGTGGTACCAGTGAGGACAGCTCTCAAGAATCATGTGACAGTCACGGTTTTCAGTGAAGACATTGTAATTTTTGTGAGACGATGACAGCCTGAGCCTTTTGACATCATAATTATTCTGATCATTTTTCCTGTCTGGAATATCATTATGCCTGGGCGGGCAAGGGGTTATGAACTGTACAAATTAGAAAGTTATTTCATCCACTCGGCACAGAAATATTGGTCTCCATCTTACCATAAGTGTGGATTTATGACTATTCAACAAAAACAACCATCAGATTTAAATTAAAGAATTTTTAATTGTTTAAATAATCGGCTGAGTCATTTAAATTGTTTTTCTTTGTCCACTTTGTTAGCCAAGGTTGTTCATTCTGGCTGTAGGGAATTAAGATACACGGTAAATGTGTGTTGATTGATACATGTTATAGAGGCAGGAAAGAAGCCCGCTCAGTGGAACTTGAGGAAAGGGGCATAATTGGATATTTATTCTTTCTCCAGCAGTGGCACATATTCCTGAGAAAGTTTTTAAACTTTAAAATGATTTTAAAAGTTACTTCTCAAATTGGTTTCAGAAATATTTGACATTTTCAAGAGTTTGGGGTATTTATTTATTTTTAATTGAAGTATAGTTGATTTACAATGTTGTGTTAGTTTCAGGCATACAGTGAAGTGATTCACTTATACCTATATATACATATATATTATTTTTCAGATTCTTTTCCCATATAGGTTATTAAAAAATATTGACTATAGTTCCCTGTGCTACGTAGCAGGTCCTTGTTTATTCTACATATAGTAGTGTGTGTACATTACTTCCAGATTCCTAATTTATCCCTCCTCCCCACTTTTTTCCCTTTGGTAAGCATAAATTTTGTTTTCAATGTCTGTGAGTCTGTTTTTGTTTTGTAAATAAGTTCATTTGTATCATTTTTTTAGATTCCACATATAAGTGATATCATGGTATTTGTCTTTCTCTGTCTGACTTCCCTCAGTATGATAATCTCTAGATCCATCCATGTTGCTGTGGTAGGTTTTTTCAGTGTTTCCTTTTCTACCATGCTTGCTTATACATTTTATATTACTAGCTAAATGGTTACTTATTCATATTCTAGTACATAGGACAATTAGTATATTTTTCTTTTTTAAAGATATGTTGCAGGAACACACATAGTTAGTAATGTTCTAGAAATGATTTGTCCTTAAATATATGCTGCCCCAGAAATGTACAGTTGTTTTAAATCTTCTGTGAATTCATTCCCTTGCAGTCCCTTGGAAAACAACTGAAGTTACGTGTATTTGAATATTGCTCTCTTAGAGTTATTTCATACTAAAATGTTCTCAGAAATTATAAATTGCTTCACAAAAATACATGACTCCACCAGCTCTAAAATATAGGACAATTAAACTACCATTACCGTTTTTTTTTTGATTCATGGATTTATCAGACAGTAGCTGGAGGGCTGGTACCATTAGCGCACCTTTACTAAAAGCACTAAAATCAAGGATGGACAGAAAGGTCATTAACGCTATTATGCTTCCATCTCAAAATTTTGTGATGAAGTTCACGAACCGAAAAAATAACCCTCCTGCCTGTCATTAATATCCCTGCCTAATGAAGTGCATCAAAAGTAGACTTTTAATTCTCTGGTTTACTTAATTTAGGGACCCAAACACACAAACCCACTTTTAAACACACCCATTTCTAGCCCTGGTGACTCATCGCTGACCCCCTGGTTGCCAGGTCTGTGTCGAATTTAGCACTTGATTGTGCGTTAGCGGCAGGGCACACAGCACGCTTCACACCATCTCTGAGCCTGTGCCCTGGGTGTTTTGTGGGCAAGACCATTGCTCTCTGCATACACGGTCTGAAAAGCCCAGCTCAAGCGTAAGCCCCCAGGACCAGGCCGGAGGTTTCCTGTGTGCCTCTATGTTAATTTATATCAGACCATTATATCAGTTTCCGTAATTTATCAGAACGGTTTAAGTATTTGTCTCTCCTGCTAAGCTCTAAGGTCCTGAATGTCTGCGACTATGTCTTATCCATCTTTTATTCCCTAGACCTTGGCTAGCACATAGGTTAGACCAGTGTCTGGTTCCCAGTAGGCCCTCAATTAATGTTTTTTCTTTTACAATAAACCACTTTTCAGCCTCAAAGAGAGATAAGGCGGGCGCATATTCCACTCACCCTACCTACTTAAGGTCGCCTTTCTCAGACTCTGTAGTATTACTGAATTGTTCCTTTATTGTCACAAGCATTACCTCATTTGATTCCCTCAATACTTCTGTGCAGTAAATCAGATCTTTACTACAGATAGGAGAACCAAAACAAAGAGAAAAGGGAAGTGATTTGCTTGGCTCACCAGTTAGCACAGAGCTATAGGAGACCTTAGGTCTGCCTTTCTTCTCTCCTCCCCAGTCCCTCCCCTCTCCCCTCTCTCCATCTTCTCTTCCCCTTCTCCCCCCTCCTTTCCTTTCTCCCCAAGTCACAAAGAAGAAGGCATCCTGAAGTTGCTTGAATCTGCCTGGGCCCCTGCTAAGTCTCCCTTAAAGGATGACAGAGGCTGCATCCAGACAGACCCCACCCCCTTCCCTCCAGGCACGCAGACTCGCACCCTTCCCAGAACGCCAGGATTACACTCCCCAGCAGTTGCAGTTTGGAAACTACGCCTACCTAGAAACATTCTGAAATGCCAAGTTGTTTTAAACTTGCGTCATTAATTCAAATAATAACCTTTCACGAATACCACCAGCTCTTGATTGTTCACAAGTCATTATGAAAGGCGTGAGTCCCCTCTTGTCATCCTTTCCTCCAAGCCTCCTGGGGCCCTCTGGCTGCTGTGCCAGAGGGAAGGCCCTGGAAAACAAAGAGCTGCAACTTAAAGTCAGTCCATTGTCCCACGTGTTACCTGCTCTGAAAAAGATTTTGCAGAGAAAAAATGTTGCAACTACAGTCTGAAGTATGGCTTGGGAATTCCAGTGGAGTCTGTACACCTTCCCTCCTGCTGACCCCGGCGTGCAGGCAGGAGAGGAGTGCAAAAGTGATGTTAAAAACAACCACAAAGACGAGGAAAGCAAAAGCAGCTCTTGTCAGTAGCCAATAACAGCTCTTTACTTGTTTCAACAATTGATCCATTTGTATTTCTAAGCAATTTGCACAAGTCTCTTTTAAAATTCTTTAAAACGTTTATTATCTAAAGAGGCTACATTCCTGTGGCCCAGAATCCTCTGACTTTTGAAGCCCCTTACTGATTTAGGCCCAGAGTTTCTTAAATTACTGATCCCTTACCTACCAAAATAATCAAGTGTTAAAACAAAAGAAGACCTCAGACCGTATCTTGGCTTTTTCTCTCGCTTTTAAAATAAAGAAACATATCCAGGGAGATAATGGAACCTGCCTCAGCTCATACTTTCTCTCCTTGATGCTAAGTCATGCCCGATGGGCAGTTACTGGTGGGACTGGAATGGGAACCAGGGGATTTTCTGATCTTCACATTGTTTGAATATTGCAGAATGTGCTGTATTTTCGTGTTCTGACCAGTGTCGTCTTATCCAGAATGGTCTCTCCGATCTTAGGAACATCTAAACACTATCTTTCCTTGGGAACAATATTGCGTATTTATTCAGGTCTTTTACACAGAATGGATTGTACAGGTGCAGTTTGGACAATCATTGCAGGTCTTTTCTTCAGACTCTTTTCTGCTTTATTCATCATGCTCACTAGGAAACAGTCATTCCTTTTTCACTATTTCTCTTACACCCAGCCTTCCATATATTATCTTGGAATCGCAAATAGGTTCCAAGACTCCCCACGTGTCCAGCTCATCAGGCGTTAGAGCAAATGTTAATGTTAGTAGCCTCGTTCTTTTGGAGAAATGATGATGTCCCCAAATGCTAGCAAGTTGAAAGTGCTTAGATATGCAGAACGAAATATTTTTTGCAAGGGTGGCTCTCTCTTTAAATCTTATCCGTAGCACTTTTATTTCCTACACCTGTCCGGCAGTAATTTTCTAGGAGAAATACAAATCCCAAAATGAATTCATTTGGTACATTGGTGGTTCTAAAACAAAAATCAAGACCCAATGGAGACAGAAATGATTTGGAAAGTTCTGTTTCACCTTATGAAAGAATCTTTTCCCAGATCATCATTAGCATGGGATACCTGACTGATGAGCAAGAGCCGTAATTAGCCTTTTTAAAAATTATGGAGGTACGATTTACATTTTTTTCTTTTATGCAATTCCTTCAGTCAGTTCAGTGGGCAAAATACAAATTTAGCTTCATTTTTTCTATTAGATACTATGAAAGGTGGTGAAGGGGATCCTTAAATTAATATATGTTATAATTGGAATTACTGTTAGTTTTAGTAGCAAAAGTCTCTCTCTCAAACTAAGCTAGTTATAGCTGCGGTAGGAGCTTTTCCTCTGTAAAGTGTCAAATTCCTATTCACCAAGGTTAACGGAGGCAAAGTGCTGGCCGTCCTGGGCTTAGCATTACTTTTAATCCTGGGTCTGTCACTGTGCGAAGCACAACAGAAATGAAGAATCCTGGGATATTTTGTGGGCAGGATTTGCCCTGCAGGGGGACTATTACTAGAGAAATATCAAGAAATACAATTGTTTGGTCCTCAGCTGTAAAGAAATCATGGTCAGTTGGAATGTCCAAACCTTTCTGTTGACCTAATTTTATGGCAATGCATCTAGAAAAGAGTTCCTCTGCAGCTGACTGGTTCACAGCAGAGTTAAAATTCTGACACAACCATCATTCAAGACTTGGTACCAGGAGACTGACTGGATGACCACTATTTAAGCATTTTACTTTTAAGTGATTGTACTTGAAGTTTATAAACAAAACCTAAAGTTCTATTTTCAATAGGTCTGATCTATCAGATGGAGGTGTAGTAGGTTTTTTGTTCATTAAGAACTTCTATTTATATATCAAGTGCTTATTACAGTGTTTTCAGTATCTATATACATAGTGGCTAAGAGAAAGAATCATTTTTCGTATGTTTGGATACTACAGGAATATTCAAGACAAGCATTTTCAGGTAATGATGTATCACAGGCCTCCAGTGCCTTCTTTTTCTAAATATGGCAAGAGGGCGGTTAAAGACAGGGAGAGAATTTGATTGGTCCACGGAGAGCCAATCAGAAGTCTTTGGAAAACTATAGTCAGCATGCCAAACTATATGGCAGGCTAGCAAATGTCATAAAATCCATCTTTACTTCCCAATTTCATTTTTACCAAGATGATAAAAAAACGGAAGTAGAGAAGAATCTAACTCTGATCTTACATGATGGAACTTCAGGGAAATATTTTCCCCCATCCATTTCTGAGGATGAATACAGCACAACCATTTGTGACAGTGGGTTTAGAAAACAAACAAGCAAAAAAACAAAAACAAAAACAACAGTCCTCGCCCTCTAACATACTGTCTATAACTAAGACTTATTTATATGGATTTTTGAAGAATGAACAGAATGCATTCTTTTTCACGTTTCCCTGCTGCTCCTGAAAATAAATGACTGTGCCATGATTTGCAGTGGTGCTGTCCATACCCCAGTGATAGGTGCTTTGTTGAACTGCCTCGCTTGCTGGCATAATTTCCAGAAGTTAAGCTTCTAAGCATAAAATATTCTATGTTTGTCCTGAATATTTTGCAGTGAGACAAGCTGGGTGCGATTTATGCTTCGGGGTGTGTTACGGCAACTGAGGTATCACATTGCACGATGTTGAAGGTGTATCTGCACTAATTTATCGTATACCTTTAGAGCAGGTTACTTTTACCTTTAATGTTGTTAAATGATTCTGTTACCTCTGAGGGATTATTTGCGTATATTGAACAGAATGCAGACCTGGCCACATTTGTTCTAATGTCTAATTAGATGTGAAGGAACCTTGACTTTAATATTATGCTTTAAATTTAACTCTGGTGAACTGTGACCGCAAACGATATTACAGTCTATTAGGTATGATCTGGAAAAATAAGCATGTAATTTGTAGCATTATTATTACAACCCCTTTTACTGCATATGTTTCAAACACTATTATAAAATGAATGTCACTACCATTACAATTTTGACATTTTAAATGAAACCGGATGAGGAGTCATAAAATTTAACGAAAGAATATTCCATACTATTAAAGTTAAGGCCTATTCATTTCCGATAAACATGAAAATCTGTATTTAATCTGTTTAGCTAGTTAACTAATCGGTTTGTGTTAATGCTATGGCAGATAATTTTGCATGATATATGAAGCACTTCTTATTTAGTGAAGATTAACCATTCAACTTTAATTGGCATTCACCATTTAACAGTAATCTCCTGCACAAGAGACTTGCATTTGCGAATTTTAAGTGTTAAAGAAGGTATGCAAACATCATATTTTGAAGGTCCTCCCAAACTTCTTAGGTTGTAGTTGCCCTGGGGCGGGGGGGGGGGATCTATTTTCAGTTTCAGCTTTTATAGTAAAGTTCTCAACTGAGTTTCTAGAAATGTCCTGAGGTGATGGTTGGGGGATGGTGGTGTTTTTGTGCAGGAAGTATAGAAACAATAGATGAAAAAAGACTCTAAGTAGCTGGCCAAAGTGTGCTTGGTGATTCCGGCATTTGTAGAAATAGGACTGACGCTGGTTCCTATGTTACGATGACACAAGGAAGGGAGAGAAGAAAGGAATTGAGAAAATTTCAACCTATGTTAATGAATTCATTCAAGAGGTGTTTTTTTGAGCCCCTAGTATATTCTGGGAATATGATAGATGCTCAAAAAACATTTCATTCTGTCATGAATGTTGATTGATATTTTTATTTACAATAATGAGTAAGATGAAACTGATACAACAAAGATGAGTGTTGGAACTTTACTCTTTCATCAGTTATGTGAGCCACTTATTTGCTGAAACAGATAATGGTTTCCAAATATTGGAAGACTGATTCCTCAATTTCTCTGTTGTTGTTATTTAAAATATAGGGGCTACAGACTCAACACACTTTTAAGCATAATCTACATTATTAATATTTTCTCCATTAGTTTTGTTAGGTCTAGATGATGAACAGAATAGTAGGTCAACTCCTGATTTGTAGCATTTGCCAATTTCTATGACATAAATTCCCTCATCATGGCTGACTTGAAGCTATCAGTGTGACGTCACTGCATGTGGATTTGGGAACGCACAGTAGCCCACCACTATAAGTGATTTACGCCATGCAGGCAGAGTAAATATAATAATCTTAAGAGCTTAAATGATAGAAAAATATACTCCTACATGAATGAAGTGATGAGTATTGAGAGATTACTTTTGTTTTTAATGTAACTTGTATATATAATTTAATGTTTCATATTGCCGTGATTAACAACTGGCTTACAAAATCCCTCATGATAGGGATAGTTTAACAGTCTACATTCACAGGCTAGGATGAGTCAGCTCTCACCCCTTCTGTTATGTGGACAGTGGCTTTTGAGGCAAAAGTAGGAACGAGAAGCTCTGGTAATAGTCTGGGTGAAAGATGATGGTGGTTTGAGCTAGGCTGGAGGTGGTAGAGGTCACGTGGAACACAAGTTCATGTGCCCGAACAAGCCAAAAGGTCAGAGTTCAGAGCAGAGAAAGGTTTGTTGCAGGGCCAAGCAAGGAGAAAGAGCAGTTCGTGTTCAAAGAGCCCAAACTCCCAGATTGTTTTCAGGGAAGAGCTTTTATAAGCAAGGTTTGGCGGGAGAGCTGCAGGGTGTGTGGCTTTCTTCTGATTGGCTGGTGGGGAGCTGACAGGGTGGTGTTCCAGGAATCTCAGTCATCTGCCTCTGGTTCCCAGCAGCCTGGGGTCCCTGTGCTGGTGCTCAGCCTGAAGTTACCATGTTCCACCTGGGGGGGAGGGCGCTTAGTTCCTGTGGAGAACCTCTGAGATCTGTATCAGATTGCTTTGTACATTCCTTGAGCAGGAACCTGGACCCTGCTCCAAGGCTGCACTGTTGTTTCTTTCTGCTTTCCCTCACTTCCCTAATTAGTAACCATTTAAATCTGCCCTTTGGAACTCAGCGATGGTCTAGGAGGCTGAAAGCCTTTTTCCTACAAACAGAAAATGTGGGACAGGGAAAGGCTTTGTTTGTACCCCGCAGAGGTCCACAGGGTCCTGCTCAGTTTCAGTAGGGAGGAGTAGTTGGAATTGGGATCTTTTTTGGAGAAAAAAGTGGAAGAACTTTCTGATGAATTAGGTAAGAAGGTTGCACTTAATGCCTTAGCATCCTCCTGTTTGTTTCACCTCAGAGCATTTTGTTTTTTGACAAAACTTTTGTCTGTATCTGTAATTATGTTTCTGTCACTTGTAAGCAATACAAATCAATATCAGACAGGTGAGCTTATTTAACAACATTAGTTTTATAACACAATTAACACAGCATTATTAAAACTGGAGACGAATAAGCCCAATTGAAGCGGCATAAGGGATTTGCAGAAATGTAGGTACTTCTGTTTTCTAACCACTTCAAAATCCAGCTGTTCTTTCTTTTGCTCTTTTTTAGGCACACGCTGATGTTAGTACATTAATAGTTGTGTATATTAAAAGAAACATGTGGTCAATCAATTATTTGGATCAATGCATCATTTCTATAAATGTGGTGGAAGTACACCTCTATATGAATAATGTTGGTGCCTACAAACAGGATATAGTCTTGGGAACTCTGATTTCTTCTTACTTGGTCAGCTTTTTCTTTCCTTCAGCTATAATTCACATGGTAGCACATGGATGCACAATTTCTTTCAGGAGGGATTGAATGTTTACTACTTATCAACATTCTGTAAAGATAGAAAAGTTGACAAAACCCACATTTATTTTAAGGGAGTACTTTAATCACAGATTTGTTCTTTAGCTTTTATCCTAGTTCAGTGTTAGGAATATAGATCACGTCTTTTCAGTAATTAAAGAAATTCTGATCATCACTGATGCTTTGTCAACATGCCCCGCGGTGTCTGGGTGAGTGTTGGAGAATTTCAATAAGTGATGACTAGATTAGCCTGTAAATTTCAATTCAAACTAGAAATATTATTAACAGTTGTGCTCATTATTGCTTCTGAAATGAATCAGCTTATTTTCCCCCCATTTGTGATTAAAGGTAAGCTTAGAATTGATCCCTCCTGTTCTGTGAACATTTTTTAAGAATTAAGATAGAAATTGGCTCCCTGATTCAACTGAATAATGTTTTCACACCATCAGTGCCTTATTGAATGTCTAAAACCTAAGAAAGGCACAGACAGCAGATCCATGCTTCTTTCCTTTACATGCTGAGTGGAGAGGTGAATTGGAAAGGAGTGATCACTTTCCAGAAAAAAATTACAGTTCTCTACTAGTGCACTTTGCTTTATCAAACATACTTTGTTTTCTCCTTGATAAGGTCAGATGACCATAAATTACTTGGTAGCAACAGCAAAATGGAAATAACGCTGTACTGTGGGGCGAGGAGACCCAGATTTCAGCCTTATGCGTTCAACCAACTACATGGTAGTTGGTAGAGGCCCTCGTGCTCATTCCAGGTTTTCTTATCAGTAAAAATAAGAGCGTGAACTTGAGTTCTAAGGTCTTTTGTTAGGTTTCTGAGATAATCCCAGGGTTTTCCATTTATTATCATTTTGGTTTTCATATCTTATGTATGAAGAGTCTGAAAAATAGCAAGATTTGTTATATCTCCATGAAATGCATCAAAATGTGCTTTTCTTTACCGTACAGCATCGATTGTTTGCCAAAAGCCTTACGTTAATGGTATGAAGTCAGTTCCAGTAACAAAGGTAGAATGTGAGGCCGTTGACGTCATACCCAGCACGTGTGTCTGAGTTGACTATGTTACTCAAATAAGGGTTCATTTAACTTGAGAAATAAACGTTTCCAATATAGTGTTTTTGTTGTTGTTCTTAGGTTTTGTCGCTTTGCTTCATTTTTTATCAAAAATGAACAGAGATTCATGTACCATCTTCCTATAGGGCCCTAATTCATTGATATTATTTAGATTATTTGAAAGCATTTATCATCTCCATTTAACTTCTACTGCTACTAAATACATCATTACTTTTTATTAAAGTTCTCATTTCTAGTAAGTGTCCTACGAAGAAAATAACTATAAAATCCTGCAAAAATGTTTTAGAAAGTTGGGATGGCTTAGGAGAAAAAAGAACCATTGGGCTTAAAAGGATTCAGAAGACTTAAGTAGGATGAAGCAAAGGCCCCATCCTGAGCTCAGCTTCCCTCTGAAGTCCGCCACTCCAGAGACAGGTGGTTGAGCTGCTGCGTCTGGTCTTTCAGGGGTCCCATATCTGTCTTAGCTGCAGCCACCGTGAGGAATCAGGAGGTTAGAAGGCCCGTCTCTTCTCTCTCAGTTTCTGGGTGATTTCTGCCTTCCACTCCAACATATCTGTTCCTGTGTGCTGCCCTTCTCATTGTGGGCCACTTAGAAAATTGCAGTTTCATTTCCACCCTCTCCATGGACACCCCATTCATTAAAGTGAGCCCTGAAGTCCCCCCCCCCCCCCCCCCCCCGCCCAGTGCTGTAGACATTCAGGTCTTCATTGACCCAAATCTCAAGACTGACTCCAGACAACTTAAGACATTTCACACTCACAGTAGAGTCAGCAGTGCTAATGTGGCCCCAGGAACACACCCCACACAAAGAAGACCAAGTCTTCCTGTCCCATCACATATCACATCTTCCTTTTTCCCCTCCGACTCATCTCTCTCTCTCTCTCTCTCTCTCTCTCTCTCTCTCTCTCTCTCTCTCTCTCTCTCTCTCTCTCTCGTCTTCTCTCTCTCTCCCTCTCTCCCTCTCTCTCTCTCTCTCTCCCTCTCTCTCTCTCCCTCTCTCTCTCTCTTCTCTCTCTCTCTCTCGTCTTCTTTCTCTCTCCCTCTCTCCCTCTCTCTCTCTCTCTCTCTCTCTCTCTGTCTCTCTCTCTCTCTGTCTCTCTCTCTCTGTCTCTCTCTCCGTCTCTCCCTCTCCCTCTCCCTCCCTCTCTCCCTCTCGCTCTCTCTGTCTCTCTCTCTCTGTCTCTCCCTCTCCCTCTCCCTCTCTCTGTCTCTCTCTCTCTCTCCGTCTCTCTCTCTCTCTCTCTCTCTCTCTCTCCCCCCCCCCCCTCTTTTTTTCCTGCTTTCTGCCTCCACCCGAGTACCTGACTTAAAAGACTTGGACATTTTTCTTTCAGAACTAAAAAGCCATTAACATTTGTGGATTCCGCTGTGACTTCTAATAATAACGCAATGCTCAGTTTGGTTTCAACCAAATAGTTGCACGCATGTAATAAGAGATGTGCGCGTTTTTATGTTGAAAGTGGTCTGTAGATTCCTTTTTCTTCACGTACCTGAATCCTGACTTTTCTCTACTTCTGTCCTCACAGCCCCTCCAGTGGAAGCAGATTAAGGAAATGTTCCTTGTTTCCCCCTGCTACACCCAGCTTCACTACCTGAGGTCCATATCAACTGTTTATTGCAGATTAGAGGAGTAGAAGGCAGGAGAATTTAGACCTTCTCACCACTCACAGCCAGGTTCCTTCCAGAATTCAGTGTTCAATTCTCCTTCTCTAATCACGACCCTCTGTGCCTGCACCTCTCAGACTCCCTTACCCACAAGCCTCATCTTTATCTTCACCACAGTCTTTGTTTGGGCCTCCATCTGTTACCACACCATCATTTTTGCCCTGCGTACCCTTGACCCCTTCCTTAGTCTGCGACCTGTTGGCAGGTGTCACAACAGTGCATTAAACACCATCCTAAACCTTTTGCCTCCTTGGCTTACCCAGTGTGCCAATCCCTGGTGCTGGGAAAATCCCACTACCAAATCTCTGTTTTACTTCCAAGTGGCCAAAGGTTATCAAAGAAAGTTAAAAAAAAAAAGTCTATTAAAAAATCATGCCATCTAATGTCAGCTGGGCCTTCACTGCCACTTGCAATCCTTTTATCCTTATATATTGATTAAACATCAAAATTCTGAAAAACCCATTTGGACAGTCACAGAAGTTAAGAGGTCTGCATGTACAAGCTGATGGAGTCAGAGGTTGGACAAAGGGAAACCCTGGAGCAGGCTGGTCTGAGACAGGAGTGACAGACAGGGCCCAGGAGAGTCAGGTCAGAGGAGAGCCCAGAGCAGCCTGCTAGGCAGGAGGGGCGCTGCTATTTGCACATGCTCAGATGTCCGCACCCAGAGCTAACAAAGGTAAATTCCACTGTGGTTGAACAAATAGACTTTCCCCTTCCTCAGCCAGTAAATATCCCGTATTCTGAATAGGTTCCCAGTTGCCTTCTTGGTACAATTTGAGTTGATGGTCTGCACAGCTGTGTAGAAATGAGGCTTGGGTTACATCACAGACAACCTCTCTGCCTGTAATTGCCCCATTACAGGAGTGATCAACTGAGAGACACCTTGGCCACACGTCCCTCAACGTGAACTCCCTGAGACCGGATACAGACTGTCTTCGATGGAAGGCCAGTTGCTTAGGGATTTACTGCCGTTCGTGGCTCTATAGAAGGCAACGGGGCTTGCTTTCAGGGCACAAGGAAGAAGCGATCTGTTTGCTCAAACCTTAGCCTGAGTGCAAGCCTCGTAGTCTCCGGGGGCTTTGTTGATGTTGTTGTTATTGTTATTCTCCGTTATTTATTGATCCTCAGAAACACATAATGTACTGAGAGACGATAATGTTCATGGGAAATACAGTTTTTATGTGTATGAAAAATGTTCAGTCTAATACACTGTACATAATGTTTGGAAGATTGTGCTTCTTATCTGGCAACTGATGGAATTGACTCTTTAGGGGTAGTAGAATTATTTTGTTTTTCCTTTAGGTAAGAGTGAGTGTTTAAAAAAAAAAAAAAAAAAGTAAAGCCCTCCAACTACTGGGATCTTTGTCCAAATCATCTCAAGGATGATTGGCTCACAGAACTTACGTGATCTAGACGTTTGGATTCCGTATTTAATCCCTCACTCATTTATTTCCCTTCCTTTCCATGCCCTTTCCTCTTCTTCATTCATTCACTCATTTATTCAGGAAATATTTATAAGCATGTCTCATGTGTCAGCCATCGTGGAATCAAAGATTAATGAACTACTGTCATTATCTCAAAAGCTTATCTTTTAAAAAAAAAGCCAAGGCAATTTACCTCATATCACCTCCCATCTTGGTAGAAATACATAAATGTTGCCCTTAAGATTAATAACCTCGTAATTAGTATTGCGGTTAAGATCCTTAATAGTGCAATTGTAAGAATATTTATTATTTATTATATGGATGACATTAAAGGGAAATTGTTTTAAAAATTTGCTTAGATTGATGATATTGTAAATATAAATTTAGGGATTTAGAGTGTGGGAGACTTTCTTATTTTAGTAGTATTTCCTCTCCCCAAATGATGCATTTTTTTCTCAATTTTTGTCTAATTCTAACCTCTTTCTACGATAATAGCTTTGTCTAAATTTCTCACAATGGAATTTCCCAATATTCAAGAATAGGTGAATATTTACAAATTAATCATCAACTAAAACAAAATCAAACAGGTTTTGGAATGTTAAGCTCTTATAAAATAACATTAGCAATAGTTTCATCTATTTTCCTTAATTAAAAATGCTATTAATATGCTACACTATAAATGTGGTAACGTATTTTAACATTTAGCTATATAGAAAGTTTTCTAAGTTTGCATCTGTGGTAGCGGAAATTTGCAATAATTAGTACAATGTATCGATGTTTGTTTTCTGTGACCTTTGTAAACATCAATATCTTTACAGAAGTTCAATATTTTCTTTGAATACTGAGAATTCAGTGGAGAGAATACTAAAGAAAGGCACAGTCTATCTTTATACATGTGCCCATGTATTCAGTTTTCTAGTTGACACTCATGTTCTCAGTCATAGTAATAGTTATTCACCAAGAAACTTAATATCACTGTGGAGTTAATTCAAATGGCTACAGTTGACCAAAGTCTGTGTATCATCCGTGGAGTAGGTCAAATCCATTCACAGAAGCTCTTATGAATTAGAAAATATTATGATCTGAATGTTGTCTTGAATAAGCATATGTAAGAGGCAAAGATGTCTCTGAAAATTGTCCACATTATTGTGGAATTTTCTTCTTTAATATTATAATTTCTGTGATTTCAAATTATAGCTCAATTACTGTCAGAGTACAAGCAGAATATCCATTAGTTAATCGTCCCATATATGTAAACACCACCGAGAAACTTTAAGCATTTAGAAACGCCCTGTGCATTTTGATCTGGGAGCTATGAATCAGTATTTGATATTTGCCAGAATTTCTGGAGCCAGTTTCTTGAAATTCCTCCCAAATAAGACTTTTGTTCACAGACTAGCCATCTAAAGTATCTAGAATTTATCCATCATTCAAGCACTCATTCATTTTTGATCAACAAATGTTTATTGAGGTGATACCCACTGCAGTTTGCAGTATAGGGAACCAGACATAGAGGAGTGAATCACTTCCTGCAAACTGTTTTCCTTTATTCCGAGTTTGGTGAGGGCTTCACCATAAAGGGCATCTCTAGCCTGTATGGTGTCTTTGAGAGTCTGTGACTCAGGAGGATGGGCTGAATTTCAGCCCCTTTGAACTCTTGACTAAGTGTTCTCGTGTAATACAGTCTTCCGTTTACACATGGCATCTCTGAGCATGTTCACATAGCACAGTAGGACAGAGGTCTTGAATAATTCTGCTCCAGAAAAGGGGGACCATCAGGAAATGTACAGCATAGGAGCCAGCTTCCCAGGACGGCTTCCAGTGACCCTTACCTTAGAATTCACAGCTTGTATAACCCTTTTAACAAATAGAATATTGTTGGGATGGACTTAGGTTTTGAAAAGACTGGTTCCATCTTGGGTGATCTCTCTCTCTCTCTCTCTCTCTCTCTCTCTCTCTCTCTCTCTCACACACACACACACTCTCCCTCCCTCCCTCCCCCCCACCCCCCATCTCTGTCTCTGTCCCATTGTTTGCTGTTGCGGAAGTGAGCTGCCATGTCAGGAGGTAACCCTTTGGAGAAGCTCACTGAGCAAAAGACCAAGACCTTCCAACAGCCTTGTGAGTGATCTTGGAAACAGATGCTCCCTCTTCCACCAAGAGGAGCTTTCACGTGGGTCCACAGCCCCGACCTGTAGGTTGACTCTGATTTCGTAAGAATCTTTGAGCCAGAGGAAGTCAGCTAAGTCATCTCTGAATTCCTGACCCACAGAAACTATGATATCATAATGTTTGTTGTAGTTAAGCCACTAAGGGGGACTCAAGTCTCACCGTCTTTCTTACCTCAATAATTTCTATTTGCACAGTGGTCCAAAATGGGAATCCTTGGAAGAGCGTCTCTTCTGGGCAGCATTCTGAGCGGTGACATAAGGACCCAGGCTCTTTCCGTGTTGTAACAGGGCTTTCCTTTAGGCTCTAGGAGTTCTTTCCATTCAGTCAGCAGATGGGGAGAGAGCACAGATAGATGGAGATTCATTTGCAGGGAAGCACAGAGGGGTAGGCTTGCATCTTTCTATGGGGTGGGTAAGACTGGAAATGACCTACATCACTTCTGCCCGTATTCCACTGTCCAGAACCTAGTAACATGGCAGAGGGCTGAAGAATGTAATCTAGCTGTGTGCCCAGAAGGAAAAAGGAAGTGCTTTGGTAAACAACTTGTCAGTCCCTACCACATGAGGCAGAGTGATCGGACCAGGATGGGAGAGGATGAGGGAGAGAGAAGGATGGAAAAATTCCAGGCGGAGGAAACAGCTCCCTGGAACTGAAGTACTTTGGCAGACGAGTGATGGAGAAAGCCCAAGGGAGACCGCAGTCAGACAGTAGGCCCTTCATTTTCTCTACGAAGTGAGTAAGGAAGCAAATTCGGAAAATAGCAGGAAGCTAATTATGAAGAAATTATATATATATGAAACATAATTATGTCAGAAACTAGCAGATTTTGAGGTTCAGAAGTGTCAATGCCAATTACCCAGGTCAAATTCTACCAAGATATCAAGAACATCTCAAGCATGAGAATATTATTGCATAAAAGCGAGTCTTAGAGGCCTCACACAAGCTGTTTGAGCATTTAGGTGAAAAACTAGTTCTTTAAGGTAATGCTGTCGCATTCTTCCGTGGGCGAGTGCTGGAAACAAAAGAGCTCAATTCCAACAACAGAAATTTTCACTGACAAATAATTTGTCTGTCAGCGCATTGCCAGTAATGCAGGCGTTTAGAATATATATTTTGATTGGCCAGACTTTTGGTCTCTTTGTGCTCTGCTTTCCGTTTTCTTTGTATTCACATTTCAGTGTAATAAACTTTAACGTGTCATCCAATGGAGGCTAAATCTGATGTGAAACCTTACAGAGAGTAGAGAGATTTGCATGAAATAAAGGAGGATTTGTGTTGCCTATGATACTTCCTTTCTGAAGCTAAGGATTCCCTTGTTTTCTTAGCTCTTCTGGTGGGAACTGAAAGAAACTAAATCCAGAACATTCCTTGCTGACATAAGGACAAAACTACCTCCATAAGTTTAATAAAGAAATGATTTTGTTCCCATGGTTCATTCTTATTTGTAAAACCATCATGATTAAATTATGTAGATCACAGAATGGAAGAGAAAATATTGTATTAGACCGTATAAACCGTTAAGAAATATTTTTAAATAATTAGGGGATAATTTAAACAAATATTTTCAATAGATCTAAAATCTCTTTCATAAGAACAATAACAAGTGATGAACCCAAGACTTACTATTATTTTGAAAGCTGCCCTTTAAATCCAAGAAGTGGAGTTTAGGGTTTTAATGGAATCTGTTTTATATCAAATAAGCGTTTGGAAAACAAGCCAGTAAATGTTTGAATGGAAAAGATGAATAGATGTTTCTCAATGAACATCAGTTCTGCTGTGTTCATTTTGGTTTGGCTCTCACAACTTCAGAAGAAAATATTAGTTGACATGTCTTTGGGCCTACTTTATCATTCTAAAAGGTGTTTTAACCATCAGAAGAAAAGACCATCACTTATATTGAAATGATTGAAAATACATTACTTTTGAAACACTTTAGTTGAAGAAAAAAAAAAAAAATTGGAAACGTCCTCACAAGAATTCTCACCAGCACATTGCCTTGTAGCGGTGGAAAGGCGCTGACTTCACGCGCTGTCCTGGCAGCCCTTCTTGTCAGCCATGTAGTTCGGGACTAGCTGCTTGTCATCTTTGATGGGCATCTTCTAGCCGCTGTGCTACCCGTGTGACTCTGAAGCAGGATGCTCCCCACAGAGCGTCCTCTCGAGCAGGGAGCATTCTGCCAGCTGCACGGGGTGGTCCTGCACCAGCGCCATCTATCGCAGCACCAGGACCAAAGGGGAGAAAAGGCCTCTGTAATTTACAAGGTGCTGTTCAAATATGAAGTACAGGCATCTGCCTCATGGGTTGTAAGCCACTTCTGTAAAGGGCTAGAGAGGAAACACTTCAGGCTTTTGGGCCGTGCTGTCTCTGCTGCAGCTGCCCTGTTGTAGCACAGGAACAGCTACACGAGTGTGGTCGTGTGCCGGTGAAACTCCCCTGGCGGACAGTTAGAATCCGTATCATGATCGTGTGTCCCAAAATCTTCCTCTTCTCTTTGTATCCTTTTCCCAAACATGTAAAAATGTAAAATCTATCCTTAGCTCACAGGCCATGAACAAATGGGTGGTGGGCTACCCACAGGCTGTAGTTTGCTGCTTCCTGATCTAGATCGCTTTACCTCACTGCCAAAAAGAACCTCAGATCTTACCTCCGAGTGTGATTCTGGGAGCTTGTTAGATATACAGAATCTCGGGCTCCTACCCAGAATCAGAATCTGCATTTTTAGCAGTGTTCCCTAGATGAAGCTAATGCTCCTTTACAGTTGAGAAGTTCTGCTGTGGAATGCAGGTAAGAATCAGAACGAGGAAACAACAGGCCCTTTGACTAGAGTAAGTATATACCACAGAAGTGCACACTAAGGACTGTGCGTGTATTAATACAAGAGCCCTTTAGGCTCTCTTGCAGAACCAAATTTTATCTACATATGTCTATTTATGTAAATAGACATATGTATATATATACACATTACATGTATGATGTGTGTGTGAGAGTGCACACACATTCACACACACAGTCTGAAGCTATGGCTTACCGGTCCACAGCAAATGGCAAGTGGGTGACTTTGCTGTAAGCAGGGTCCATCTGATAGTCGTAACAAATAATGTCTAAAAGCCTACATTTTTAAAAAGTGAAATAAATTAAAATTATTGAAGATCAGGCGTCGGAACTCACTTTGTGTCAGGTCGGACAGTTGTGCGTGCACCAGGCAGTCCCCGAGGGCATCATCCTGTTACAGCAAAATGCACTAGATGATGTTCCTAGTGATAACCCCAGGGCAAAAAGGAAAGGTTAGATTACGTTCAGTGTTCTCTGCTTAAGAAGATTGGGACATGTCCTTGCACTTTAAGAAGGTTTGCATCACAGGTAGTTAAAATGAAAAGAATGGTTGTGCTTAAGAAGCTCTACCTTCAATTATTTGGAAAAGTTTTCATTTAGAATGACATCCTCCACCAATGCTAGATAACCATGGCTTTGTCTTTTTAAATTTTTTGATGTGTAAAATTTCATCTACCATTCTTGAGGACGGACATCTCAAATCTTTGATTTCATGTTCCCCATTTGAGAAGCAGCAAGATCATCTTTGTTTTATTTTCCTTTTTACCTTTAACTTCTTAATAAGACCAGAAGCCTGCTGTTACAGGTTAGCGGGTGATTGTGGAAGTTAGAAACGAAGATACTTTTATTTCCTCTTTTCTAGTTCTTCTCTCTCTCCCAAAACAGACTTCTGATCCATTGCTTTACCATTCATTCCTCTCGCTCATTTTTTAAATTTTGTATCTACTTATACGTTTTTTAAATGTATTAAATGTTACCCTATGACCCACTTCCCCAACCTGGCATCCAACAGAACACAGAAGAGAAATGGATAAAATAAAGATATGTAGATATCTGAACAAATAGAAATAAGAAACAAAATGATTGTCATAAGCAGCACACCCAAGCTAAGTCCTCCTGAGCATGGGAGGATTATGAAGATTAGTTTATTCTTCTCCTAGAATGGTAGAACCTAGGGCACCTGCAGTCTGAATGAAGACTGATAAGGGAACTACCGGTAATAACGACAGCTTAGAAGTTTGTTTCACGTCCCTCTTTTTTCCTGTTGGATGGTAAGGTGAGAGAGGACAGAAGGGTGTTACAGAAAGGAGAATTAGAATATATAGAAAAAACACCAGTAGAGAGAAGAGGAGAGAATGGCTGTGATAGGACCAATTCTGGTTTCTTCCATGAAATTCTAATTGAGAACTCAGGGCCTGGCAGACTGCAGAGGATTCTACTTCTTTGAGCTCTGGTCAGGCCTGTCACTGATACGATACCCAGTTCCTAGGCAATTCTCCCTGTATGCTATATTTAAAATTAAATGGCAAAATGATGTGCATTAATGAGGGCCCAGAGCACCGTCAGTACACTGGTGGGAAAGCCATACTTATGGTAATTCAGTTTCAGTAGGTTGGTCGTGTAAAGAGAATGGCTGACAGCAGGTTATCAAAGCGATTTCCACGTGGGCAGCAGAGGATGGGCATGCTGACTGAATAGGGACAAAAGAAATGCTTCAAGGGCGCGGTGAACATACTGTGTAGTGATGTAGGAAAGCCAGCGATAGCTCAAAAGCCAAGCAGCATGGAGCGGCTGGCGGAGGGCACATGAGGACCGAGTCATTTTCATGATTCAAAACGAAACAAAACACAACATGCTGCTAGGAAGGAAGCAGCCACCAACCGGTCCTCAAGTTGACAGCTACTATCATTAAGTCACGTATCAACGTACATGTGCGTCCGGTCAAAGTGAGGTTTACAGCATAGACAAGAGTGTTTTTGTTGTAACGCTCGTACACAAGAAATCGCATGTGCAGAAGACAGTAATTTAGTGCCAAATGGATATTTTTTGCAAAAGTAGACAAAACTGATTTTCTCTTCAATATCTTTTTTCCACATGTGTTCTGTGTGTTTAGTGTTATGTGTCCAGTGCTAGGCCTTGGAGGTGTTGCCCACATCTTGCGCTCGTGGAGCTTACATTTGAATTCTTGAGTAATTCAGTAGCGTCTTTCCTTTCTGACTGGAAGAAGTAACATCCCTGTTGCCATTCTATCTACGCAAATGTTTTCCATCATTTCCCAGCATTGTCTTTCAGATTGTGTTAATTATGGATTATACCCACACGTTACCACTTGTGTTCGTTCATAAGAGTCCAAATTTCCCGTCTCTGTGTTTTAAAAAGCCAAGCTCTCACAGAAGTGAGGGGTTTTGTAGAGGAAGATACGGTACTTCCTCGCCTAGGGAGCCGTTCGCCATTGAGGCCCCTCCTCAAGCAAGGGCGGCTGTAGCCCACCTTGGATTGTCGACACTCAGGGTTTGGTGTGTGATGCGAATGACACGTTGTTGCCTCTCAAATGAGAATCCACTTCGGGAGGTACCCAAGCTACCTCATGACAGGCTGTCCAAGGACAAGGAGAAGATGCTGGTCCCAAACCATCCCCTTAGAAGTTTTACAGAGAGGAGAACAGAAGACTAAAGGCCATCTCTCAAGGGCCATCGGGGTGTGGAATGAACATATAAGTGCGTCTCTTTGCTGTCAGAGGGCGGAACGTGAGCTAAGATATGCGCTGGCTTTTCACGGCCACTAAGAAAGCCCTTTTCATTCACTTTGTGCGCAGGAGAGTTTAGTGTCTTGGTCAGCCTGTGTAAAGGCTGGATCTGTAAGGATATTTTCCCCATGAAATCTTCCTAGCAGAGATGCCGGCTCTTCACCACAAAGGCGGCCTCTGCGAAAGCCTCGGAACCTCATGGGGTGCGGCTGGCAGAGCTGGACAGCACCCCGAGAGACTGGCCCTCAGAAGGACTCCACTGGGAGCTGCTCGTAGGCCGTCCTGTTCAAAGGGACGCTGCTGAAGAAACAGCTGTTTGGATGCTTTTCATGTAGGTTTCATCCAATTACTGAGGAGACTTTGTCAGCTTGGAAGCATTCTGCTGCTTGACTCTGAATTTATTCAATCTGTTTCACAGAATATATAGGCAGTAAACCCACCTTTCTTTCATTCCTTCTTTGAGCTTTATTTCTTTCTCTTTTTTCCCCTCTTTGGAGGAGCAGTTCCTCTCACAGACAAAGAAGTTAATTCTGAAAGCGTGCCATGGAAATGATATGAAAATAGTTTAATAGAAGAGCAGTGGTTGCTCAGTCAAGTTGAAAGAAGCCTGCGTTCTTGCATTTGCATGTAGCATGGCGTACGGTGTTATTTGTTAAACTAAGTTGAATAGATAGTACTTAAATGACATATACATGTGTGTTGTTTTGAACTGTTTATGCCAGTAAAGTAAATCTAATGACACAAACATAATAATAACTGCTCTTATAACCAGTTTACTATATTTATTGTTTGTGGAGCACAGCTAGTGTTATCTGCAATTCAACAGTAATTTTCAGTCACAACCTCAAAATAGTTAATGTTAAAAGAAATCAATATGTACTACATTTTATTGCATACCCATGGGCAGTAGCTCTCAGTTAATGATCACAACTGCCAACTTGTATCTATCACAGTAATTTTTCTCTTCATAAATTAAACGGAGAGAAGAGTGTGGGACAGACTCTGAGATCATGCTGTGTCCATATCCTGCACTCTCTGTCCTTCATTTTTAAGAAAAGTTGTTTTCTTTTTTACTTTGGTGATGCATTCCATTATTAGGAATTATTACCACCAAGTGCCTGGGTTTTGCTGTCAGTATCACTAGTGGAAGGAACACCAGGAGGCTGGTGGTAGTGCTCTTTCCTTTATGCTTTTCATGTCACTGAGTACAAAACCTCGCTCTTTAAAATCAATCCCTTGGGACTTCCTGGCGGTCCAGTGGTTAAGACTTCACCTTCCAATGCAGGGGGTGCAGGTTCGATCCCTGGTCGGGGAGCTACGATCCCACATGGTTTGTGGCCAGAAAACCAAAACATAAAACAGCAGCAATATTGTAACCAATTCAATAAAGACTTTAAAAATGGTCCACATCAAAAATATTAAAAAATAAGTAAATAAAAATAAAATAAAATCCATTCCTTGAATGTTACCTGAAAGGATCAGTCTTATGCCAAATGCATGTCATTATAGAAGGATACGTAGTTTGATGTGCTTCCGAAAGTGTTTCAGGTGGCACATTCTTGGATCATTGGTATGTGTTGTCTGTGGAAGGTGACATAACGGCTTCATGATCGTGATTCTGTCTTGAACTTCCGCCATCCAGTCGTTTTTGGAACAAATATGCATTAAATGTCATCATGTCACTTTTGTGTCAGATACTATGCTAGTTATTGAACAAGGAAGGGAGGGAGGGAGGGAAGGAAGGAAGGAAAGGAAGGAAGGAAGGAAAGAAGGAAGGAAGGAAAGAAGGAAGGGAGGAAAGAAGGAAGGGAGGAAGGAAGGAAGGAAAGAAGGAAGGGAGGAAGGGAGGAAGGGAGGGAGGAAGGAAGGAAGGGAGGGAGGGAAGGAAGGAAGGAAGGAAGGAAAGGAAGGAAGGAAGGAAAGAAGGAAGGAAGGAAAGGAAGGAAGGAAAGAAGGGAAGGGAGGAAAGAAGGAAGGAAGGAAAGAAGGAAGGGAGGGAGGAAGGAAGGGAGGGAGGAAGGGAGGGAGGAAGGGAGGGAGGGAGGAAGGAAGGGAGGGAGGGAGGGAGGGAGGGAGGGAAGGAAGGAAGGGAAGGAAGGAAGGAAAGAAGGAAGGGGAAACAACAGACAGATAAGGAAGGGCTGGTAATTGAGACCCTAAAATTTGAAGTCAGGCGGTCCTGGATTGGAATCCAAACTTGCTGGCTTATAAGTTGTATGAATTTAGGCAAGTTACTTAATCTCTCTATAAGCCTTCGTGTCCTCAAGTGTAAAATGGGAATAATTTCACTACCTATAATGCTGTTGAGAGAATTAGATGAGAAGATTATAGTTATTCTCCTGAATATTATTAATGACACTGAGGTCCAGTCCCTGCTGTCAAAATACTCAGAGTCGAGTGATACTGAAGGACGTTGAACGTGCAAACAGGTGACTGTGGTGCAGTGTGATTGCCCTGGAGCAGGCGGGCTTGGGGTGCCAGGAGAACACAGGGGAGTGCCTGGGGAACCTAGATGGTTGGTTTAGAGCTGTCTGGAAGGCCCAGGCCAAAGAATGCCCAGGAACCCTTTGTGAATTGCCTGGTTGCTTCACGAATTCTGTTCTGCCCTTTTGAACTGAAAGGATCCTCTAGATCTAGACACGGAAGCTGCGTGTTATTTGTAGGCTATCCCATTTCATCAGCGTTCGTTCCAGACTCTGCTATGTGCAGGGCACAGAGCTACATCCTCGGGAATTCAGAGATGAATGAAATGAAATGCCTGCTCTCAAGTCGCACACTGACTGCCTGGCATTGTCTCTATCGAAGTGTCTCTCTCTGACACGCCAAGTGAGTTTGTTGAGGTTGTTTTATTTCTTACGACCAAATATTCTGCTACAAGAGATAGCATTTTTCCTGGGAGTGGAGGCATATGGGAAACTACCTCAAATCCCTACCACCAGATCCATAAGCCTGATGCCTCAGCCTCCGTCCTCTCTTCTCTCACGTTAACAGCGGAGGAGGCATTGCTTTTAAGGTCAGGAGTCCCCTCTTCTTTGTGTGCCCAAACACCTCGGTAACTGCGTGACCAATTATCCCATCTCTTCTACATCTTCACCCTTTCCCTTTCTAGTGGCTTCTTCCCTTTGGCATTCAAGCATGAACTTCCGTCTGTGAGCAGGTCTTCACTTGACCCACGTCTCGCTCTAGAGGCGGTCCTGTTTCTCACGCTCTTCCCACCATCCTCCTGTTTAAAGTGCCGAGTGCACTGTGTCCTCACGCCGTCCTGATCTGTCTCGGCCCCACCACCCCGCGAAATGCTCCATGATAATTGATTTGGTCATTTTTTGTCATTATCTTTTTCGACCTTTTAGACATACCTCGCCCTTGACTCCCTCCTCCATGCCTTGGATTTCCGTGTCATCTCCTCTTCCTTTCCTCCACTCTGGAGCTTTGACCTCAAGTTCCTTGTCTAACTGTCTCTACTCCGTTATTAAACATCGGAATTCTTCAGACCTTGTCTTGATCATCTTTGTGTCTCACTCCAAACTCTGCACTTGGATTATTTCCATCATTGCCATGGTTTCAGCTAGCATTTTGATGTTGACATTTTGATGTCTCTGTAGAACTTGCTAGATGCCTCCTTTGTGTTCTGGGCATATAGAGAATATGTGTGATCAGTATCTCCAGTCACGGGGAGCAAACAGCCTTATTGGCACCTCATCCACATGTCTAAAACTGAACCCCTTCCTGGGTTGTATCGCAAACCTGTTCCTCTCCCCATAGTTCTGGTATTGGCAAGTAACACAGTCTGTGGCTAAAATGCTGAGGAAATAAAGAATCCTGTCTCCTGCCTCACTAAGCCCCATTGACTCTATCTCCTAAATACTTTTCAGACTAGTTTCCTCTATCCCCTTCTTCACAAACCTGAACCACTGAATATCTTCACCCACTATTGCCCCTACCCTAGTTTATTTGTCCCACTGCAGTCCAAAGCGGTTCTCTTGTAAGTCAAATATTAGACTATCTTTACCCCTCCCCGCCCCCTCCCCTTCCCGCCGGAAAACACTTCAGCGACTTAGGGCGCCCGAGTCCCAAGTCTTTAACGTGCCGGAGAGGCAAGGTGATCATGTAATGTATTGTTCACCCTGGGATACTGGAGAGTACAATGAACAGTTGTAACAAGTACAACAGGACGAGGATAACTTACGCCTGTCCCAAGGAATCTGGGACATATGGTCGCCCTTCCTGGAGGGCCTGGGGTAGGTGGTCCCTTCCTGGCTTCTCTGGCCTCTCCTCTGGCTCCTTCCTTCTTGTTCGCTTCCCTTCAGGTTTACGGGTCTCCCCGCAGCTACTCACCGTTTCCAAGCTTCTCCTCCGACTTCATTTGTTGCAGCCTCTTGAGAGCCTTAGTGTGTTAACGTGGTGATGGTTCCCACTTCCCGTCACATTTACATGCAGCATCTCCACCTGCTGCCTCCCAGTGTCTTTCTCCTATCTGTGTGTGTGTGTTCTCTTTGTAACACGCACTCTTAGTGGTCACGTACATAGAGGACACTGGAATGCCCCTCCCTGTGTTCATGGTGGATTATTATACGTCTTAGGGATACTATAAAGTGTGGTTAAGAGTCTAGATCCTGGAATGGATGGTCTGATCTTCACCTGTTACTGACCCTCTCTGTGTCTCAGTTTCTCTGTCTGTAGAATGGGGTGGGAATAGTATCTACCTTGCAGATTTGTTGAAAAGACTAAATAACTATATTGCTCAGGATGACGCTTACCACGCTAATGGCTGGCATAGAGTAAGTGCTCTATCAGTGAGGTCCATTGCTGCTGTTCTCATGACAGGAGGAAGGAGTCCTTTAACTATTCTTACTGCTCGGCAGGGATCCGTGGTGACTGAACTTCTGCACATATGAAGGCATCAGAGTTTCCAGCTTCCCCCAGGCCCCCGTTTACCCATCTCTCTGCTCCACGTTCTTCTGTTACATCTGTACATCGTGTTGCTTGTTGTGTGTTGCTTTGGTTTCCCGCATCCCTTCTTTCCAGCTATAGCAGAACTAGTTTACCTTTTTTGTGCTCTCTGTATTTCAGATAACTCGAAAGGCCCTTCGCTGACAGTGGTACTAGTAAAGCTGCCCTTGGTTTCATCAAATTCATTCAGTAGACATCAGGAACCAGTATTTTCTGCGACGGAGTAGATGGTGAAGTAT
Organism: Delphinus delphis; assembly: GCF_949987515.2. Classification (NCBI taxonomy): domain Eukaryota; kingdom Metazoa; phylum Chordata; class Mammalia; order Artiodactyla; family Delphinidae; genus Delphinus; species Delphinus delphis. The sequence continues at coordinate 33,883,065 of NC_082703.1, forward strand.
AATAGAAAAATCAGCAGGGGTCAAAGGTGGTTTGTGGTTTTCCGTCTTGGAGCAGTTGTCTGCATCTCAAAAGGAGACTCACAAAGTCACCTCAGTGCCCAAGTGAGAATTTCTCAATTATCTCTGATTTTGGAAGAAGTATAGATGATCCAAACCCAAGTTGATACTGTCCTCACAATTGCCCTCGAAGGGAGAATTGTAATTCCGATGAAGTACTTGTATACTCCCCCTCACTCCTCTCCCACTGTCAGTGTTCTTTGAGTTTCTTTCTTTTATTACTTGGTAGAGAAAGCTCCAATTAGCTGATTATCTGTCTTTAGCACATTTCTTTCACTTCTTAGAGTGTTTGATTGCCTCCAGACAAAGAAAGCTAATAATCTATTTTTATCAAGGAGGGTGTCGTGTCTGAAGGTGTCAGAGAGCATCTCCGATGAGCTGGGATTGGAGATTGACCCGAGGCGAGGATTGAGGTGAAGCCCTGATGGGCACCTGATCTGGGCACCCAGGGGGTGGTCGAAGTGCTGAGTTTAAAATCCACAGATCCTGCATTCTGATTGGCAATATATTTTAATTCTGAGATCTACAAGTGGGTGTGTCTTTTTCCTGCTTGTGGAGACTGTAAATAAAGGAACCAGTCCCGCTGTGAACTCTGCCTCTGGGAACTCATCTTCCACACACGGCTCTGCATCATTCCGTCCTGCGTCGCCACACCATGGTGCTGAGTAAAATCTGTTCTTAAAATCTTGTAAAGCCTCGGATTAAACGGATGTGTCTGTCTTTCTTACGCGTGTTGCCTGTCTGGCTGGAGCCTGGTGAGGGGTTTAGGGAAGGTGGTTCATGCTGCCTAGTTCCGAGTCTCACCACGTAAGATGCACTGAGACCTCGTTGGATCATCATAGAAAAAAAAAAGAAAATCAATACTAATCCAATAGTAAAATTCGGAATCAATGTTCCCTCATTATTAATGCCACTAGGTAACGTTTTGGGGGTGCTTACTGTGTGCCAGGAACAGTTTTCAGCGCTTTACCTGTAAGAATTTTCTTAATCTTCACAACAACCCTGTGAGGTAGGGACTCTTACTGTCTCTACTGTACGGATGAAGAAATTTAGGCCAGAAAAGGTTTGTCAACTTGCCTCAGGTTAGCAGCATGTTACAGGCAGAACCAAAACGACACCAAAAGGAATGAGTTTGACTCATTCCTTTTCATGGATATAGATGGTTCTATAGATTTCTATAGCAGAAAAAAATAAATGATTTTACTCTAATAATTACGAGTTTAGAAAATGATGATGATGTTGGGGAAAATGGCAGTGAACTCGAAAGGTGATCATAAAAGTACAATTCTAAGAGCTTTAAGAATGGACTAGCGAGGAAAGAGCCGTTTGCATCCTACTGTTTTTAACATTTCCAGTCTTTTGATTTTCTTCCCTACACCATTCTAAGTAAAAACAAGTATGATAGGAGTTCCTTCAGCTAGATATGCCACTATTCTCAGAGAATTAAAAACTCATTAAAATGTCTTTTCAGCTCTTACTCTTTGTGAAGGAACTGTGCTGGACGTCTTCCACGGTCCCTCTGGTCCACTCTCCACTCTCCTCCACCCTGCTTGACGTCTCAGGGGGCTGAATTGAATGAATATAATTAATGAGTGGGCTTCCCCTGGGCTTCTTGTTGAGTTGAGCCAATTTGTGGCACTGACAGATGAAAGGATGGAAAGCGTGTGGAGGCGGGCTATGTCCTGTTCCCTTTCCTGACAGATCACCTCCTGGTGGCTGCCCAGGGAATCCGTAGCTCCTCTTAGGTGGTCCTCTCCAAGCAGCTCTTTTGGGGCTTAGCAACTGCCCCCTCCCTAGGGGTTCAGCAGCGCCGCCTACTACTCCTAATTTCCGAGTCCTTGCACGGAGCCCCTGCCCACAGGTTGCCAACTAGTGTCTTTCCTCTCCTCGATGACTCCCTATGATAATGCCATTTATTTCCTGCCTAAATCCTGATGGAAACAGAAACCTTTGGAATTTTGTACAATTTCATCCATTTATACTCTTTTTTATATTCAGAACCAATTTTGCTACTTTTTTTTTTTTTCAACTGAAAGCGACTCTACCAAGTTTCTGCTCACAAGCATATGGTGCGATTCCTGAAACTCAGGTGGAATTTGTAGCCCATTATTTACCAGCAGTTCTAAGTTGTGAGGCATTTCCATTTTAAACATAGAGAAAAAATTGAATTAATTGTGTATCACAGAATTAGGTAATGCCATTACCACCTCTGTCTGTTACCAGAGCCACTGAAGCCAAGAAGCTTTCTGACGATGAATAAACTGCTTGAGTGCATGAGGTTGGTAGAACTAATAATTTTTTGAGGAGGTATTGAATCCTGAAATGATGCTGTGAAGAGCACAGATCAGACAGATAGATCTGTGTGCTATTATAGTAGGTGAACAATCTAGCTTTCTCCGAAGTTTTGCTTCTTTGATGAATTAGAGGAGGAAGAAACTCATGAGAGTTGGAGCCCATGTATCTTGGCTGCCCGTATCAGGAACTCTTTTCCCCCAAGTGTATCCTTTCCCCAAAATCCAAGTCTTAAAATACCTGCTAGGATTCAAGACCAAAAGGCCTTGCATTTTAGGAAATGAACATTTGTACTGAACAAATAAGTGGATAATTGACTTCATTCTGTGCCATAGGCATCGTCTTAACTGAAGTTATTTTTTTTTAAATGCAAGAATTACAGATTAGTATCTCTCAAACCATCTTGTATCTTGAACCACGAATAGGATTAATATATCCAGGTGTTCATGTAAGGCTCTTGGGAGATTCATGTAAGAAGATTATAAGAAAAATGTGAATTCCAAATAACAGGTTTAATACTTAATGCAGTATCACTACACAAAAATGAAGCTACCCAAGCAATGTAAGTTGGTGATTGCAGCAGTTAGCCTTTGATGCATAATAAAGCACCCCAAAACTTAGTGGCTTAGCACACATTAATTTAACCCTTGACTCTGCTGGGCAGGAACTTGGGCAGAGCTCAGCTGGGTAGTTCTGTTCTTTTCACTGTATTCATTCATGCGTCCTGTGTGTGCAGCCAGCTTGTCTGGGAGCTGGCGAGCTTAGGATCACCTCTGCTAGGGGGACTCAGCTGTATTCCGCGTGGAATCTCATCTCCTCAGGTTAGCCGAGCTTTTGCTCACGTAACATCTGAGCGGGATTCTGAAAGGGCCCGTATAAGCACGGAAGAGAGGCTTCGCATCACTTCCACCACATTGTACGGGCTTAAGCGAGTCACAAGGCAGATCTTATTCAAAGGGAAGAGAAATAACACCTGTATGTTGTTGGGAGGAGCTTCTAAATCCCGAAGGAAAAGGCACACAAACGAGGAAAAGGGAAGATGTGGCCATTTTGTGATCTACCAGCATTAGATAAGGAGCAATGGAGAACGGGACTGATGAACCAAATAGCTTATTGTGCTTTTCGTGCCGAAAGGCGGTAGGGAAGGACAGAACATTGTTCTGCATGTCTCACCATGTGTAGGTAACACACGCACATGTGTCAATAGATATTCCCATTTCATGTTTTTCAAACACAAGCAGATTTTTTCCCTAACAACACTCCACTCTAAGCTTATTCCCCATTCTTTTGCCCAATCTGCAGTTTTTCAATTTTTTACTTGGCTTTTCTGTACTCTCCCCCTGTTCACTCCCCGACTCCCAGATCTGCTCTCTTCCTTCTCTGAGTGAGTTTTATACTTCCCCAGTCTCTCTCATCCTGCTTACCGTCTATTCCAGAATCGGGCAGAAACCAAGTCAATGAAGAAAACACTCGTCATTTGACAACGTGAAGAAGCAATTCGATGCCAGCTTCTGAAGGGCTAGAGGACATTTAAACCCCAAGTGCGGGAAATCTGACTGGAATTGCAGAGAGAACAGAGGGAGGAGTACTTGAGAGACTATTAGCTAGCCAGGGTTTGGCCCCATTGCATTTTTTCCGTTGCCTGTTATAAGAAGGCTCCCATCTTCTTGCTTAAGCCAGTGTGAGGAGAAGGGAGAACAGATCAATGAGCATCTATCTGTGAGAGAGTTCCTCAGAAGTAATGAAAGCTTCTTGTCTCCATTCTTTAAGAATAAGACCTAGAGAAAGTGATTCCCAGAGCATAACGGAACCTCTTTGGATGCGGGTGACAATGAAGGAGATGCCAAATTCCACTGGTAATCCGCAGCGCGGTTAATCTCTGGACGGTCACTGAGACGTGTAATGGGAAGCACAGAGGTTGCCATTCATCTCACTGTGTACAGTACTCGATATTGTGTTCAGACATACAGTAGGCTATCACTCAAACCTCTATTTTCTATGTTTTTATTGTTATTCTTGGAATACAGGCCTTGCCCCTTACCCAAGCCAGGACTGTTTTTTCCACGAGGGTTTTTCAGACATCATTAACCACAGGAAGAGAACAAACACAGCGGAAACTCGGGCTTGAATAACAACCTTGAAATTCAAATCGACATCACGTATTATAGTTTGCATTATATACTAAACAGCTATTAGGAACAATTAGCAATTAAAGACTCTTAGGTGCAGTTATATGGTTTTCTACAGTATATCCTGAATAGTGGGGTAAGTGCTTTGGCTGCAAGCCAGTCATCCAAAAGCCCACAGAAAACTCTCCTCTAAAATGCAGGCTCCTTTGAGGCCACTGAACGAAGCACGTTAATCAAGAAAGCCACATACGACACGGGGAGACTTCAGGTATAGACTTTCACCATGAGGCACATTTTCGTTTTATTCAAAATCCACGTAGCCCCGTTGAAACTGTCAGATTTACACACACATTTTCTGTCTTTCATTTTTATGAAAAAGAGACCCATAAGAAGCACAGAAACAGGTACCCTGAAATATTTTTAAAGGAATATCTCCTGATTCCAGGACCACATTAGAGTGAGCGCTTGTGTCCTCTAGTTCTTCGGTACTTGACAGTGATACCTGGTGTTTATCATAATGGTCTGCAGGCCCTCCGTATTCTTTCTGAAGCATCGTGATTAAGCTAATTTTAATGTTAAGTGTAGTCTCTGTATATTTAATTCCTTGAAAATTAAAAAGAATGTGGTGATTTGGAGGGCTTTTTCTTCCACTTTTATTGATGTAAGTGACATCAGCACTGCGTAAGTTTCAGGTTTCACAGTATAGGGATTTGACTTATATACATCATGAAACAGTTGCCACAAGTTTAGCAAACACCCGTTCGCTCATATAGATACCAAATAAAAGAACAAGAAAAAAATATATTTTTCCTTGTAATGAGACTCTTGGGATTTGCTCTCTCAACGGGTGTTACATATAACACACAGCAGTGTTAATTACGTTAATCATGTTGCATATTACATTCCTAATACTTAAGTATCTTCCAATTGGAAGTTTGTGCCTTTTGACTGCCTTCATCCAATCCACCCAAATATGGTGAGTTTTAGTTTTCTCACAACATTCATTCTGCCAAAGGGCCATATTCCCAATCCTGTTTAATAAATTGGACTTTGTGTTTTATTGTGTATTGGGGTGATTTTACTAATACCAGAGTGCTGGCTTCAGTTCATTCACCTTTAATAGTTATATAGATTTTTTTTTCTATTTCCAGATTAGAAACCAATTATGTAATATGATCTCAATCTCCAGCACAATTTTAAAGAATACAGAAAATACGAAGGTGGGTGTCTAGCTTCCCTGGAGTGCTCGGTGTGGAAAAAGAGAGAAACATTTAAGGAGAGTAAAAGAAACAAGTCTTAATGGCTCACTGACCTTGATTACTCAAATCTTTGAAATAATCTGTTAATAAACAGCTGATCCATACCGAATAGCACAGCTTATATCCTTCCAAGCTCCAGTGTACCAAGAAAAGTGTTAATGATGTACAAGATGAGAAGACTAGGGGATTCTATTATATATTTGGACATAACCTGAGCCTCTCAGACTTTACGTAGCCTCAAGTTACCTCAAAGGGAGAGAAACATGGAATCAATGATTGGAAGCAGTAAAACCCATTGTCTTGTTTTTTTAAGTACGAGTGGACAGTATAGACAGTAACTGTTTCAGAGTTTTAAAATAAAGCGTGGGAACCGCAGACGCATTTCAGCTTGATATAGAAACACAAATATGCAAAATTAGAAATCAAGTTTGCATAACCAATCCTTATTTTTCTAACATGAAAATAGAAAAGCAGATGCTCGATAGCAAAACACTATGGAAAACAGTCACCAGAAGCCAGGTGTGCGGCGCAAGTCGTCATTTCACATTTAAAATGGAACATGGCACTAAATGAAGTTGAAAATTCTTCCGACATGGGAATTTCATCAAATAACTTGTGATTTCTGTGTGTCTCAAAGGGTTCTTTCATCTGGCTGTAAGCTAGCTCTCCGGTGTACGGAGCCTGCGTTCATGAAGGGGGTTTATCGCCAGCCAGGGGCTTACTTTGAGTTGTGCTCCGGCAAAGTTATTTCCCTCAGTAACTGAAGGTTTTCTAAGGTGGGTGTTCCTCTCCTTCTGATGGAGTGAAGAAGAATCTCGCTTCGTGAGTGAGATATAAAAGGTCTTTTGCACACAGACTGAGCGTGAGTGCTTCAGTGAGGAAATGTCTTGGGTGCCTCTGGGTCTTCAGTTGTTGCTAGTGATACACACTTCCAGAAGATGGAGCTATGGCTCAGTCTGAATTCTCCTCTTTTCTGGCTAGCTCAGAGGAAAGAAAAAAATAAAAAGGTTTAAAATTTCAGAGTCTCTTTTAACCAGCTTAAAAAGGTATCATTATTGGATGGCACTGGGAGGTAGGAAATGGGTCAAAAACACAGACACGATGTAGATTCAATACAGAAAACTTCCCTAACTTCAACCCCTTTAATGAAGTGTTGGTGCAGGACAATCAGAAGGGGTTAAACCCAAGATTCTGGTGGCGAGAACTCGGGATTTTTGACCTCATAAGAGGGAGAGAAAAAGGCTATTATTTTAGAAAAGGAATAAAGGGTAAAAGCAAGCAGAGTTGGTGGTGGTGGTGATTTGTTTTTAACAGAAGCCAGCTTGTTCCAAAATCTGATGAGAGAATATTTATGTAATTATTAAAATGGTGCTGTTTTAGATTTTTCCATCTGCTTACCCTAAAGTATTTTTACCTAAATGTCTCCCCTTCCACCTGATGTTGTGAAGCTTTATTAGTCATCAGGATGTTACTGCACTCCCAAGTCTGTAGTGTATGCTTAATCACAGTAGGTACCTCCTATGTAAGAAATCTATTTATTTATGACTGATTTCTCAAAATACGGTCATGGCGTTAGGTTGCCAGCCATGCAGGGCAATCATCTCATCATGGAAACCCACTCGATGCGGAGGAAAACTGTTCTGGGTGGGAGTTGCTTAGGGGACAGGTTCCTCCTGGTAGCCAGCTGTTTTAGCAATAGTATCGTAGCAGGCGTTTCAGAAATTACAGAACAGCCCTGACAATAATAATAATTGCATTTGAATGGTGTTTACAATTACAGAATGTCCCCATGAGTTTTGCCTTCTTTGAACCCCTCATGACTCTCCAAGTGTGTGGGGTTAGTGTAATCGTGTCCTCAGTTCGCCAGTGAGGCTCACAGGGGAGATGGATGTGACGGAGGTCTCATGGCTGGTAAGTGGGAGGGTTTGGTTTATAATCTGCGTCTTCCAGTCCCTAACCTTACGCACTGATGGCATGTGCAGTGAGGGTTCTTCGCTGATTCGTTTGGGGTCTACACGTGTGTGCAATGATGTAAAATACAGTCCCTTGGCCCGTAGCCGGCCCTCGGGGACAACCTTACGTCTGCCAGGACTGTCCAGGGGTGCAAAGCCTTATCAGACTTCTCCCTGGAACCCTGGGAGGACCTTTCGGAGTTTGGGACCATCTACGTTGCATCATCTGAGAGGTTGATAAAAGCATAATCAAGCAACTATTTCTACTATTTAATGTCACAATTTCATCATATTCTTTTGTGATTATTTCTAATTTCTGAGCGATAACATTGGGTTTGTGCTTTCTCCCTAAGCTTCACGTTCTCTTCCCAATTCTTGATGTCTGAGTTTACTTAACACTAGGGGAGTGGTGATGTCCGATAACTGTGAATCAAAAGTAAGTTACCATAAAGAGAAAAAGTTGAATTTTCTCCTCACAACAAAATATTTTTCTTTAAATTATAGATATGAATGTGAATTTTTATAATATACAGTTTTTATTTTTGTCCTACTTTCTAGCAGCTAGAAATATTCTCACTGGGTAGAAATGCCATCCATCATGCGAGTTATTTTTTCAGTATACTCTAGATATGATAGGAAGGACGTGAAGTTTGAACTCGGACCTGAGCTTGAATTCTGCCTCTTCTTCTTACCGGCTATGTAGTGCACATAACCCAGTTCTGCGTTTCTTCAACCATAACATGGGGAGACACCTGCCCTCCCAAGGATATTGTGTGCATATTAAATAGCATAATATATCTCCAAAGCCACTGATATGTTCAAGGGTAGCTCTGTTGCAAGGCACGCTTTCTCCACTATTCTTTCTGTCTTTTCCATTAAATGACTTTATAACGCCCTGCTCTGGTGTTTCTCCGGATGTTTGAGTGCTTTTCATTTCACTCTGAATTTAATTGAGGAAACCGGTGATTTCTTTTGCCAAAGAAATGAGAATTTACTTACTCTCTGAATTATGTAAGTCATGTTTCCTTGTTATAAATGTGAGCAGAGGGAATGTAAATGCTATTTTCCAAAGACTAAGGAGAAATGAAACAATGAAGACGAAATTACTCCCCAAAGGATTCCCTGTTTCACGTGAGTTGGGCTGTGTTGCTCTGTAGAAAAGGCTCCTTGCAACCACCGGCAGGTAGGAACCTGCCTGCGCACCTTTGCCACCGCAGAATATAGGCTCTGAAACGACTGCTCTGTGTTAGTTTTACCTGTGTGTTTTCACTTGTCACTAGCCTACTCAGGGGACCAAAGAAGAAAGCTTCCTTCCAGGACCAGGAAGTCTACAGGGGTCTGAGAGTAGCGATCTGCCAACATGAAATTAAAGTCGTAGGGAAAGCACGTTAACAAAGGCTCTTCTTCTTTTAATAAACACAAAGAAGGCTGTCCCACCAGGCGTGACTTTCTCCAAGGGTTACAGCACTTAGTGCTTTTGATATTCTCAAAATATAAAGTGGGAGAGAAAAGAAAATGTACCATTTCACTCTTTGTATGTTTTCCTTCTGAGTGGTCTCATAAGATGATTACACATAAAACTTACTCTGTTTACCTATAAGATATAGATTTAAGTTAGTGAGGGTGTCAGTGTACTACACATAGGGTCGCATCATTAATTATAATTTTATAACTTCTGGGTGGATTTAATGCAAGATAGGCCAGATGCTGGGAACGTACTTTGTAGAATTACACTGTTAGACAGATACAGGGATGTTTATTGTTTGTCTGTTTGTTTTAGAAAAAACAGATCTCTCTCTCCCCTATCCCAGCGCTCTCTCCTCTATCTCAGCGCTCTGTTCTCTATCTCAGCGTCTCTCTCCTCTATCTCAGCGTCTCTCTCCCCTATCCCAGCGCTCTCTCCTCTATCTCAGCGTCTCTCTCCTCTATCTCAGCGTCTCTCTCCTCTATCTCAGCGTCTCTCTCCTCTATCTCAGCGCTCTCTCCTCTATCTCAGCGTCTCTCTCCTCTGCGTCTCTCTCCTCTATCTCAGCATCTCTCTCCTCTGCGTCTCTCTCCTCTATCTCAGCGTCTGTGGCTGAGTATTCTGGCTCCTCATTTTAATGGTAGCACTTAAAATAATTTCAAAGAAAACAAAATCACAAACTCTACTCCTTAAATCTCATGACTGGATAAAAGAAGCCCATGGTCTAATGTTAAGATGGGTGAGAAGAATATAAATGATACACAGTTTCCGAAAGGAGAGAGCAGAGGTTTACATTTCTTCTCTCTCATGCAATGGCATTCATTTCTTATTTCTTATTAATGAAAGCTGACAAGGTGCCCACAGGTCAACAGTGATAAAATGATGTGCTTGTCACGAGATGCAGTAATAGTTTGTCTCTGGACCTTACAGACACAGTGGCTTGCGCCTGAAGGTGATGGTGATAATGACCTATAGGAAACAATCCCCTTATGCAGGTGCTTAACAGCAAGATAGGTAAATGCACCGTTAATCACATTATCATTTCAGTGCACGTAGTCATTGCTCGATTATCACTGCGGATGGAGAGGCGCAGTAGAGGGGGTGATACAACATGGCCGCTAGAATCATTTATATTCGAGTCAAAATGACTTTTTGTACTTACATTTGAATATAATTGTGTCTGATATTCTGGGACTCCTAGCTGAGTGCCCGGTGGGCAAGAGGGTTCCCGCCGAGGCACTTGCTCCGCGTTCCCTCCTAGAAGCAAAGGAAGCTCACGTGCTTGTGCCTGTAGGAACCGCTCAGGAAGCTTGGGCTCAGCTCCCTAAGCCGACGCCTGGCTCAGATCTCTGTGTTTGCTGGTTCCCAGGCTGGCCCTGGTGGAAAGGGAGGGAGTCAGGGGAGAAGATTTCACCTGCCTGATATGTGTGTGTCTGTAGCCCATGGGTGGATAGATAGAAGACAATGACATGTCACTGGAAAACATATTCATGAGATTAAAAAAATGCATGAGAATTCAGAGAAGAAGCTGTGGCCAGTTTGCTAAAGCAGCTACTTCATGAAAAACAGACCTTGTGATTTTATTGACCTGAACCCAAAGGCTGAGGTGTCGCCGATCTCTGCAGAGTCTGCCATTTAATAGACTTCAAGTTATAGTTCTGCATTTCTTCAGTTGTTGTGTGTCCTACTTTTAGACCGATTATTGGGTGGGAGCTCGTCTTTAAAGGGGGGAGGGGAGCATGGTTAGGAATCACAACAGGTGCCTAAGGGTATGGCAGGTGCTTCAGGAGCGGTGTGGTGTTGGAAATAGCGCTACAGTAGCAAGGCTGCAAAGGTCCTGCAATCTCACTGTAATCAGAGGGTAGAGTGGAGTGCTGAGATCATTTTACTATAGAGAGAATGAGATGTGGGAAGGAAGGGGACATATAAATATAATCTTAGCATATTGACAGACATATTTTGTTTATTTTTCTGCTAAGAATCTTTTTCTTCCTTTCTTCCTTCTTTTTTAAAATACCCGATCACAGAATGCTTGATTTGAATACCATCACCACATCATTATAAACATATTGTTTAGGAGGATTTCCAACCCTTCTGGATGTAGATGAAAAATTACTGATTAGCAGATAAAGAGAGAAACTTACGAATTGCATGAGGGGTAACAATGGTAAAAGTTACAATTTTTTTTTTCAGCTCTGTCTCCATTGACTCTTTTTTTTTTTTTTACATCTTTATTCGAGTACAGTTGCTTCACAATGGTGTGTTAGCTTCTGCCCTACAACAAAGTGAATCAGCTACACACATACATACGCTCCCACATCTCCTCCCTCCTGCGTCTCCCTCCCTCCGACCCTCCCTATCCCACCGCTCTAGGTGGTCACAAAGCACCGAGCTGATCTCCCTGTGCCATGCGGCTGCTTCCCACTAGCTATCTACCTTACGTTTGGCAGTGTATATATGTCCATGCCACTCTCTCACTTCGTCCCAGCTTACCCTTCCCCCTCCCCATATCCTCAAGTCTGTTCTCTAGTAGGTCTGTATCTTTATTCCTGTCTTACCCTAGGTTCTTCATGACATTGTTTTTTCTTAAATTCCATATATATGTGTTAGCATACAGTATTTGTCTTTCTCTTTCTGACTTACCTCACTCTGTATGACAGACTCTAGGTCCATCCACCTCATTACAAATAGCTCGATTTCGTTTCTTTTTATGGCTGAGTAATATTCATTGTATATATGTGCCACATCTTCTTTATCCATTCATCCGATGATGGACACTTAGGTTGCTTCCATCTCCAGACTATTGTAAATAGAGCTGCAATGAACGTTTTGGTACGTGACTCTTTTTGAATTATGGTTTTCTCAGGGTGTTCAAAGAAGACAGGTGCAGACTGATAGGACTCAAAGAAAATTATAAGCACTTTGTTCAGTAAATACCAGCCGTCTTGGTTTGTTTGGGCTGCTGTAACAGAATTCCAGAGACTGGGTAGCTCAGAAACAACTGGAATGTATTTCTCACAGTTTTGGAGGCTGGAAGTCTGAGACCAGAGTGTCCGCATGGTCGAATAAGAGCCCTCTTCTGGGCTGCAGACTTCTCCTTATACCCTGAGGAAGGGGCTCGGGATCTCACTGGAGCCCTTCTATAAGGGCATTAATCTCATTCATGCGGGTTCCACGCTACATTACGTTCCTAATGTTTGGTCAGTTTGGAGGTCAGGCTGATGTTATCCTCACTATATATTATGCTCTTGCCTTGCTCTTAATTTATTATCAGATTAAATTAATATTCACTAAATGTAGTTAGAATTAATGGTAATGGAATTGTTGTTTGGTGGTAGATGTTAAAAAATTGGCATGTGTCCACAGGTACATGGAGAACGTCTAAGGTACAATTGAAATTAGACAATCGTTTCTTACTAAGTAAATGCAAATGCCTGTCCGAATCATCAACAATACGTTACAGTTAAACTGGTTTTTATCAACCAGTGTGTGTATCCTCTGCACTGTCTAGCACTGTTCAGAGAGTGCAAATTGATTTGTGTCCACTGGGAAGATAAACAACGAAAATCAGTGCATCAAAATCAAATTTGAATTACTTGAGTTGTTTTCTACTTCCCTTTAAACTGTGTGATAAAGACCTAAGGACGTACACACCTGAACAGAACCAGCTCAAACCCTGTCTCCTCTGATGCTCTGCTGGCATTCTCACATCTTTTCTGTCATCTGGAATGTTCTGTTACTCAAGGTCTACTTCTCTTTAGGCAGTGGCATCTATAGTGTACTTGGAATATCTCTGTGTCCTTGTATTAAAGTGTCATTTATCCTACTTTCCAGAAGTATAGGCAAATAAGTTTGATCTTCTCCTTAGTGTGGAAACAAAACATGTAACATATATGTACGTGAAAATGCCAAGTCATTTAAGACATGTCCTCCTTTGTCCCAGCTGGTCTCTATAGCTTCTTCCCTTCAGGCCATGGATAAATTTCCAAATATAAAACTTGCCATTATCATTCCCTTTACTCAAAAACCTTCAGTGAGCTTCACTGCCTCCAGTGTAAAGTACAAATACCATACGTAGATCAGTAGCCACCATAAAATGTTTTTTCCTTCAACTCTCATCTCTCATCATGTAAAACTTCAGAGTCAAGTGGCTTATGTAGAGTATGCCTTTGTTCCAGTCGTGCTTCAGGAGTGAAGTATTTTTTTCATTCTTATGTTCTTATATAATTCCTAACTATACAAGGTTCATCTCAAGGGTTATTTTCTCCACGAAGTCTCATGACCTTCACAAAGCACCGTGCTTTTTCCACTGGTTGGCACATACATTGACAGTCCCACTAACATGCTAACTCCTGACTCTATTGTGTAACTTTCTGAATTCCTAAGACCCAGCTGATAATGAGTACTCATTAAATGTTGCCACTGCTGATGACAGTAATGATTATGATAAGAACTATGGCTTGGAACATGTGTTGGCTTGGAATAGAAAGGGGTCACATATATTGGGAGGAAATATGATAAACTAAATAATATAGCTCACTGGTGGGAAAATTCATTTTAAAAATAAGCATGAATTATTTATTTATTTTATTTTTATATATTTTTGTATTAAGATATGTTATCATATTGTTTACTTACACAGTGGAGAGGCTAATGTTAGGAATTCAGTGATGCATGACATGCATGTAATATATTTTGAAATCCAATATATATTTAATACAGCCTTGCCATGATATTCACTTCCTTAACATTTCTTTTTCAGTTTTGTTCCTGTGATAGTTGTGCTTAAAATATCATAAGATATAATTGCATGTATGCCACGGATCCCCGTATTAAAGAATGTGAGAAAAATTAATCTGTTATTGTTAGATTTTCCAAGTGTTCATAGTGTGGGATGGCCCAGTTCTTCTGTGCTAAATCTTTTAGAAATTATTCAACTCCACTGAGGTGGAATCTAGTTCTCTTTCTCCTCTAGTCTAAACCCCAGGGCCACTGTTACATGAGCACCTTATCCTGCTAAATTAAGGAGCCCATCCTTGTTGTTTTGTGTGTACTTTATTTAGGCCATCCACAGACAAAATGGAAATTGTATTTTGTAACCCACAGTGTGGTCCACAGGGGAAATGAGGAGTTGATAAGTATATATCCAGTACACTTACTTGAAGCGATAATTAAAAGCGGAGCACAGAAACGCAGAAGGAGCTTGGAATGAAGCTCTCAGTCTAAACATTGTCAGTTTAAAACTCTCGCCTAATTTTTCTGCAGTCAGCGGTTCCCAGCAGTCCTACCACAGACCCGCCTCTGTCCTCCTGAGTTCAGCTTAGAAGAGGGAAGAAAACATCGAAAGAAAGCGTGTTCGTACAGGGTGAAGCCCTGTTGGTGCCCCAAGAGCTAACATGGTTTTGGCATTTCCATTACCTTCTGGGATAAAAAAAATAGCATAAGAGGTCAAAGACGTGTGGATTCGTTTTTACATAAGTTAGTTAGGTAATCAATTAACTTATTATTATTATTATAGTTGTTTTTGGTTCAGATGGAAAACTGTATTCTTCCACTTTAAAGAACGCCTTTAAATAGCGCTTCTTTCAAATGTTTTTTACTCAAATACAACCTTTCCTCCAGAAGCTAGGCTGTTCCATAGGGTTACCTTTCCTCCAGAAGCTAGGCTGTTCCATAGGGTTGCATAGAATCTTTGTTTTTCCGGTTTCTGCATCTTAGCATTCTACTTTAAGAAATAAAATTCTACAATTATTGAATTGAGGAGATAGAGACAACACATTTTGACCAGTTTCTGCCGTCCTTTTTTATTTGCTGACTTGGAGTTCAGGTTTTTTTCAGCGGCTGTCAAGAAAATACTGTAGAAAGTGAGGTTTGTCATACCATCCCCCAAACACGTTTTAAGCCATATATGTACAATTGAAAATAGCTAACATAGTTAAAACCAAGAAGTAATTTAGATACATAGCTCTGGGTTCAAATCCTGACTTAACACTTACCGAATGGCCTTAGGCAGATAACTGAAATCCTCTAAGCTTTAATGTCTCCATCTGTAAAATGGGAATAAAAATCACACGTAGGCTCAGACACTTCCGTGAAATGTTAATACATCAACGGACCTTGGTCTACTGTTTGTCACAAAGTTAAGTGCTTGGTAGATGACAACTCTTATAATGACTGAATATTAAGTACCCAAAGAACTAGTAGAACAATGAAGCAACGCTACCAAATAAGGCACCCTCAAAACCAAAGTGATAAAACGAATTGAATGAAAATGTAGTAAGGTGATGTTTGTCCTGCACATGTATGTAAGCACTTTGTAGGCTTTTGCTGTCCTCCTGGGCGTATAATATAAAAACATCTTTAGAAATCGTCTTCTGAGATTTGTTCCGCTGTCGTACAGGGTAAAGCATTAAAAGTGGACACGGCAGGATCAAGGTATAAGATACTCATTTGAAAGACCGTGTGTTTATCACGGTGGACCATGCCCAGGGCACTATACTGGGAAAGAGAAAGAAAAAGAGGGAGAGAGAGAGGTTCATTGCCCCGGAAATCAAGTGTTTAGGAAAAATAGAAGATCAAGTTGGTGTTTACAGTTACCTGGACAGTGTGGCCTATCAGCAGTGTCCTAACATAGCGGCAGCTTCAGAATTACCAGCATGACTGCTTGTGGTGTCTGCTGCTGCGAGCCACGTGCTGCTACTAGAAAAATCTCTCCTCCCGCAGTGGACGGCGGGAGGTGAAGCGTCAGCTGAGACCAGCGGAACGGTTTCGTGCAGCTGCATGATGGGATACTTTCAGTGTATATTCCCCTTGTAAACCAACAAAAACAATCTTATTATAACAATCCCAGCAGATTATTATAGTATCACGGTCCCGTTTTCACAAGCCACGTACCTTTTCAGGTCACTAGGAAGCACCAGCATGTTTTAAGTCATACTTGCAGTGAGGATGATCCTACCAGATGCTAAGTATCGTTTATCTAGGTTGTTGAGAGACATCCACCCCTATTCAGAGGACATGCTTCTGACCCATATGTACACGTGTGAGAAGTTTTCAAATTAAGCAGTATATCAAACACGCTATATATGGTGTATAAATACACTTTGTACACCGTTTACTGTACAAAGTAGTCCTACTGCGACTCTTTCTGTGGAGTGAATATTCTCTAACTTTGAGTCCGTCCAGTTTTTCACAGATGTATTGAGAATCTAAAAATTTCAAGTTTTAAAAGAAAGAATAGGAGCTAAGAGACACTGAATACTTACTGTGTGTCAAGGCAGTGTGCTACACGTCTTGCTCGTTATATTATCTAATTCTCACCAAAACACTCTTTGAAATTACCAAGTGGAATTTGAAAGAGTTAAATCTCTTGCTCAAGGGGAAATACACTTGTGCTTAGATTATCTGTTTATCCGCTTAACACACTAGTGCGGTTTGAAAGGCAGGTGGATCTGATTTTCAGCACTTACTATCCTTGAGGCCTGTTGTTTCCAACCTGTGAGTTGTAGATATTTAGAGGAGTATCAGATTTAGTACACATATGGGTCCCTCCCAACAGGCATATTCTGGGAACTAAATAAATAGCTTGTCTCCACATAATACTATTCATTGCATATAGGTGTTATGATAAATAAAACGCAAATCCACCTAAAACAGGTTTGCCTTATAGTATATTTAGTCAATATTTTTGTTTCACTCAACAGTCGAACTACTAAAAATGGGAGTTCCGTGAGAGGTTTGACATTTAAAGTGAGTTTTTCAAAATAGGGGGAGCCTATTAAACCGTATGCAAATAGAGACACACTTTAGAAATTCACCCTCTCTGGATGTGAAGTAAACACAACACTAACAGGTTTAGAACCGTTACTCGAACATGGTCAGGTTCTGGCGTGTGACGCTCTTGCTAGGCAGACTCCAGTGTTCGAGTGGGCTCGGAACCCAGCCCCAGAAGAACATCTGCAGCTGTCCATCCAGTGGCAGCCTGCACTGGCCTCGCTAATAGGAGAGCGTCTTGTCAGGCTTTACAATTACATTAACGTGCAGAGAACGAGAGGCGGCATCCGTGCCACTCACTTGATGACTAAAAGCACAATATTTCACCTACCCTGGCCTCTGTTTCTCCTTCTTCCGGTGCTTCCCCATCTTTACTCTTCTGACCAACATCTAAAACTCTAGGCACTGAAAAATGTCATATTATTCCCCAATAATGGTATCATGGTCATCTCAACTCAGTGGGACCGTGTTCTCCTATAAGGCCAGGATGGTTCTTTAGCAAATGAGAATTTTCAAAAAGTATGTTATTGTAGCAGTAGAATTAATAACACCTTCGTGGCCCCAAATAGTAAATGTGCTTGGTGGAACTTAGCACAAGAATAATGACTCAAGGCACTGGGGAGAGACGGGAACAATAAGTTTAGTTTTCCTTTTATTTCAGTAATTGTTTTGATTTTCTTTTTGACCTCTGTCATGCAGCTAATGAAGTTAGTGATTTGGGGTCTAGGTAAACATTTTTGCTTGATATACTATTTAGATAATTAAAATAACTTTTTCTGGTACCACTTTTTTGGAGTTATTTGGAACTAAAACTTTTTTTTTTTTTTTCCTGTTCAAGGTTGGAAATGTCTATCAACACCTTCTCATTAGTCTGCTTTTGGAGTAAACATGCCACTGGTTTTAAAATCAGTGGTCAGCTGTTTACTGACTGTAAACCATTATTTCCCTGGGTATCTACTTAGGAGTTGTATCAGCTGTTGTTAAAATACTCATGTGTGCTCCCAGGCATCTCTCCATCCTTTAAACCCTTTGTCCTCTTAACTGACCACCCATCGAATCAAGAAGGGTTGAGAATTGGAAGTCCTAGGTGGGAATTCTTCTGGTTCTTTTGTTTAAATGAGCAGAAACTACCCGTAGCCTTGCTGGAAGGTAGAGGGAGACTGATTTCTCTATTAACACTCCCTAAGCTACAGAAACAAGAGAGAGTTTACAGTAGCTTAAAATCACTTTGCTGTACAGCAGAAACTACGCAACATTGTAAATCAACTACACTTCAATTAAAAAAAAAAAAAAAGCTTCTCATAAAGTTGTTAGTCGTGAGCCACACTCAAATACCAGATGCCTGACATCAGGGACTAGGTCACATGCTCCTAGAGCCATAGTCTCTATGCCCATGTTTTCATTAAGATTTAGTTTTCAAGACCTCTCCGCATAGACTTGATGAGTCTTACTACCCGTCAAACACAAATTTGGTATGACTGTAGGCCTCCTTTGCTGTCCTTCACTTTGAAATCCTCTCCCTTTTAAGTGAAATCTACTGCCACATTATCTAAATTTAAACCCACATTTAGTATATTTTTAGAACTGCTTTTACCTGAACGCATAATTTCCATTTTTTAGTACATCACTTTAAAATACACACATGAAGGATTCTTTATAAATGTGAATGATTGATAGATAGATAATGAAAGTCTGTTCACTATTTGTTATATGTGTAACACCCATTTCAGGTGAGAAGAGTTAACCTGTGCGACAAAGTCAGAAAAAAAAACTTGTTTTAGTCCAAGCTTCTCGGGATTAAATTCTCACATATTATAATGAAGGCAGAATTCAGAAAATGCAACCCAGTTGCGTTTGC
Source organism: Delphinus delphis (assembly GCF_949987515.2). NCBI lineage: Eukaryota > Metazoa > Chordata > Mammalia > Artiodactyla > Delphinidae > Delphinus > Delphinus delphis. The sequence continues at coordinate 33,901,850 of NC_082703.1, forward strand.
AAACGTAGCACAGTCCACAGACTATCACCAAGGGTCGTGTGGTTTGCCAAAGTAATCAGCTGATTTTGCTGTGCAAACTTTTAGCTTATCAAGTATTTTTTTATATGAAAACGAACATTGATTCAGTGTATTGAGAAGTATAAGTCACGTTAAAAACCCCACTTCCTGGAGTTAATAATTTAATTTCTTGCCCTCATAATTCAATTTGAAAGATGTTTGAATATATTAGAATAATTCCTCAAACTGAAAAAAAAAGCTTGCTGCTAATCCTTTTAAATCTCTTCAAGTTTTCCAGATTCCAATTCCCTGAGTATAGCTCACAAAAATCACCTCTTGGTGAGGAAAATCATGGTTATTGTTTATTGCACTAAGTGATGACTACATTTACAGAATCTTAGTAAGAATCTCGGAGAGGGAAAGGAAAGGGAAAATATTGCTGAGGTTTGGGAAACTTCTGAGCAGGACCTTGGTTAAGATTGGGCGAGTTGGCGATCTAATGGTCGACGGCGGGTGGACACAACAAGGCAAGGTTTTCAAAGCGTGTCTTGTAGATTCGAGGAGCCTCCTGTGCTGTCCCTGGTCTGTACGTTCAGAAAACAAGCAATAAAGTTATCTGCACTTTTACTTCTCTAGCTAAGAGTAACCTAAAACAGTAAAGGTATATATGCTAATTCAGCCAGTAAGCTGTGGAGGGGTATAAGTTGGAAATAGTCACCACACCACCAGCCAGCTAACACAGCCATCATACGTATCATTTTTCTTTTTATTGCAAGGAACTCTATGCAGAATTATAGTTTTAAATTTAAGAAGTGAAGCAACTATAGTTTGATATTTTTATCAAGCATTTGCTTGTGTAGTCTTTTAAAAATTATCATCCATAGGGCTTCCCTGGTGGCGCAGTGGTTGAGTCCACCTGCCGATGCAGGGGACGCGGGTTCGCGCCCCGGTCCGGGAAGATCCCACATGCCGCGGAGCGGCTGGGCCCGTGAGCCATGGCCGCTGAGCCTGCGCGTCCGGAGCCTGTGCTCCGCAATGGGAGAGGCCACGACAGTGAGAGGCCCGCGTACCGCAAAAAAAAAAAAAAAAAAAAAAAAAAAAAAAAAAATTATCATCCATAAAACCAAAATTGCTTTGAAAATATATTCAGTATCTAAAACCATGTTAAAGGAACAACAAAAAAAATCCAGTGCTACATAATGACAGGAAGACTAGAGATACTACACTGTTACAGGGGGAAACAATCAGCTCAGCCTACAGTGTGCATACTTTTTAAATTATTATAAAGCAGGTATTCTAATGGAAATTATATATAGGCAGCAAAAAGAAATATAATTTATGTTCCTCCTTTTTACTTCCTGCATAATCAGTGCATGAGAGACAGCTGTCTGCTTTATTCTTTGGCCCATGCCTAGTATTTGTATAAATATTTTTCCACCATTCTTTCACTGACCTCTCACTTTCTTACTTGATTTTCACAAAGTCCTATAAGGTATGCTTGGTAATTGTATTTTTATCTCCAGTGAGTAGATAACAGAATTAGTTTTCAAAGAGGATTTGGGTCCAGGAACAGATAACTAGTAAAGTTAGAGCCGAGACTTGATCCCAGTTCTTCTGACTTGCGATTCTTCTTTCTTACTAAAGGACGTATTAACCGTTATTTTTCCAGACTTCATTTGCTGTTTTGGGTTTTAAGAAGTACAGTTCAAAAAGTTCTGTGTAAAATACTAGTGGATGTTTCCGTTTGTAGTATTTGTTTTTGCCAGTAGCCAATTTAAACAGAATCAGAACCAGGCAAGCATGTGAAACAGACAAGAAAGATACCCCCTTTCCCTTCCCCCAGCAAGTACTCCATCTCCTTTCTCTCTCTTCACTGCCTCCTATTATCATCCCATGGAAAATTTCCTCCAGAGGAAACCATCTGAAATTCATTGATATTAATTTTTAAAAGAGCAATGATGACCACTAAAAGTGTCAAGTTCTGACCCCTCTTCCCTTCCACTGGGATTTTTGTATTCTAAGTAATTAGGTAGAGGAATACTGTTTTCATTGTCACAAGAGCCTGTGGGGTTTTTTGTTTGTTTTTGTTTTTTTAATTTAAGCCGAGAAGTCAGTCCTTTTCTAGCACATCTGCGATGAGACGTGTTTTCCATACATGGTAGATTTTTAGAGTAGCAGTTTCTGTTCCGTTTTCTCCTTGGAATAAAGGAATATCCTGTCTTATCAGAGGCAGAAGGACAAAATAACATATATGCTTTCCTGTCTTCAGATTCTGTCAAGTGGTAGGTAGCACAGCACGTAACTGCCAAGGGGAAGCTCACCGTCATCTCCTTTTCTGTTGGTAGCACATCTGGATTTTCATCTGTCCAAATGTTTCATTCATTCATTGAAAAAGGTGTTGAGCCCCAACTGTGACCTAGTTCTACACCCTCGGGATTCTGTTGTGAATAGGACAGGCAATATCCCTGCCTTCCTAGAACGTGTATTTTGTGGTTTTCGTAAAAGTCAAACACCCAAGAATGAGTCCCCGATTTTATCTTTGCTAAACTTAGAAAGTAGATTCAGATTCTGTTTTAAGAACAGAAGATGTAAAAACAAAAAACAAACCAAAAAAACCCAGAAGATGTGTAGATCATAATGTACCGTTTAATTAACTACTATTTATTAATATTACCTGGCATTTGGAATACAAAGATGTAGAAGACAGTGCCTCTTCCTCTGAGTGGGGGACACACAGGTAAAAATAAAAATAGTACAATATAGGTACAATGGTGGCAAGAAGCCTTCTTGGTCACCCGAGCTAAAGTGAACTTTCTTCCACCTAGTACATCACATGTCCCTGTTTCCTTCTGTATTTTTTTCTGTTTTGCATTCATCACTCTCCGGATATTCTATATTTCACTTATTTACAAAAGCCACACGAAGTTGGCCTCCCTGTCTGTTGTGTTTCACTGTTGTATCTTCAGCACCTGGAACAGTGCCTGACGCAGACAGATGCTCTATAAGCTAATGTAGGAATTGTGGGGATTATCGTCTTAGTGAATTTAGTCTTTCTCCTGTAGACACTAAGAGACCCGAAGAGTTTTTAAACAAGATCTGTGTAGTAGGGAGACATGCAGTAGCAGTGTTGCTATAGAAGAATAGGATTTCAGAGGCAGTGACTAGTAAGAGCTAAACATAAGGAGGACAGTTTAGCTCCAGTTCCAGCTCTTTGCTCATCTTGACCCTGTAGAAAAGCACTTTCTGTATCAGCTTGTAAGAATTATCATATTTTGCATGTAAACACAGAGGTTTTCTTCAGAGCATGTAAGTCCTAAAAGAGTTAACCCACTGAGCAAAGTGTTAAATGCAATTTCCAGAAGTACCTGCTACCCTGGAGAACGGCTCAAACACAGGGGGATTCTGGCTCAGTATGTAACAGAACTGGGTTAAGAGAACTGTGTAAGGCTTAAAAAAATAGAATCATAGAAATTAGAAGTAAAAGGGACTATTAGATCGTGCTGTCCGTCGCCTAACAATTTGTCCAAGGCAAATTGCTGCTGACAGTATATCATAGCTTTATTCTTTGCAGTAGATTTTTACAGGCTTCCCAGGAGAATTCTTATCTGTCCAGAATAATGAGTGGGATGGTTTTTCTTCCCAGCATCTCGCCTCTAGAAAGCCTAGTGTTTCACTGACACTGGTTTTTACTGGTTTGGGGAGCACAGTGAAATCCAGCATCAATTTCTATTAGCTTTGTGTATTCGTAGGTACCAAATAGAGTCTAGACTGTCGGAAAGAGAGGTTGACAAGATTTCTCTCCCCTTTGCTTAGCACATTGTTTTTTATAAGATGCAATACACTTAACGTGATACGCTGGGTATTTAAGAGGAGGTCAAAGACTTGAAGGATCATTAAAAACTGAAAAATGTAAAACGCCTTAGATGATTCATTCAATTATTTTATTTTATTGGATTTTGTGCATAAAACACTAAAACCAACCACTAGCCTTATGCACGTCATTAAAATTTATGACGTTTCCCTTATTTCATCTAATGATGCTTCTCGCCCTCCTAAACGCCCTGGCACGGGAATCCTCTATCGCGTCGATGAATAGCAGGCTTCCGGAAGGGTTAAGGGGAGCGCTCAGATACCTGTGGCGGCACCAGAGTGCAGACCTGAGGCTCCGACTCCTCTTGCAGTGCTGTGTCTCACCCGCTGCTTTTGGTGAGAAAGAGCCTGTGGAACCACAAGGTTGGAAAACGTATTATGGTTACTTATCATAATCACTTTTAATGGTTTTTTAATTGGAGCAATTGAACTCTTATCAGAAAATCAATTTTATGTCCTTTTCAACATGAAACATTATTACCATCAAATCTAATTTTTTAAAAAAAGACAAATATCTACGTTCCGCTCCCAGAGTTCCACAACTAAATCTAAAAATACTAAAATGGTGAACAAAAGCTTGCCTTGTCACGCGTAAGCTGTTTTTATTGATGGTAGAACGTGAGTCTCAGATTCTTTAATCTGGCTGTCTTTGGCATGTAACTTCATTATAAAATCTGTATCTGCCTCTCCAAATGGTAATTTAGATATTTTAGCAATTCATAGGATGTTGCCTTTTTCTCACAAAAACTGTTTTTTTTTTAAACTTTTGAATCATTTATTTATTAGTCTATGGAGACTAGTTAGCCTATACCAACCATTTCATTTCAGGAAAAAAAATGGTGATGATTCAAAGAGTTAAAAATTCCAACATCTGCAAGTTACGGAATAGTCCGTGAAATGGAGTGTATGGGTTTGGGGGCAAAGTAGAAAGCTGATGTTCCAGGTTCGTCCCTGGCGGTCCAGTGGTTAAGACTTCGCCTTCCAGTGCAGGGGGTGAGGGTTCGATCCCTGGTCGGGGAGCTAAGATCCCACATGCCTCACAGTCAAAAACCAAATCATAAAACAGAAGCAATATTGTGACAAATTCAGTAAAGACTTTAAAAATGGTGCACACCAAAAACATCTTAAAAAAAAGAAAGCAAGCTGATGTCCCAACTAAAGCACGCAAGGACTTGCTGGTACTTAACTCATCACCATGCATCAGGCACTCTTCTGTGTAATTTACAGGTATTAATTCATTTGATCTCCACAACAAGCTGAATGAGGTGGTCCAATTATTATCCCCATTTTAAGGTCAAGAAAACTGAGGCAGGGAGAAGGGAAATAACTTGCCTGTGGAACACAGTTAAGAACAGAATCAGGAATAAACCCGGTGTCCGTGCTCTTCACTACTGTGTAATAGGGCCTCCGCTCAGCCCCCAGTATGGGGACATGGGACCAGTTTGGTCACTTCTGTTGTTTTAAGAGAAGCCAGAAACCCAGATTGTTTCTTTTGTTTTGTTTTGTTTTTAGTTGAGGTACAGTTGGCATACAACGTTATGCAGGCATACTCTGTTGCCCTTCACATATGCATTTTTTTTTACAAATTGAAAGTTTGTGGCAACTCTGGATTTCTAGATAACGGTTCCCAATTTTTAGCAATAAAGTCTTTTTAATTAAGGTCTGTACATTCTTTTTTGTAGACATCAGCTATTGCCCACTTAATTCACTACAGTCTAGTGTAAACATAACTTTTATATGCACTGGGAAACCATAAAATTTGTGTGTCTCACTTTATTGCGATATTAACTTTATTGTGGTGATCCGAAACTGGACCCGTAATATCTCCTAGGTCTGCCTGTATTCGTTTTAGCTGTACGACATAACGATTCGATGTTTGTATATATTGTGAATTGATCGCGATGAGTCTAGGTGACATCCAGCACCGTACATAGTTAACGGATTTTCTTTTCTTGGGATGAGAACTTTGAAGATCTACTCTCTTAGCAACTTCCAAATAGATAAGTTTTAGAGGAGATTTATTAATTTTTAAATGTGAGCAATAATTAAAAATATTTAAAAATACAACGTGGGTCCAAAAGAAAGCATCTGCAGGCTAGCTCTAGCAGTCTGCCTCTAACTTGTGACCTCTGCTGGCTGTGTAAAGGGCACCTGAGGAAGACTGACAGATTTCCGGGAAATTTCCCAGACAGGCCAGTTTTCATCCGTCACCTATCAGGGCGCTCCCAGTGCCCGCACACACATTAGAATCCATCTGTCAGTGAGCACAGGCCAGTGAGGTGCTTGGTGGTCAAAGAGATTTGTAAAATGCAGACAGCGTATTTCAGTGAACCTTCAAGAAACCCCAGGACTTGAAAATGGAAGCAGATTCGGATGTGAGTAGACGCAGTGGCATATGCTTCTGTGCACAGCTACTATGGGAGTCCCGTTCTCAAGCAGGGTGCACGCCGGTGGTATAATGAGAGGCCTCTTTACTTCAGAGCAGCTAAAAACGTTGTCTGGAAATTACCCCAGAATTGAAGCAGACACTTGAAATGAAGGCTGAGGTACCGTGCGTGTCCTGTTACATTCTCCTGGCCAGTTAATAAGGCTATGATTTGAACAGGATGGATCCTAGCTGGGTATACTCCTTCCCTCAAATCGGCAATACTTTAAAAAAGAAAATTAAAAAATGAGACTCATATGCCACATTTTTAAATTATAAAATTGTTGACCTAAATCTTAAATGATTCACTTACTAAGAAATATTACTCTAATGATCTAAGGTTCTTAATGGATGTTGAAAAAAAAATACATGTTTAAAAAAACCTACTTATAATATTACTTAAGGTGTATTCATTGATCACTTATTTAATTCTGGGGTCAAGTAATTCATTTCCACGCACCAGTCATGCGCTAAAGGACACACAGGTATTTGCCCGAATTGTGGAGCTTTGCAGGTAGAGGGTATATATCATCATCAGAGATGGGTGGAGGCATCACCATCAAGGCCACCCGTACGAGAATTTCTCGTATTTTTTTCAGGGCTGTCCCATCTGCTCCCTGCCCCTCCATGCCTTTCGAGCACACGGGGCTTCCTTTCACGCACTCACCACCCTCCTTTTCCGAGAATGCACTCTCGAGAAAATAAGCAACGTCTTTCAGAAAGCCCAAGTATACACTTCACCCAACTTTGTATGGACTGAAGATATTTTCTCTCATTTTCATCTTCTGCCGAAGGAAGGACAGGTGTTGGAGGGGAAGAGGCAACAGAGCCTTCCTAGAAAAACACCTGAAACCCTCTGGGAGAAGGAGTGTGGTGAAAGGAAGTGGAGAGGGAGAGACGAGAGGGAAGACACGGAGGAAGAAAGGGGGGTTCACGCACGCTAAGTTGAGCTCAGCAAAGCCACCAACTGAGGATTCGATTAAGCTTGTGTCTCACTCTTGAAAAAAACCTTCTGGCAGGATTGAAAGTTATTCTCTTCCCTGACCAGCCAGCAGCCCCTTCCCTATTTATTCCAGGCCTTTCTTTTTCTAAGGTCAGGGTCCTCAAGGCATCTAAACATCATTTTATGAGAACGAGAAAGACAAGGAGTAACACATTTTGGTTTAAAGGTTGAACCTACAGAGAAGAAACTGGGTTTTCGTCCCATCCTGGCGAGTTATGGCCCCTGTACCCTGAGTAGCAAAGGCGCAGTTGGTCATGATTCACTGGGTAGAAGTTCAGGAGAAAGACGAGAAAAGCAGAAGGATGAGAAAGCAAGTCGTCCCCCCCGTCCCCCCCCCCCCCCCCCCCCGTTCACATGCTGATGCCTGCAGCGCACTAACTTTCATAGTATGCGGAAGAGCAAGGAGAGGCGTTCTCTTGAGTTTACAGGAGAGAAGTGGAGGCGCAGAGAAGTTAAGAAAATGACCTCAGGTCTCATAACTGGTCAGCGACAAGCTAGAAGTAGGATCCGGGTTCTTTAACATTGACCTCAGGACTATTTTCAGCAGAACACACTGGCTATAAAATTTTAAATATTTGGCTGCAAATAATGTAGACAAAGTGAAAGGGAAGACATAAGCAGAAAGCCATCCGGAGGGTTCGGCAAACAGTCATATGTTTAAAAAGTACTCGGATCAGTACTGTAAAGACGACAGATCTTCTCCTCACACAATTGGACAGTGTTACCTCCATAGTTAACAGTACCTGTTAATTCAAAAGAATTGTTTCATTCACAGATAGTAAAGATGTTTGGTTTGACATATGAAGCCTTTTCATGCCCACTCTACTTGATATAACTCAGTGAATAATGAAACACGGGGCTTGGTGTCAAAAGTCCTCTTTTCACATCCTAATTCCCTGTGTGTGACCTTGGGCAAATGTCCTTTCTAGCAAATGGTGGTTAAAATAAAGTCCTTGTACGGTCGTTTATGGGAATTAAGAGAAATAATCTGAAACATACAAGCAGGATCACTGCATATTAAGATATGCCGACAGTCGTAGGGTGGTTTTATGCCGATCTGTTAGAGTGGCTGTGGGGCAGGGAAGCCATCATTAACGTTCCTTCTGCACATTAGTAGTATTTGCGGCATTTGAACTTAGAACGGATATATATTCCTGTTGTAATCAGAAAATAAAGTTTATTTAAAGTGAGTTTGTCAGTAAAGGGATGAATAAACGTGATGTACCACCAACAGGAAGCAGTAGGGAGTATACAACCTCACTTCTGTGCTGTACCAGCCCAAAGTGCCTCATTTGAATCGGTCGTGGGAAAACATTAGGCAAACCTGCACTGGTGGACATTCTACAGAGTGTTTCACCCGTCACCTTCAGACAGGTCAAGGTCGTGAAAGTTAAGAAAAGACTGAGGAATGGTTCCGGATGGAAGGGGACTAAGCAGTCAGGACTGGCGAGTCAGTATGTGATCCTGGGTTAGGACCTTTTGCCTTCAAGGGTGTCAGCAGAAAGGTGAGTGAGATTTGAACAAAGTCTCTCAGTGTCCTTGTACTGTGATTTCAGTTTGTCGGTACATTTGAAATTGTTTTTAAGAAACTGTTTTTCGGAAATGAGACTATGCTTGTAAAGCACTGGCCTATGAGTGACCTGTAGTAGGTGTTCATAAACGTCACTTCTCCTTCATTCCCATAATACAGCAGACAACACTTAACCTACTACAGTCAGACTTAACCTACTGAATGGACATTCTGCTAGTTTACTGTGTTTTTTAGAATAACAACGACAAGAAAAGGATAACATGAAAACATTAAGCCTGATTAGATCATAAATTGCTAGACTTGAAGGAAATGATCCTCTTCATGTTTGTTTTATCCTCCAGGAATAATCTGGGGCCTTGTATAAAGCAGATGTTCAAAAAGGACTTACTGACTACATAAACTATTTGTAATTTCTTACTTTGAAGAGTTAAATAGAGGTAAAAATATTTGATCATCTGTTGTCATTTGATAAGACATTTAAAGGTTTACAAAGAAGCTTTGGATTTCATTGTCATAGAAAACTGATCCAAAGGGTTTAAATATTTGTATTTAAGTATAAAAGTTGACTTGAAGCTTTTCTTAAGAAAAAGGAAAATGAAAAAGAATAATTGTAATTACATTTTTGCTGATCTGTTGGATAGCATATTGAATAACACCCAGATACTTTCTTCTATAGGCGAGTCTACTCTGTATTAACTGTCCTCAAATATGTTCAAGCTGCTGTCTAAATAGAAATGAAAATGCGGGCCTCACAGCCTGAGCCATTTCAGAAAAGGCTTGGGTTTTCTTTCTTTAGTCTTTTACGATTCAGCTGCTTCAAAAGAAACAGAATGAAATCAATCTCATTACTTGTATATTTTATCACCTGATTTCAGAGATTCTCTGCTTTGATTACTTAAAAGATGGCATAGTTCTATGAAGCTGTAGCTGACTGACATACAGATTTAAGTCCTCAGATAAGAGTGTATGGAGATCAATAAAAAGGCCTGGCTCCACCAGAAAGTACCAGTCATTTCCCAGCTGGGAGTGAGGCTTGCAGAAGCGGCAGATCGGAAGGCGCAGTTTGCACCTACACCCTGGTCCTCAGGAGACCTGCTGTCCCTATAATCTCCATTCTTCCTCTACCTGCAAAGTAGCCCCAAGAGGCTTCTCTCAGAAAATGTCTCTTAGCCTTTCTGACACTCGTTTTGTGTGACTGATGATTAGAACTCAGTGATTCTGTTCTCGATCACGCACATGCTGTGTGTGAGAAGAGAACATGGGGTATCTTTTGGTTTTTTGGCTAATATTTAAATCAGTCCCTTGTGAGTAGTTAATGTGCTAAGTGTCGTCTAAGTCCTTAAGAAAAAAGCATCATGTCTTCCTAAGGATCTGAATCACTGGAAGAACTGAAAGCGACCTTGAGCTTTCCTCCTTTGTCTACTACAGACAGCAAGGATGGGAGAACAAAACAAAGCAAAACTAAACGTAACACAGCCCAGTGATTAACGAACTCATTCAAAGATGACTAAAGAGCTTGGTCCAGTGTTCTTCAGTAGGATTATATCCTGTTACCACAGGTTGTAAATAGTGTGTTTCTCTGGGTATAAAGACAAAGTAAAACATCTAAGATCAACTGGGAAAGCCATCTACTAAAAATCAAGTAGGCAGACTTCATGGGGAAGGACGTACCCCGTACATCAGTGGAAAGTGTAATCAAGGATGGTTTGCAGTCTACACAGTGTGGCCAACCAGTTTTACAACCAATGTATATTTGAAGGTTGCCAATTCTCAGTGACCTAATTTTAACTTTTTAATGAAATTATGGTATTATATAGTTTCTTTTCTGTGGTCAGTACAGTCATTGGGGAACTTTACAGAAAACCTGTAGACAGTAGAATTTCAAATACTAGGCCAATAGAATAAGGAAAAGATGGAATAGTTAAGGCAAAATTACTCTTTATATGTGAATTATTTTCCTTCTGGTGCACATAGTGAAAGTGTACTTTTGAACCCAATTGTAAAGGTCTCTAAAGGGTGTACAGTGTACCTCACCAAATAGGAGGTTATTGTTTGGAAAGGCAAAAGCCATAATGGCAAAAAGCCATAATGCAAATTTTAAATTAGTATTAGAAAAAGCACCTTCAATGGCTTTGATTATCCAGTCAGCTCTGAATAGAATATTACTGGTTGGCTTTTACCAGGGTGTTATTTTGTTACGGCATTAGATTATTCACAATGTATAGTAATAAACCTGCAGCCTTTGATATTCCGGTGCATCTTTTTGCCTTCCGAAGACTGTGGGGTTTGAAGGAACAATTGATAAGAGAGAAAGGAACAAAATGGTCAGTTCACACCTCAGCATACCTTCTAAACAGAGCCTCATCGCAATTTATTATGTATCTTTAAAATGCAATTACGGTACCTGCAATTTTTCAAGGAAATGCTTCACTAAAGTGAGACAAACCATGACGTCGGCTGAGATCGTGTCTAACCTCCTGAATAACACCACATAAACATACACGGTGCACACTCCAGGTAACCACCTCGTCGTCCTCCCAGTAGAGGAGAAGCACGGACTGTCACGCTGAGAAAAGTAATTCAAGGCCTGTGTCGTGCCGGCAGCCTCTAATGGCTCTGCACCCTCTCTGCGCATGGAGTGATCAGGATGGCTCTTCTTCAGGCTGACCAGCCTAACAGGCAGTCACAGCAGCTAGGTGGCCCCTGCTTCCGCCCATGGCTCTGACGAGCATAGACCATCAGGCAGTCTGTGTGTAGTTGCCTTGCGGAAGGGTTTGCCGGTCATGAAATGCCCATTCCTGCCATCGTTGTGAATGATGGTCAATGTCCTCAAGTCAGAGGACCCGTGTTCAGATAACTGGGTGCTCCAGGCAATGCAGGGAGGTCATGTGAGCGAGGAAGACTTTTGTCTCTGCCCCTCTGGGTTCTTCTGGTTTTGCTCTAAGAATAAATTGACATGAGACAGATTAACAGGAGAAAATCCAGCAGAGGTTGAATGACATGTATACACGGGGGAGACCCTAGAAAACTGAGTAACTCGCCCAAATGGCCAAACCCTCACCTTGATCACCGTCTTCAGCTAAAGCAAAAGAGGATGTTGGTGGGCGGTGAGCAGGGCTGGGGGTGGGGGTGGTGGTGAGCGGAATGGGCCTCAAAGGGAAGGAAGGCAACTGAGATGGAAACGGAAAAGCACACGTTTGTTAAGTAAGCGTTTGCTGGGCCAGGCAGAGACAGTGGGACCCAGAGAGGAATTTTAACAAACAGACTCTTCGGCGTTCGCCTCCGTCTACACGCCTGGTTCATACTCTAGTGATCTATGGTTACAGCTCCCTTCCCGAGCAGGTCCTCTAACTGCGTTCTTCAGGCAGCTAGAGGGGAAGCGAAATTTCTTCCTGTGTCTTTTGGGACTTGGTTGCTTTCAGATGGAAATAATCTGCATGCCAAAGAGATATTCTGGGGGTGGTAAATTTTGCTCCCCTAGATAGTGAAACATGAAGCACCCCTGGGCTAAGTGAGAGAGAAAACAGAACTGGAGTCTGAGGCCAGTGCATGAAGGTCTTGGATCTTGTTCTGCAGATTTGGTACTTTATTATACAGCCCGTAGAAAGCAGCAGGCCCTCTGTGCTGGTGGTGAGAGCGTCCGACGCTGGTGTCCGGCGTGTTCTAAGTGCCGTGCTCCCTGTGTCTGGGGATCGCCGGCCGGACTCCTCGTGTTTCCCCCACTGCACCCTTGGCTTTGGCAGTTCTCGCCCGCAGTTCTCTCGCTTCTCGCTGCATCCATTTGCCGTCACTGTCCCTGATGAGCTCAGAAGTAACCCCTCTGCGGTGCTTTCCCTCCACATCCCATTCAGAAGTCCTTATTAGGCTTCAACCACCACCTTAAATTGGTTTTAGATGTATGACTTTTCCCCTTTTTATGTGTCTGAAATCCAGATGCACCTTGAAATCGATGAGGCAGATGTCACAGGGTCGCGGTCTCTGCCTGGGCGTGTGCTGGCTTGGTCATAACTGTTGGTCCTTTCATTTCTTCAGTTGAGTTATGTACCTAGTTGACCCTAAACATGTTAAGGTTAATTAAATGCCTTTAAAAGACTACGCTATGCTTCACTCCTAAAACACAAGTTACTGGGTATGTATGCGGAAACAGAGTGGAGGGCTATGAATTTGATATTAGTGAAGCAGGTATTTCAAAGTAACCATCAAGTGCTTTATGGGACCTAAGAAAGCAAAATACCCACAAGTTGATGAAGCCGAGCTGTTATATTATTGAGAAGTTTGCACAAGGATTGCTATCACATGCCAAGCCACGCAGGAGCAGTTCCAAATCCCTGAGAACGGATGAAAGACATTTCAAAGCAACAAGACGCTGGTAGGAGCCATTCCTGCATTTGCAGGACTAATATGCTGGTAAACTTAAATTGTATGTTTTTTTTTCTTAATGGGATACAGAATAATATGTATCGTTAATAATAGCAAGTCTTACGAGAAATGATCAATTTGATGAGGTGTAAGATTTTCTTTGCCACGTGCTTAGTGCTTTTCATTGACTTCTGTGGGGTTTTTTTGTTTTTTTTGGTTTTTTCTTTGTGAATTTGTCACAGTCACAACCAGATAGATTGTAGGCTACCTGAAGCCAGGACTCTATTCTCATTGCTCTGTACATCCCTCTCTGCTGCTTTCCCAGTACCTTCCACATCATGAGACTTTTTCATATGTTAGAAAAGGAATCATTGATTTGTGGCTATACATTTTGCACTAGGAGAAACGCAGTTAACCAAGGAGAGGTTGAAAAAGAGATTCAACAAGGTCTAACCCACTGAATTCACATCATTTATATTTGGCATTGTGGTCCTATAGCAAGAACAGCCTCTTGAGATATACCTGAGTTCATATACAGGCTCCACCATTGATGGAATGTTTAAATGTCCCAACTGGACAGAATCACTAACCTCCTGAAGCCATGTTTTCCAACTGCAAAATAGATATCACGGTACTCATTTCCAGTAATGCTGGTTAAATGGGAAAGAAATGTTTAGTGTCACACGTGACTAAGGTACACGTGCAGCAAATGTCAATCCCATCCTCTGCTGTCCCTCTTGATTATTAGTCTGCACATGAACCAACAGGGAGCTGCCATGTGCATTGTAATCACACGTCCTACCACCTGTTCAGAGCTGGCTACTAGGAAGCATTACCTGCGAAGATTTTTTTTTTTGAAGAGGTGCACCTCTCCCACCTTAGGGATTACAGTTTATCATCTGGAGTGGTAGCGTCACGAGTCTGTATTTCTAACTGGCTCTCTGACCAGGTGATCGTGAGGCACCCTTGGCATTAGGAATTACTGCTCTAGTCGTACTAGGTATTACCAACATTCACTCTAATTTAAAGATTGTATTCATATTTGGCCTCTATCTGGGGAAATGGAAGAGCTGAAAAAAGACCACGAATGCAGAAGACCATTAAAAAGTGCCAGATATACAATGCTTTCTGCACGAGTTCAGTGACGATGGAAAACAATCACGACGTTTACGGTCTTGTTTTCCCTTCAGAGTCCTGCGGAACTTAGAGAGAAGTTTTTGAACTTGCACGCTAAAATGCAGTCTCTTGATTCACACTAAAATTAATGGTTACGGCTCAGTCTTTAAATATTTAAGATAACATCTGCTCAGACACATCCTGATGCTATCCTTCATATAAATTCTTGCCACTATAGACTGTTATCTCTGTCAGACACCACTGGAGTGTTACAATCATTAATGTGGACACAGACAGCTCGGATTACTCAAATGGACGGACACAGGGATGAGGGTTAATAAGGAAAACGGTGCAATAATCATTGCAAGCACTTTCTGTGTTTGATTTCTCAAAATATCATCATTCAATGCGTCTTTTTTAATTTAATGTTTATCTTATTATATATTGTAGTGTAGTTGATTTACAATGTTGTGTTAGTTTTAGGTGTACAGCCAAGTGATTCAATTATACATACATCCACTCTTTTTCAGATTATTTTCCCATGTAGGTTATTACAGAATAGTGAGTAGAATTCCCTGTGCTCTACTCGAGTAGCGTTCCCTGTGCAATAATCCTCGCTGACTGTTTTATGTAGTCGTGTGTTTATGTACTCAGCCTTCGAAACGAAGGCAGTAATGCCATCTGCAGCAACATGGATGGACCTAGAGATGATCATACTGAGTGAAGTAAGTCAGAGAAAGACAAATATTGTATGATATCACTTCCATGTGGGACCTAAAAAAATAATAATGCATTAAGTGCCTCTTGATGCTAAGACACACGTACAGACACACCAGCCTAGAGTATTAATAGCCGTGACTTTTAAAGTTCTCTGACCCCAAACCATGAATACCTCAGAAGCATGTAACCAAGGACAAAGAAGAGGTACTGTTTATTGAGTGCAAAGACATTTATGTATGTTGCATCTAACGCATGCAACAACTATGGAAGTTAGGAACTACTATTTATATTTTATTAACCGACGTGCCTAAAATGTGACTAGTAAGCGGCATACATGCAGAGATCTGAGTCCTAAGGAATCAGACCCCATGGTTCTGCCACAAGCCAAAGGGATTTTAAATCATGGACGCGACTCCCTTCCCTGCCCTACCTGCCTCAAAAAAGATATACATTTTCGCCATACAGTATGTACTTACAAGATTTGGGCCTTAAATATGAACAGAGTGGAAGGTTGTGTGTCAGGTGTGTGCTCAGGATGCTGGGAAGGCCTTGGTGCTCTCCCGGGTCCTACTGTACCTGCCATAGCATAAAAAGTGCATCTCCTGATACTTGGGATTTCTTCCTCTGAACTTCACCCGTTAGCTAAAAGCTCCGACGCCTATGCAAATTCTCTTCCCCATGGGAGGTGTAACACTTTAAACTGTCATCAGCCATTCACATTTTAGTTTTGACCTGGGGATTACAAAAAGAGGAAAGGAGGGCACTGGTGCCTGACTGGGGAGAGAAGATTTTCCCAGAATAGAGCCGGTTCCCTGACAACCCTTACCCAAGAAAAGATGTAGCCTAAAGCTGGCCTTCCGCGCAGTACTCCACAAGGTGGAATACCTTGTAGAATTTTGATTAGACACACTCTTCTTGTCCCAGATTCAGGAACTACCCCCCAAGAAGCCTGAAGCCTCATCAGATCTGGGCTAAGCTGTATATTTATTCCATGTATGTATGCTACATAGATGTAATCTCTCTCCCCCAAGTCATGCCTCACAGGGGAAACTGTTTTAAGATTTTGTTTTATCCTGTTAGGAATCATATTTTATAGAGAAAAAAAAAACTTCTCTAAGTACCTATATCCGAAAAGTACACTTTACTACTAACACTTGGGGTTCGGTCCATCGACTCTGATCTCCTGTTCATTCTGTTTCTCCACTGAGGTTCGAATGCACTGTTGTCACAGGGGAGGAACCACGGGAAGTTCTTACGCTGGCCACACTTTAGGGGGGAGAATTCGTGCTGAGGCTCTTCCTCGTGCACAGAGCTGTAGGAGGCCGAGGAGGCTGCCGCGTAACCGCTGGGATGGCTCGGCTGCTTCGCTTGTACTCTGACAGATAGCCAGCCACCTACACAATGTTCCAAGAAGGAGGGATTCCGGGGTGTGCAACGGAATTTTTCTTTTAATTTTTATTGGAGTACAGCTGATGTATAATCTTACGTTAGTTTCTGCTGTACAGCAAAGTGACTCTGTTATACATGTACATATATCCACTCTTTTTTAGATTCCTTTCCCATATAGCTGGAATGGAAGTTTTGAAGGAAGGAATGGAGGTAACTTGAGGTTATCTGGCGAGTTGGTACTAGACGTCGTAATCTGCTGGCGGACATTAGTAAACATGATCAGTGAAAAGACTCTCTTTGGAAAGTATGAGTTGGTATTTATTCCACCAGTCTCCGTCGAATCCATGTGACTCTGAGTGTAAATCTAAAAAGATATCATACGTGTCATAGTAATATATGGAATTCTATCTTTAATTTTTTTTTAATTTTTATTGGAGTATAGTTGATTTACAATGTTGTGTTAGTTTCAGGTGTACAGCAAAGTGATTCAGTTATACATATACATGTATCTGTTCTTTTTCAAATACTTTTCCCATTTAGGTTATTACAAAATATTGAGCAGAGTTCCCTGTGCTATATAGTAGGTCCTTGTTGGTTATCTATTTTAAGTATAGCAGTGTGTACATGGCAATCCCAAACTCCCAATTTTTTTTAAATTTAGCAATAAAATGGACTTGCATAAAAAGTTGTTTTCATAAAGGAGAAATAAAAAATATATCGTTTTCTAATGTTTTTTCCATAATCACAATGGCATCATAAACACATCGTGAAGGATAGCTGCTTGGTATCTTTAGGGAATATTTGGAAACACATATCCAATGGCGGGAGAATTCTTAGGTAAACATTGATACAGTTATTGGATGTTCTCTATCAGTCATCAGCCACTGATGCTATTGAAGACCATGTAGTAACAAGGAAAGATGTCCTTATTAAAAGGGGAAAAAGCAGGAATTAAAGCTATATACATTTATGTCAGCTATTAAATGTGCACTATGATTTTGACCACCAAACAAAGCAAAACTGATGATATGTACACGTAACTGTATCATATGTTCATATCTGTATCAGTTTAGGGTGAAATGATGATGGACATTTTTTTTTCTTTTCTTTGTTTTCCAACTTGTATATAAAATGGTTACATTCTTTTTAGAAGGTGAAAAGAGACATTTTCAAATGAACATGCAGAGAACGTTAAATAATCTAGATCAATTGTTAACCCAATCAAATATTTATTTTTGAGTTATTCCCCAGCATAGAGCAGAAGCTGGTGCAGGGATCATTTCACATAGGAAGCTACAAGGTAATCAGTTTCTCTGCATAAACTGACAATGAGTTGCATCGAATTTTGAATGGCCTTTATTCTACTAGCATTTTAGAGTCTTTCCCTGGCACTTAACCTAGCAGGAGTGAAGAGTTCATGAAGTAAATACGTTCTAGAAGGCTAAAGGTGAAGGCATGAAGAGACTTTTCCTGCTTTTGTTTTTACTTTTGTTTTTTTGCTTGTTTCTTTTTCTTGTTTTGACCCTGAATTGGGAAATTATTCCATCCTGCTCTAGGACATCTATGATGTATGAAAAAAATAGAGTTTCAAGAAGTTACAGCTTTACAATTTCAACATCATTCCAAGGCTGTCACTGTTGTCTGTTGGTGTGATTGAATTCTAGCTCATTCACAGCTGGCCTTTGAACACCTCCCTCTCAGAAATCAGTGACACAAGCCATCGGTGGGGCAGCCCGGCTGGTACCTGACTCACCCTTGTTTTGAGTAATGGAGAAAACCCAGGCAGATCACATCATTAATCTAAGACACCCAATTGTCTTCAAAATACAGATGGAATCTTCAGTGTGAATCATTAGTGTTAAGAGAAAATAACGCATAAAGAATGACATTGTTTTTCACTTATTAGGGAATTTAATGGCTCCTCCACGACTTGAGAGCTGAGTGACTGATCACTTAATTTCTGAGCTGTGGTTTTTCTTAGGTCTCTTCTCCATCGTGGGTTGCAAATAAGGCAGCGTTTTCTCAAAAGCTACAAACACCTCACACACGTAATTAGAATGGTGTCTGGGTGTGCTGGTCCTTGAAATGGAGGAGAGAGAGGAGGAAGGAGGAACAGCAGAAAAGTGGGAGGAAGGTGATGCCGACAGAATTCTCCCGCAGTCTGTCCTTTTCAAGATTTTGCTGTTGAAGCGCTGCCATTGATCCGCTCTGTCTTCACATGCTGTTATCTTAAAAAATAATAATAGTAAAATCGACTTGAATGTATATATAGTCAAAAACAATTAACTGCTCAAGTACGTGATGTTCCAAGTAGAGACGTAATATTCTGCCCAACAACAAGATGATTTCAACACCTGTCCTCTAAGAGTTTATAAAATAATCAGAACGATAAGACAGATTAGGAGATTAGTGGCAATATGACGTTAATAGAAATTTTAAAATATATATGTGTATAATCTATATATCATATATTACATGTTACATTACATATATATATATATCCTTTCTTCATTCTTATGTTCCACAGAAGTATGTGAAGGTGTGGGCAAAGGCAGAAGGGGATAAAGCAACCTATTTTGCAGTCCAGACTCCCGAGTTTATTCTAACTGCAAATAGGAGCTGGTTGCACCTTTTCCATTTGGACTTCACAAACTGCTGCTAATAGTAGTGTAACCACCAGTAGCTTATTAGAACAAATGACTGCTGTGTGCCGGGCACATTGCTGGCCGTCGCCCCATCCCACCTCATTTGAGGCTTTCAAGGGCGCTGCGAGGCAGGTGCTCGTCCTACCTTCCTGTTCCAGGCAAACATCTTGAAGCTTGAAGATGACAGCCGGGGACGGGTGGAAAGGAGATGTAAATTCAGACAGTACCGACCCCAGAATCTGTGCTCTTAATCTCTGCACAGCCCTCACCTTGCAGGTTAAAAACATTTTACAACAAGTGAAATACCTGAGTTTGTAAAAGTTCATATCTCCATTTCACATGCGTAAGTTAGGTTTAGAAAATCGTGGTGGAAGATAACATACTGCCTTGACTTTTTTATACCAAGGATGATTTGAATTTCAAACTTAAATATGAGTGCAGGGATAGTGTCATTCATGTCTTTATACATCCATCCTCTTCTCGTCTAAAAAAGGGTGACTGGCGCTCCGTAAAACTTTGTCAAATAAATAATCAGTGTCGCCTCTTCCTTTGCTTTTATTTTTGTTTGCCATGTTTACATTTTAAGAAAAGATGATATTTTAACATTATGCATTGGCGAATGTTTTTGTTTCCTGTGAAATCCTCAATCTCGTTATTAGGGGATGAAAATAAAGAAAATGAATCATTTTGATGTTTTTCTAGCATAGTAGAATCCGGAGCACTGATCTGGGATTAGGACACATGACTTGCAGTCCAAATTCTTAAAGTTGTTTACAGTTGAACCTAAAGCCAAGCTTTGAAGCTGAGTTTGTGTTTCCTCATCGGTACGTGGTGGAACCCTTATGCCTTAGACGTCTTCCTTTAAAGCCCCAACAGCCATGTCATTGCCTAAATCCTGCCCGACACACAGCATGGTTACAACAGAGAACGGTTAACTTGTCTTTCTTGCTCTGTCCCTCCTTCTATCTCAAATAATTTTTAAGTAATTAAGAAAAAGATCATTCTAATTTTTAAAAACCATTGAATTTCATAGATGACAATATGATCCACATAACAATCTATCAAAAAATTAAAATAATTTACCTTCACTCTGTTCTTCCATTAGACAGTTTGTCAATAAAAGTTTCCCTTTTCTCATAATGACTTATTTAATCCTCTTAGTATAATATGCTACTTTGAGGTTCATAAAACGTCAAACTTTCAAATGATTAATGCACCTACTAAAATGACCTCCTACACAGGCTTCTTGCCAAAAAGAAATGATTAAATCCACATTTTACATTGTTTTGTAACCCTTGAAAGTAACAGGGATTAAAATAAAGAGAAAACCCAAAGTTCTGATTCTCTGATTTTATTTATTTATATATTAAGTAGTTTATTCAGCAATGTCCTGGAGGTAAGAAAACCATAATCAGATAGAAACCTAGATATTTTTTAAGTGTCAAAAATTATCTGCTTCAGCTGTAAACTGGTAAAACCAAATTTAAAAATAAGCTCAACACTCAACTCTATTCCTTTTCCAGCCTCTTCTTTTTGTCATGACACAGGAATTCTGACTTCCATTTATCCAATCCTCCTGGCAATTATAAGTTGTCAGCCTGTTAAGCTATTAAATTGAAACAAAAATTCTGTTTTTTTTTTTAAACTAATATTCTGTCTAAATTACTTCAGAGCTTCAAACTCAACATGTTGGGAAGAAACCTCTCCGTCATTCAATACTTAGTTTCCCAAGTAATCATCCTTCTCTTGAGAAGACAGACGGGTCTCACAAGCTGATTTTGTTCCCTTCCTTGCACTGGCTGCCAGAAAACTCATTTGTGTGACAGATGTATAGGATCTAAAGTGTGCATTTTGTTCATCAACCTCACTCTAGGCTTTGTGTTATTTTTCCTGTAATTACGTTCCTAAATTTTTAATTTGCTTACTCATTTTACTTCGTAAATTTTCATTTATCATACTCTATATCTCTAAGTCACATTAAATCGCATCATTTTTACATATCTGGTTGTGGGTAATTTAAAAATAAGTCAATCCCACTAACCCTGATGCTCTCCTGCGTTCTCCAGCTCAATCAGTGGCTCAGAAGATAAGCACCTTAGTCATCTTTGGCTTTTCCTTATTTTCATTCCCAAAGTCAATGATTTCCTAAGATCCCAGAGTTTCTAACTCCTGCGTCTCTCTAAAGGCGCTCTCCTTCTCTTCAATGGAACTTCATTGTCTTAGGTGAGAAGTTCAAATAGCTTGCTCCGTGGGCTGTCAGATGCGGTCTCATCTCTTCAAACCGTCTTTAGTGCTCTTGCCAAAATGGCCTTTCCACGAAATGCAAGCCTGATCGTAATTCCCTAGTTAAAAGCACAGCCAGGTAGTCATTGGCCTCCCCAGTGCTCTGTGCTGGTTGGCTCCGGTTTGTGGTGAATCTCTGGCTATTGTAAATTCATCGTCCACATGTTCTCTTCCAAAGCGGTGTTTGTGAAGAGTGGTTAGGCGTGATGAGGATACTGTGTATTGTGAAGGATGCAGAATGCGCCGGACGATTAAGGAGGTGCTTTTCTGTAAGTTATTGTAGTAGGGAGAGCGTTCACTAATGAGGAAAGTCTCCAAGGAAGGGAAGGGAGCCGGGGCTTACAGAGACAGGCAGGCAGGGGGCTTATCCACGAGTCTTAAGGGACTCACGTACAAGGATGGGGATGAGTCTTGTGTGAGTCACTGAGGAAGGGCGGAGGTGGGGATGTGCCGGACCAGAGCGTCCTGTCGCCTGGCCACCTGGGGGGACACGAAAGGGTGGGTATTTTGGAGTAGAAGAGGATGGGGAGATACCTTAACCTTCGCTGTTTTCCAGATACGAGGTTCAGGTAAAGTTTAACATTGTCACTGTTCACCTATTCCACGAGATGTCCTCACTTGATTATTCACACAAATGAATAGGAAAAAAAAAAGCCCATTTCCTGACTATCCCCTGTGGTTCCTCTTATATGCCCACATGCCCTTATATAACTGGTACTTTTTGATCCCGTGAGGAAGGGGGAATATATATATATATATATATATATATATATATATATATATATATATACACATATTTATATATTTATATATATTATATATATTTATATTATGTATATATTTACATTATTTATATTTTATATATATATATATATGTAATCACTTTCAGAATGACAGGAAGAATATAGAGAAGCTGCGTTATTCAGCAGACGCTCTCTCCATCCCAGCTCCGGATGATGCTGATGTGAGTGATCAGCAGGACCCACTCTGAGAAATCCCGGCCTGTAACAGCATCTCTCTTAACCTCTGGGTACAGTTGGAACTGTTCCTCGTACCCCTCGCTCAACCACCAAGAGCACCGCTCATCCCGCGCACACAGGCAAGGGGACTGAATCCCCCGCTGCTGACGTAGTCTGTGTTTCAGATCTCCCCACGGATTAGGAATATGAAATGGAGTCATTTCATAAGCCTCTAGGTTCCAAGAGTAACGTAAGCTCTAATTCCACAGACCGGTAGATCACCCCGCATCCGTGCCTCTGAATGGCATGTTGGTGGTGCAGGAATCGCTCACTAGAGAGCAGACTTGCCTCAGCTGTTCCCGCCTCAGCCAGGTGGTCAAGGAAAATGAAATGTGCTTACCTGTGAAAACAGGTTGCCTATAAATCAAAAGGGGTCAAGTTCTGTCCACCAGATGGAGGGTTTAAAACCTTAATGTGTAAGTTAAGGTATAATGGATTACTGGAGGTGAGATTTTAGGAAGGTTGAATCATTCTGTTGCCTTTTGGGATCTAGGGGGAGCAAAAGGTTACTGTTACAGTGAACAAGAACAAAGTCAGATTTTCATCTTAGGTGACCTAATTACAAAGGATGTGATTCTGACCCATTAATTTTCAAAATCATATCTAATTATCTATTGGTATGGCTTACTGAGGCTCAAAAACACATGGACTAAGGGATTTTCTCTGCTCAGCATATAGTTTCTTTCGCATGAGTACTGGGTTTTGGCGTATTATAATTTTACGTGTAAAATTATTCTGGTTTATGGTATGGGGGATGTAAACAGCCAGGACCGATCTTTCCCTTTCAGTCTTCTTCTCTGTCCTTCTTTCTCCCTCCCTCCTTCTCTCTCTCCCTTCCTCTCTCTTTTTTTCTGCCTCATCTTTAGTCCTGGAAATACAAAATGAACAGGAGAACGAGAAGAATCCAATTCAATCAGTTTTCTCTTTTTGGACAGTTAGAAAGTTGAAGTGTTGGCATAATACAAAGCTTTGTTGTTAGCCATGGATTTCGTTTATCTGTGTTTGTCACTGGAGTTAAACGTATGAACACATTTGGCCGTGAATTTTTTTTTGTTATTATTAGTATTATGAAAGGGACAGTCACAAGCGAAGCTGAAATTATCTATGAGTGACAAAGGATATTGTCAAGGATGCTTATATATTCCTGTATATTCCTATGGTTTTCAGTTATTTCAAAGAATCATTCCAAATGGGAACTATGAATATCTTCTTCCCTCACTTAGTTTTTGTTTTGTTTGTTTTGTTTTGTTTTTTTGTTTTCTTTAAAAGTCCGTGGTGTACTTGTTTCTCACCACCCTCTGTGGAAAAGTGTGACTATTTACATAATAACACTTGTCATTTTCCTGGCAATCTGGGAAGGAAGTTTTCTCTTTGATTCTCTATTGCTAACTGATGGGCTCACCAGCTTCCTGCATTGGGACACACAGCAGAGCACATGACTTCTTGGTAGCGGGGAGGACATTTGGGTAAGTGGATTATTCAACGTGTAGACTTCCTTCAGGACTCTGTTTCCTCCATCTTAAATTCTTAGCTACCTTTAAAATATCACCACATTTACGTTCCAGACCTTTGTTGAGATGTTTTTCTTTGACTTATAACTTTAAAGTTATTTTACATAAAAAAGAAGAGTCTGTTTTAAATAACCTAAACTTTTTGGAAACTTTAAAAATTATTAGATAGATACCACTACCCTTAATGGACACATCTTTAATTTTCTTAAGCAAATTGACTTTTAGTGAGAACAATGGGAACGTGAATTGGGATTCTAGGTGTAACTCATGTTTTGACACAGGTTCCTGACTTGAAGTCATTTAATCATAGGTACTTTTAATTCATATGGGCCAGAATTGAAATCCATTTCTGTAGTTTATTTTTAAGTAGTTATAAAGTCAAGCTGAACTTTTATTTTTGTTTACATTATAATGATTTTTTTTTTAGGTTTTAAGACTTTGTGCAGTAACTCCCTCCATTCTTCTTTAGTATCGTGATCTTAGCTCTGTGGACATCAGGATTAAATCTAATTCTAGTAAGTTCCTGAAACAAACTGTTATCATCCAAGGCAAGATATTCCTGGAAAGTAAATTCATATTAATGTAGATGTTGAGGTTTGTAACTGAAGATGGTTTTAATTCTTAGTATTATGCTTAAAGGGAATTGAATTCAGAATAACTGAGCACGAATGCTTCACCCCAGTGAGCGTAGCTGTCCACTCAGTAGATTTTTTTTTTACTCAGCTATGCAGGTACATACCTATGAACCCAATAAAATCACCTGTGATCCAGATAATATATGCAACAGTTCATATGCCTGATTCTTTGAGCTGCTCTCAGTATGTTAAAGCAAAGATAAAGACATCTTCTGTCTGTTGTAGCCCATCTGCAAATAACTTGTCCTTGGAAGGTGTCATTGTTGCTTTCTAAGGCAAC
The DNA here is from genome assembly GCF_949987515.2 of Delphinus delphis. Lineage (NCBI taxonomy): Eukaryota > Metazoa > Chordata > Mammalia > Artiodactyla > Delphinidae > Delphinus > Delphinus delphis. Next base: position 33,926,633 of record NC_082703.1, read on the forward strand.
AGATGATGCCTCCCCGCCTTTGGATATCCAGTTACGTTACTAGAATGAACCATTCGCTGTACCAGACATAGGCTTTCCACTGCACTGTATTTCTTTTTCTACTGGAATTTAGAGAACTCAAGGACAACGAAGGATACAATTCCTCATTCAACAACTCAATAAAGCATGTGCCTTGAATATGTCTTAGGAACCGAAGAGACAATATTAGGCATCAAATTTCCTTTTATGAATTATTTCTTAAAATATCTAAAAAACCATTGGGTAATCCAAGTCTGTATTGCCAGTGAGACTGCAATAGCAGTTCTCATTTCAATAGCTCTTGTTTTCCTGAAAGTAGGACAGACTCTATAGTTGGTGGTATTTTTCAATACTAAAGAAGCCTGTGTGGTCTTTTGCCACATGTCCCGTGTGTATAACTCACACTGCCAATAGCTTTTAGTGCCCTCATCACTGTAAATGAGCATTTCATTGGGCTAGGTAGAGAAAAATCACCACCTTGAAAAACAAATTTGTTCCATAGCATTTTGACTAATGTATCAATTTTCCACTGTAGAAAGGACCATTCTTTTATTGTACAAATAAGAATAAATGATCATATGCATTTCTCTGGTGGGAATATAAAATAATATAGTTAAGAATTTGCTACAGTTAGCAAATGGAGAAGTGCAGGCCATAACCCGAGTCCACTAAGTGAGACTGGTGACTCAAATTCGGGTGATTATTTCCCTGTAATTTTTGCCGATGACAATATTGATGATGATAATGACAGCAAGCACACATAACAATTTGCTATTTGGTAGGGACTGTTCTCAGCATTTATACATAAACGTACTTATCAAAACTACCCCAAGAGGCAGGTACCATTATTGTTCCTATTTTATAAAAATGCAGGAGGGCACAAATTAATCAATGAGCCGCAGTGAAGTTCCGGGAGAAACAGCTCTCACACCAGCTCTTTCTGTGCTCCTCTATTGGGAAATCAATCTACTTCTAGACTTAATGTAATTGAAAGTTCAGTGCTTAGTTATGATGTCCATGGGTAGTAAAACTGAGACTTGGAAAATATTTAACATGTAAGGTTGCTGGTTGACTAATCACAGATCGTTACCATCTCAACTTGAATTCAACTCTTGAGTAATCTGCTGTGCTATGGTACAGCCCTGACTCAATACCCCACGGGTCTGAGCTTCCGAAGTCCTTCCTGGTTACTCTAAAGATACTCATCCCGAAAAGAATAATCCTCTGAAGCTAACCTTAAATTCAGTCTATCATTCCTTCAAGCAACTCGGTTCTAGATCTGCTGCTGCCTTTCTATAGGAAGAACACAGCAGGTTTCAGAGGTAGTCCGTACAAAGAGCTGCTAGATGAGCCAACCATTACTGTAATTATGCGCTCCACCTATATGGTTGAAAAAAATGGAACCTTAAGTGAAATTTAAAATTATTTATCTTTGAGATTTTCTTTTCTGGATATGATATATTAAGCCATGGCAACAGCTAGAAAGTAAGTGGATGCATTGCAGTGAAATCATATTTTTAAATACAGTGGAAAGCTACGGAAGCAAGAGGGACTAGGGAAAATGAAATCTCCAAAAGGAAGAGCCTTCATGAGGGGAGCTGAAGTCGATAGCGGATCTTCTTTCCTAGGGCATGTGTGGATTCCAGGACAGGGCTCGGCCCAGCCACGCCGACGCTGGGGGCAAGACGAAACAACAGCGCTTTCGTGGTTGAGTGGCTTGGCATGATGAATAGGCATCTAAGGAACCTGCAAACACAAAGGCAGCTTTTTCCAGGAAATATTTACAGTGTTCTAGGTGGGATGGGAGGCTGAGGGACTGTCCTGCAGTTTTGCAGTGATTAGAAAACGAGATCCCACTTGAGATGACCTGCCGCAAACATACACCAGGTTCCCTGCCAAGACTTTGCCAAAGTTCGAAGCTGTGTAGGGTAGGGAGCTAAACTAATAAAATCAAACCTCTGAAGGGCGTAACTTAATTTCCAGGGCTCAGTGGACACGGATCTGCCAGAATCTCAATCTAGAAGTCTAGGAGGCCACCTCTCAGGGACGGGGATGAAGCAGCCGTGGACTGATTTAAATTCAGTCTGCAACGCACCCCGAACCAGACAGCCCTTGGGATCGATGTGTCTGTTCTGTACATCCCCAGGGAAAAACATAACCTCCTCTGGAGTAAAAGAGCATCATCTGGACCAATAATCAATATTAAAAAAAAAAAGCAGACCCACAGATTACCCAGATACTGGAGTTAGCAGGCAAGGACATTAAAATAACCATTATCAATATGTTACAGTAAGACAAAAGATGGAAGTAGTATCTCAAAAGAGAACTGGATTTTGTTTCAAAAATTACTACTTGTCCTCCATGAGAAGCACATTACCCAGCATGAGATCTCTTGAAATTCTCTGAACCTTAGATTCTGGGGTACTGGAGAGACTGAGAAATGAGGAAAGGAATCAAAATTTATGAAACACCCGCTATGTGTTAGACATATGCTAAGTACAATACATGTATTATACCCTTTAATAATCTATGATGGCGTTATTGTTATTCCTGCATTGTAGGTCAGAACTTTACATACAATAAAGCAGGGGAGCTTGTTTTCATGGCATGCAAAGTCTCCTAACAGTGGGAAAAGTTACCAATGAACACATACCACCAGCACCGCCTAAGGCTCATATTCCCATGAGCTTGCAATCCACCATCCTAGGAGCTCCCTGAAAGCTTCTGTGTCCACAAGCTACGCTGGGATATTCCTTGCCCAGAGATTTTGGCGTGCTCCGTAAGGGGCCAAGAGTGTTTAATCACGAGTGGAAAATAACTAATTTTGTTCTGTGTTTTTCCTTTTTCGTGCTCATTAAGAGGAGTTGAATCATGAAGTATAAATTGAGCCACATGGTTAGAAACCCTCCAGGAACTGACGACTGTAGATCTTATTTTTAAGGATTTTATGTGTAGTGATAGCTTTGTTATTGATAGTGGGTTCTGTACACACGCCTCATCTTTGAGTTACTAAAAAATACCACCAGAAACTGCATTCCCAGGAACAATGGAACCCTTTGTGAAGCGTTTCCTCCCTGAAGAATAGTAAAATGTCAAACAGACAGAAGTAGGAAAAATTATGTCTCCGAACAGCTGCGTTGCCACTGTAACTTGTGACTACACCATTTCCTACTGTACACAGTCTGCTAACCACCTATTATTCTACCAAAATGCCATCTTGATAAAAGAAAAAGATTTTAATTATTCACTGCTGTTTCATACCTAGAATAACTAATAACTATAATAAAAATTATGCCCATTTTGAGCACCTGTGAAGTAGGCCCTTCACATCTCTCTCTCCTACTTAATCCTATTACTATTCCCATTTCAGAGCTGGAAAATAACAGGTTAAGCAGAATCACAAATTTCCCCCCCAAAAAACTCAGACATTAAGCTTGAAAAGCATGGATTTGAACCCAGTTTCATCCAAGGCCAAACCCTTTCATTTTTCACTATGGTAGGCGGCCTCGGCCGCGCATAACTGTACATAACTGTACAGCGCATAACTGTACAGCGCATAACTGTAACGATGATGCCTTGTTTACCTACACCTTCTGCAAGTGCTGCAATGCTGCAGAGAAGCCTAAAACGGATTTTCTCTCCATGCCCAAAGATGAGTGTATGTATATTATTACTCACAGGCGCCTCATACACGCATTACATTGAAATTGGACCTGCATCTTAGGACTCTCGATGCAAAAATGCGTCTTACTCTTGAGCAGATTTCCAAAACAAATTAAATGGAAAGAACAGGAGTCCAAAAATGAGATTGCCTTTTTTTTTGAATTTTATTTAATTTATTTTTTTTAAACAGCAGGTTCTTATTAGTTATCTACTTCATACATATTAGTGTGTATATGTCAGTCCCAGTCTCCCAGTTCATCCCACCACTCATGAGGGAGATCTGTTACGCTTCATGGTTCTGTAAGAGCAGATTCATGACCCATAATGCATAAATTAGTAATTATTCGTGACTAACTAACTAATATTGGTTAGTAAGAATGGAGAGTTTTATTTTTTTAATTTAATATATGTTTGTATATGTTTAATATATGTAACATCAGTATAAAGCTAATGATAGCTTGTCTAACAGTGACTATCTGGTCCCTGAATTTTCAATAGTTTTTAGTTAATTTAATTATTTCACTTTTTTCCTACTTGTGTTTTTCCACCCACCCCACCCCACCCCGCCTTCAATTTGAATTTTGTGAATCTCTCAGCCCTTACAGAATTCATTAAATCTATATCTAGAGTGAAAAGGGGCCAACTTAACTGTAGCTTTGTTTGGTGATTCTCATTTTGAGCGCAAATGTCTAATCGACACCTGCTGTCTGGGCGCGTGTTAGGTAGTATACTGTGCGTGCTGCCGGGGAGGGGAACATAACTGTGCTTTGGACAGACTAAACGTTTGCAGGTGAGCCTTCCCGTGCTTCCTCTCCACGTGGGACAAAGCGAGTAGGGCTGGTTTGAAGTCCTTTACCTTCCCTTCTTTATTATGACAGATACGTTAGGCTGGTGTTATTTAAACACACCAGCAGCGTGGGCGTCTGTTATTTAAGATGCTACCCATTCCCGTGACTGAGAGAAAAGCTGGCAAGATAGCACGGGTTCAATTACCTGGCATTTTCCGTGCATTTTCAACTCTATTTTTCACTTAATATGAATGATATTTTTCATTAGCTTGAAGATAAATTTTATAAATTGTTAAAAAATGGATTTCGCTTATTGAGTTGGTATGTTGAAATAATCATAATATAGCAATAGTTGTTTTTTTTCATACCATGGGTAATTACATGAATACTTATAGCCCTCAGTATTACATCTAAGAATCACGTACAATGATACATGATAAACCTGGCTTAAACTATTAAAAAATATAAAAATATTCTCCTGAAAAAAGTTTTTAAATTACGTCTGCTTTCTTCTGAAAACGAAGGTCCAGAGCATTAACGTTTAATTCTGAAATTCAGTGTACACTATGCAATGATACAAATCTGTATGCATTCAGTTTCAAGGACAGAGGAGATGCCAAAGTGTTTTACCACCAAAGTGATCACTGCATTTTTGTTCCAAGAATAAAGGACAGAATTTGAAACATAATTTTGCTCTCTGTGATTAGCATTTTTATTTTCCTGCCTAGTGATTGGAGTCAGCTCTCTGTGGAGCAGTGGGGGTTGTGTCTACTTTTCACACGGCCTGGGCGGGAGCAAGCTCGATGGCCAAGCTCCCTAGAGTCCTAAAGAGATGAGCAAAATCCACCTCTCTAAGCTTCAGATTCTAAATCCAGACTGGGTAACTTACTTTTACAGTAATTAGCAGAGGAGCAATCTTGTTTAGTTGAAATGAAAGAATTTTTCTGTGAACCAGAAGCTCTCGCCAGGATCGAAGATAAGGAAGGGGGGTGATACTTCTGCACTGGCAGGTCTACTAAGGCTGCTTTTGCTACTGAAAGAAACTCAGCTTGGGCATCTTTAAAACTCAGCTTGGGCATCCGTCATCCCTCCCAGTAACTGCCTCTGGCTGCCTCTCTGCGGTCTGAATATCTTTCCCATCATATGCTGGACACACCCCTGTAGTTAGTCTCTGAGCTACAGTTATGCCTTGAGAGTGTTTCCTGCTTTGTCACAGTATCTTGTTCACGGCAGGGGCCAGTGATGGGTACTGAATGAGTGAGTTCTAGTTGTGTTGTCTCTTAGCCCTGAAATCTCAAATGGAGCCACGCTGGATCCCGTCCTCCTGGTTACTGGCACACATACATTCAACTCTTTGCTTCGGCAGCTGTTTTCCACCAGCCCTCATCCTTCATCCTCAGTAGACACCGATAGAGAGATCAGAACTTGAAATTTTAATAGACATGTTATTTTTTCTTTCTGTAGATAATTAGTGAATATTATTATTACTCTTGTCGTTGTTGTTAGGTACTCTGCAATTCCCTTCATTTTTCATTCTCTGATATCCCATCCCCCAAAAATCTTAATTTTCCTTTAATAACAACAGCACTAAGTACTTAAGATTTCTTATGCTTCTCTCTAATGATAAGATGACTTTTCACCTCCCCTACTTCCACAGGAAAGGTCATTAGGTTAGCTGAGAACATCAAGGAAACTTTTCTCAATTAACAAAAATCTCACCACTCTGTCATCTGTAGATCTCATATTATACAATTATCAGGTGTAAAGGTTATATCTTGTTTCAGTTATTTTAAAATTAGTACTTCAAATCTGTCCCAAAGCAGAAAGGCATTGATTAAAAAAAAAAAAAAAAGTCTAGAGGTACAGAAAACTGGAAGAATGAGTAGTAAATCATCAACATGAAGTGGCACATACTAGGCAGACGTGCATCTGCTAGGATCACTTGCATTGCCAGAGCTCACTCTTCGAGGGATCTGCCCTGCCCTCAAGAGAAGGCTAGGTTAGTTTGGAAAGCAGAGCAGTCTTGTTAGCTCCTGAGCAGTCGAGAAGGTTCAGAACTATTGCTTTCAAGCTGCTATGCTCAGATCTACTCTGGGTCTATAAGAAAACACTTGGTCCTCCAAAGAGAACTTGACATTTCCCTGACCTTCCTGGAAGTTAGGCTGAGATTCAGGTACCTTTAGACCTGCAGGCAATACTGTTCCTCCTACTTGGCTTGTTAAATTCTCCCAGAGCAGTTGCTTCCAAGCAGAGAGACCATTGCTGCAGTATGCGGAGGTAGAGAAGAGGCTTATAGAAAACTCCGTCGTTGAAGTGCTGCCCTTGGTACAGTTTACCCAGCAGTAAGCATTGCGTTTGAAGAGACTGTCACAATTGCGCAAATTAAATGTTTTATTTATAAAATTGTATGAGTTTTTAGAAAGTTATGAAAACACATCATAAACCCTATGCTATGATCATACCATATGATTGTTCAGCAAGACTTTTTTCTTACAGATTTTTTAAAATTAATTTTTATTGGAGTCTGCTTGATTTACAATGTCATGTTAGTTTCTGCTGTACAGCAAAGTGAACCAGTTATACATATATCCACTCTTCTTTAGATTCTATTCCCATATAGGTCATTACAGACTATTGAGTAGAGTTCCCTGTGCTGTACTGTAGGTTCTTATTAGTTATCTATCTTATATGTGGTAGCGTGTATATGTCAATCCCAATCTCCCAATTTATCCCTCCCCCCGTCTTTCCCCCTTGGTAACCATAAGTTTGTTTTCTACGTCTGTGACTCTATTCCTGTTTTGTAAATAAGTTCATTTGTGCGATTTTTTTTACAGCAAGACTTCTGAAATGTAATCACAGATTGGCAAGAAGAAAATATCAATAGCGTATATAATAGTTTTCCTGCTTATTTACAATTAGTAAATAATAGTCTCGTAAAGTAGCGTCCTGCATTTCTTCGCATCTGTTTCTTTTTTTGTTATTGAGATAATATTGATTTATAACGTTATGTAAGTTTCACGCATACAACACTATGTTCCTACTTCTGTATAATCTATAACGTCCTCACCACCAAAAATGTATTTCCATTCCTCACTATGCATCTGAGCCCCTTTACCTATGTTCGCCTTCCCTCACCACCACCCCTTCTCCTCTGGTAACCACCACTCTGTTCTCTGTGTCTACGTGTTTGACATTTGATCCCCTTTACCTATTTTCCCTTCCCTCACCGCCACCCCTTCTCCTCTGGTAACCACCACTTTGTTCTCTGTGTCTACGTGTTTGTTTTTGTTTGGTTTGGTTTGTTCATTTGTTTTGTTCTTGTTTATTAGTTTTTTATGTTCCACTTACGAGTGAAATCGTATGGTATTTGTCTTTCTCTGTCTGACTTATTTCACTTAGTGTAATACCCTCGAGCTCTATCCATGTTACCCCAAATTGCAAAATTTCATCACTTTTATGACTGAATAATATTCCATTGTGTGTGTGTGTGTGTGTGTGTGTGTGTGTGTGTGTGTGTGTGTATATATACACCCCGCATCTTCTTTATCCATTCGTCTGTTGATGGGCACTTAGGTTGTTTACATATCTTGGCTATTGTAAATAGTGCTGCAGTGAACATGGGGGAATAGATAACTTTCCAGATTCGTTTTTTGGTGGTCTTTGGGAGAATACCCAGAAGTGGGATATCTGGATCGTGTGGTAGTTCTCTTCTTGATTTCTGAAGGACTCTCCGTAGTGTCCTCCACAGTGGCTGCCCCCTTTGCCTTCCCACCAGCAGTGCACTCGGGCTCCCTTTTCTGTGCATCCTGGCCAGCACTTGCTATTTCTTGACTTGTCATAATAGCTCTTCTAACAAGTGTGAGGTGATATCTAATGTGGTTTTGACTTGCATTTCTTTAATGATTAATGATGTTGAGCATCTTCTCATGTGTCTATTGGCCACCTGTGTATCTTCTCTGGAAAAATATCTTTTCAGCTCCTCTGCTCAACTTTTTAATCAGGTTATTTTGCTGTTGTGAGTTGTCTATGTATTTTGGATATTAACCCCTTATCAGATGCATCATTTGCAAGTATCTTCTCCCACTCAATAGGTTACCTTTTTCTTTTACTGATGATTTCCTTTGCTGCGCAGAAGCTTTTCAGTTTGATGAAATCTCATTTGTTTAATTTTGCTTTTGTTTTCCATGCCTGAGGAGACAGATCTAGAAAGATATTGCTAAGACTGGACATCTATTTCTTTATAGAGCATTGCTAACATATTTTTAAAAACATTGAACAAATCTCTTTAAGCCAAATGACAGTTCACTGACCGAAAATAGGCGAAACTTCAAAAGCAGTTTTATTCTTAGGTGTTTATAACTTAACCCAGAATTATTTCAGTGACTGTTAATCAGAACCCCAGAACATACATGCCTGATATTCAGTTTAGTCGATACCATACTTTTCTTTAAACAAATCCCCCATATGTTTACACGTGCATATGCACATAAACACTTCAAAAATTATGAAATGTTTCACACGTAGGAAGCAACCTACATGTCCATCAGCAGAAGAATGGACAAAGAAGATGTGGTACATTTATGCAGTGGAATATTACTCAGCCGTAAAATGGAACGAAATTGGGTCATTTGCAGAGATGTGGATGGACCTAGAGACTGTCTTACAGAGTGAAGTAAGTCAGAAAGAGAAAAATAAATATCGTACATTAACGCATATATGTGGAATCTAGAAAAGTGGTATAAATGTTCTTATCCGCAAAGCAGAAATAGACACAGATGTAGAGAACAAATGTACGGATACCAAGGGGGAAGGAGGGCGCTGGGATGAACTGGGAGATCGGGATTGACTTACATACACTACTGCGTATAAAATAGATAACTAATGAGAACCTACTGTATAGCACAGGGAACCCTACTCGGTGCTCTGCGGTGACCTAAATGGGAAGGAAATCCGAAAAAAAGGGGAAATACGTATACGTGTGGCTGACTCACTTGGCTGTACTGCAGAAACTGACACAGCGGCGTAAAGCAACTATACTCCAATTTAAAAAACAAAATGTTTCTCACATAGCAGAGTACATATGACGTATGTGGGAGGGTTTAAAAACCAAAATAAGGAAACTAGGGTACCCTTGACCCAAGAGTAAAATCTAACCAATACCTTGAAGCCTTTACCTTGCCCTCCCCGATCACAAACAGCTCTCCCCCAATCCTGTAGGTAAAACATCTTCTTATTTTCTGTGTTTGTAATATTTTTACCGTGTGTGGATATAATAGTATGTTCTTAGTTTGACATGTTTCTAACTTTATATATGTTGAATTAGAATGCATGTATCCTACTACAATTTGCATTGTTCACTTAACAATCTTAAAGGTGTACCCTGTATGTAGCTGTTGTTAACTTTCTAAATGTAGCACAATATACCTATTTGTTCTCCTCTAATAGATATTTGAGTTATTTCCACCTTTTGCTACTAAAAACTACACAGCCATGAGCATTTTTATCTGTCTCCTGGACCACATGCACTGGAGTTTCTCCTGGACAGTGTTTTTCAAACAGTGAGCTGTAACCCTTTAGTGGGTTGTGAAATCAGTTCACTGAGTTAAAACCCCTTATATTTTGTGTGTGTAATTTTGAAGAAAATAGAGGATATCAGAGTTTATAACACTTAGTACAAATAAGTTATTTTCTACAAGTTCTGTTATATGTGTGTGTAACGTATTACATTTTGACTGTGGATTGTGGTAATATATATGAAGCACAGCAGTACAGGTACTTTTCTAATGTGGAATTGCTGAGTCATAGGGTATAAGCACATACAGTTTCTAAGATGACGCCAAATTGGTTTCAAAATTTGTTTTTAGAAAATTAACACTTTCACAGCAGTTTCCAGGGTGCACTTGGGTAACATCTTCAGCAGCAGTTGTTGTGGCGGACTCTTAAATCGTTCCAATGTGGTGAACGCAAAATGACATGCACGCCATTGTGATTTTCATATGCATACCATGATCACTAGTAATGTCCCTCTAATAGTTAAGGCCATTAGGATTTCCTCTTTAGAGAAGTGCTGCTTCATTTTTTCATTTTGAGTTGTTTGTATTTTTGCTCATAAATTTCACATAGATGTTTTATGGTTATATGTTTTCAAATGAAAATATCTTCTCCCAAAACTATGATTAGGTTTTTCACTTCGTCTCTGTTATCCTTTGGTGAACAGAATTGTTCATTTTCATGTAGTCAAATGGACCACTCCTTTCCTTTAATCGTTTGTGAATTTTGTGTTGTACAGAAGAAGTCTTTCCCTACCCCACGTCATAAAGCCATCATTGTATATTTTCTCCTATTATTCTTGAAGTTTTCATACTTTTGTCCAGCAGATATTTTAGGTATTTTGGGGTTACAGTTATTTCTTCGGCCAGCTGACAGTTTGATTTCTTTCTTTCTAGTCCTTATACTGATTTCTTTTACTTGACTTACTGCTTTGAGTAGAATATTCCATGCGAGAAACTGTCTCAGTCCTGACTCTAATGAGAATGCTTTTAAACATTTTATAATTAAATATAATATCGCTACAGAGTTTTTGTAAATATTCTTCATCAGCTTAAGTATATCTTCTATTTATAGTTTTTAAAAATAGATTTAGTCAAGAATACACATTGAATTTTATTGAATGTCTTTCTGCATTTATCGACATACGATATATTTTCCCCACCTTCAGTTTATTTCTGTAGGACAAAACCAATATATTGTATGTATGTCATTACTTTAATATATTTCTGTATTTCTTTCTGAGAGAAAACCATCCTGGGTGGGATTTACTTTTTAAATTGTTATAGTAGTTCGTTAATACTTTGTTTGAGATGTTTATATTCATGGGTGACATTGCACCATGCCAGTCAATGAAGAGTGGGCCTGCGGTGAGTTCTGAAGCCTTTTCGTATCAAGGAGTCGCAGGGAGGGGAAGTTTTTTCCAGAATGAAGGAAATATTAGCTATGATTAGAAAATAAGTACCTGTTTTTTGAAGTGCTACTTTTAAGTATCTTTACACTGAATATTCATTAACTTCAGAAATTTGTAAACATTTATTAAATAATATAGTTCTGGTAAGTTAGGAATCAGGAAAACTTATTTTGAATCCTGGCTCCGTCACACACTGTTCCTGTGTACTTGATATGTTTACTTCCTTTATCTCAGCCTCAGTTATCTTACCTGAAATATGGGAATAATAATTTTGCTTACTTTATAGTAATGTTGTAAAATTAAATCACATCATACATATGAAGACTCAGCACAGTAACTGGCATATAGTTAATGCTCAGATAGTGTTAGCTACTTCTATTATTTTAATTGCATGGAAGTAAATTATATTTTAATCATAGGTGAATCAGCACATTATTTTTTTTAAATTAAATTTGGTAAATTATGCTTTTCCTAAACCTTAAGTGAACTGATCTGTTATTTTGAAAGAGACATTTAGAGTATGAATTCTTCTATTCAAAATCAAAATTCCTGGAAATTTTCATCTTCCAGACCACGGCACAGGAGACAGTTTGGATTTTTGTAAGTTAGGTTGTTTTTAATCCTGTCCATTCGCGCCCATGCAAACCTCCAGTCCTCCTTTAGAGAACATAGTTGTATCACTGCTGAGGTCAAGGGGCGGTTGAGGTGTGCACACCAGTAGGAACTATGTGGGGCGGATTGCCAGCCTCTGAGCACCTCTGAAGAAAGTGTCTCCAACACTGAATTATGCGTGTGATGCACGTTGGATTTATCTAGCTTTCTTCCCCAAGAAGGAAGGAAAGAGATCCCGTAATCCACTTTAGCAGTCGTTCCCACTTTATACCAGTCTCTTCACATTTCTTCATTAAAACAAAACGAAACAAAAATGCTTCTTATACACGTGCTGACGTCTTAGGTATTTATGTATCAGCAGAAGAGTAGCGTCAGAGAATGATGATCTGATGGCCAGAGAGCATGGATTCAGGTCCTAATTTACCACCTCAGATGCGTGATGTGATGGGAACTGAGTCTCGGGTTTTCTTATCTGGAAATGAGGGTGATAATTGTTATTTGGGGAAAGAAATGAGTTAATGTGCTGAGAACCACATTAACCCATAGTCAGCACTATGTGTGTTACCTATTATTATCTTTATACTCTACCAGGGGAAGGAGGCCGTCTTTAGTCTAACTTTTGGGTTGAACCTAACAACGTATTTCGAATATGCTTAAAATAGTGTACTTAATCATTTTTATTTAGCCAGTTCAAATGTTTTGTAATGCCATTTTAATTCATAACTTTTTCTTTAGTCTTAGTAAATATGTGTATTATGCCTAAAGATCAAATTATTAGGCCACCGCATGACAGTCTTATCTCTATAAATACTCTAAAGTTTAAAAAATTTATTTTCCCTTGTAATAACCATAACATGTTTGAAAAAAGAATGATTTTTTTAAAAATATAATTACTATACCAAAAATATTATTTTATGTAATCCATGAATTGTACCTTTAATATTTTCAACCTGATAAATAATAACTGCCCGCCTAGAAATGTGTACTCACAGTATCCATATGAGCTGTACTGCATCTCGCCGGAAGCTGTGTATCTTTATCAGTGTCAAAGTACTGTGGACAACACAGTCATTATTCCAAGGCAGATTTTTATCCTTAAGCCCCTATATATATTTTTCAAATAAATGTACTGCTTCAATCTCCAGTAAATACATTTCTGTAGGAAACGAAAGTCAGTCCAATAATACTTATGGGCACCTAATACCCTGGCATAATCATTCTGACCTGGTTGAGAAGAGTTGTTGTATGGACATTACCTACCTCAAAGGAATGCTGTGAGGATTAAAGAAATATCTAAAAAAGTGATTTGCAGTTCTTTGGGAAAGATGTTATTCATATGAGATGGTATTTTTATTTGAATAAGTAGGGATTGAAAGAGGATTATTTCTGAAAGTGGAAGGAGCCCTGGTGGTGAAGAAATCAAATGTTCCACCTTGAGTAAGATGGATTCCAGTGATATCCAGAGGCCACTCTACTGGTTCAGACCTGAATGACGAGAAAGAGGAAGCAGCTTCTAATCCCCAAGGCCGCCAGCTTGGGTTTTTCTGAATAGATTCACTCTTGAAGAGAGTAGGTAGCAGTGGAGAATGTTTGGGGTCAAGACAGTCAGTAGCTGATGAGGTGACGTAGTTTATCCTCCCCCATTGTCACTCAAGATGTGATACATTGTAATTTATGTGAAACTCTCCCGGGAGTGGGAGTGTGGGAAAGGGTAAGCAATGTGGTTGAACGTGACATGTTTACAGCAAATGTCCATCCATGGGACCTAAGAGTCTGCTCTGTCACTGCTCTGCATAGGGGCACCCAGGCATCTAACCCAGGCATAGGAGCCCCGATGGTAGATTTTAAAGCAAATCCGCCATCTCCACCTCCATCATCAAGTCAAATCACCCCCTATAAAGCAACAAGATTTTGTATTGGCCGTGGAGAAAAACAGAATGACTGTGGTTAGAGATGGAGACCCTTCTGGCTAATCCAGGGCTTTGGCCTGAAATCCTTTCCTCTGAAAATTAAAAGAGGGAAAGGATGCATATGTATATGCATATATACCAGAAGGAATTTGTGGTGGGAACGGGGACGTTAGGTGGGGGAAGGGAAAGGAGAGAACACATTCTGGAGTTTGATTGAGTAAAATAAATTTGGAGCATAGTGTACATTTTTTTTAAATGCTTTTTGAGCACTTCCTTAGGAAGAAAGAATTTCAGATGCTGTGGGAATGAACAGATGAAATCAACCTGGTCCTGTTCTCAGACAACTTTAACTCAACCACGCTTTACAAAATATCTATGGCTGGCTGTAAACCCAGAGATTCCGATTTAATTGGTGTAGGGTAAAGCCTGGACAACGATATTTTTTAAATGTCCCCAGTTAATTCTCATAGCAGGCAAGGATGATAACCATGGTTGATACAAGTCAGTCCTTCTCAGATTTCCACGTGAATATCAAGCACTTGGGAATCTATGTGGGATGATGCCTGAGGTTTTCTATTTTTAACCTGCTCCCAGGTGATGCTGATGCTGCTGGTCTGTGGACCACACTTTGAGTAGCAAAGACAAGATAACAGCTTACAGGGCAGCCAGTGTTTGTTGGGGAAAGCTATTGAGCTGAGCCACTCTGGATCTTCAGTAAAGAGCTGCTCACCTGCACTCCAACATCTGTCTCTTCTAGAAATATTAGGGCCATTCCTGCTGGAGCTGGCCGTTCTGTTTTGGGTTTGCAACAATATGCCATTTGGACACCTTTAGTTGATGTTTGCTCTACTGAACATGGAGGTAAAGAGAAAAATGCGGTAAGAAGTTGCCGTAAATCTCTTACAGTTCTATCCCAGAATATTGGCCTTTACATTTTTTTCAGGCCACACATTCTCACATTTTCTTCCTCAGGTCCTTCACACAATGTCAAATCAGAGTGTACTGTTGTAGTTAAAAATTTCCGAGAGAGTGGCATGGACTTATATACACTACCACACATAAAACAGATAGCTAGTGGGAAGCAGCCACATAGCACAGGGAGATCAGCTCAGTGCTTTGTGACCACCTAGAGGGGTGGGACAGGGAGGGTGGGAGGGAGACGCAAGAGGGAGGGATATGGGGATATATGTATATGTATAGCTGATTCACTTTGTTATACAGCAGAAACTAATACACCATTGTAAAGCAATTATACTCCAATAAAGATGTTTAAAAAAAGAAAAAAAAAAGAAAATTTCCTTTCCTTGAAATTTAAAACATTGTTGTGGCACAAAATCATTCACAAAAGGATGGACTTTAGTATGTTCCCAATGGGATATTAAAATCCATCCTCTTGTCTGAGGATTTCTTAATGACTTGTGTAATCATTTATGTATATACACATAGAAAATATGTAAGACACTAGATAAATGAAAGTATATCTCATTACAGTAAACTTTTGATTAAAAGTCTATATATGATTTTACAGGATGTTAAAGTGAATAAATGTAACCCAGTTTTCCCCCGTTTCTATACTTTTTTTTTCTCTGCAATTGAGCAAGTAGGTTTAAAAGTACATGTCAGAATTGCCCCCAAAATGTGTTGTGGTTCCATTTCAATGTGACAGTACATTTCAGAAGAAACTGTTTCTGAGGTGATCTGCAGTGGGTTACAATGCTAATCTCACAGCTGTCTCTAGAGCTAGCGGTACTCATAAATCATGTGGTCTGTAATAAGAGAAGTAAGTTTGAGAGGTTAGAAATCTTAAGAAAATTGTGACAGAGGTGATAGATGATATGAAATGACTACATTCTAAAGATGTTATATAAAAGGGAATGTGTTACATTTGAGATAAATTCCTCCTGGCTTTTTTTTTTTTTTTAACCAGAAGAATATTAGCCATGTAATACATGGCATACTTGGGCAACATCATCTGATAAACTTTAAGCATTTGTATATTAAGGGGTTTTATATATAATCAAGTTTCACCTGAGTTTTCAGGAAGTCTTATGGGGCATTCTAATTATTTTGGAGGTTTTTGAAGATATCTCATGTTCTCAAGTGTGCTTTGCACAGTTGTTGAAAGTATTCAAGTTCTTTACTACGTCTGAATTGATTAACCAGTCTGAAAAACATTCCAGATACAGTGTATGAAACAGGAATCCTGATAAGATAAGCGTGGGACGAGAGACATTTTGATATCTGTGCTGGACTCTGGGAGGGCATGGGAATGGTCACAGAGAGCAGATAAACCTTGACTGTGAATACATCAACCCCAAGAAGCTATGGTCTTTGTAAATGCTTGTGGCAAGAACACTATTGCATTATTTCAGTATTTGAAAGATTGCTTTTTTAAAATTAATTTTTATTATAGTCGATTTACAATGTTGTGTTAGTTTCTGCTGTACAGCAAAGTGAATCAGTTATCCATATACATATATCCACTCTTTTTTAGATTATTTTCCTATGTTGGTCATTACAGAGTATTGAGTAGAGTTCCCTGTGCTATACAGTAGGTTCTTATTATCTATTTTGTATACAGTAGCGTGTATATGTCAATCCCAATCTCCCAATTTACCCTCCCCCCTTTTCCCCCCTTGGTAACCATAAGTTTGTCTTCTACATCTGTGACTCTATTTCTGTTTTGTAAATAAGTTCATTTGTGCCATTCTTTTTAGATTCCACATATTAGTGATATCATATGATATTTGTCTTTCTCTTTCTGACTTACTTCACTCAGTATGACAGTCTATAGGTCCATCCACGTCACTGCACATGGCATTATTTCGTTCTTTTTTATGGCTGAGTAATATTCCGTGGTATGTATGTACCACATCTTCTTTATCCATTCATCTGTCGATGGACATTTAGGTTGGTTCTGTGTCCTGGCGATTGTAAATAGTGCTGCAGTGAACATTGAGGTGCATGTGTTACCTTGAATTTTATTAGAAAAGATTCCAATTCTTTAAATAACAGGTCATGCTTTAAATTACTCTAATTGCACTGAAGCAACACTTGAATGTCACTGTTAAGTGAACTTCTTTTTCTCCCAGTTCTCTCACCAGCCTGTGGAATGGTCAGCAGAACCAGCCTTGCACTAGGAAAAACGCACTGAGGGAATTCATAGCGTGCACATGTTGTTATTTATTCTCAGTACCTTGTTTTATGATATAATACAGCACTTGTATATTGCTAACGGTTTAGTCAGTCTTTATGTTCTTTGGAAATGCCTCCATGTATCTGTAGCTTTTCACCAGGGGTTTCTTAAAAGCTCACATCACTGTGAGTTATGAAGTCTAAGTTTTATAACAAATATATAATCTAATAATGTATGTGAGATGCTTAAAATCGTATTCTATTCAGAATTACCTTCTCCCATTTGGCCTGAGTCCTTACAACTTTTCTCTATTGCTAGTAAAAATCCATCATCCTTCTTACACCCCACACTCAGTTTCTCCTAGCAGTTGAGTACACTGGCCACAGTTAACGTCTACTGTTGATACGTTATTATCAGCTATCCTCCATGCTTCGTTCTGATTGTAGTTTTTACCAGGCATCCCTCTTCCTGTCCCAGGACCCCATCCCAGACACTGCAGCACTTTTAGTTGTCGTGTCTTCTGAGGCTCCTCTTGGCTCTGACAGTTTCTCAGACTCATCCTGTTCTGAAAAATACTAGTCAGCTATTCTGTAGCATGTCCTTCGGTTGGGATGTGTCTGGTTTTTTCTCATGATTGCACTGGGGTTATAAGTTTCTGTGAGGAAGGTCCCAGAGGTGAAGTGCTATTCTCGTCACGTCACATCAAGGGGATATATTATCAGCACGACTTATCACCACTGACGTTAACCTTGATCGTTAATGTTTGTCAGGCTTCTTGGCTGTAACGTTGCTTTCTTTTCCCCCTTTCCATGCTACCCGCTTTGAAGGAAAGTCACTACGCACAGCTCTCGCTGCTGCACTGGGCACGTAGCTCCGCCTCCCTGAGGCCAGGGGACCCACATAAAGTGTTTGGGATTTTGCAGGGGAAATCTGTCTGTTTTGCGTCACCTGTTTATTCATTCGATCATTTACTTACATCAGTGTGGACTGCTGGGTATGAACGTGACACTGTGGTTTACAATGCAGTGCTACTTTGCCTATTTACTGGCTCAAACTGTTCCAGCTTTGGGCTCTGAGAGCTTTATCATTTGGCTTCTGTGTCCATTTGATATACCTGATTGGGCTGCTTCTAAGCATAACATGAAAATAAAATCTAGCAGTGGATTTTAAGACCTTTGCAACTCCACGTTTTCTAGAAGTCTGATTTTTTGAATCTTATCTTCCTAAGGAAGTGAATGGCAGAGGAAAGAAACCAGTTTGACCTATAACAGTGCATTACACCAGCTGTTTCTCTTGAGTAGATTATTTAAGCCCTGTGAGCCTCAGTTTCTTTGTTGTTAAGGTGAGAATACTTTTAGCTTGAACCACAGGAAGCTGCCAGTATTATACAACTTTGGACCTACAAAGCGAGTTCATATGGTTCAATCTTAGTTGTACCTGACTCGTGAGAGTGTTGTAAGGATGACGTGAAATCACACGTGCAGAGTCCTTTCTGTACAGATGTCAATGCCCTTTACCTCGTCCCTATTCTATCCCTTAGAAAAAGCTGAGTTGGCTGTTGGCCATTGACATAAAGAATCCATACCGAAAATAAATTGCTGCTGGTTGTTCCATGTTAGGGAAGAGAATGCTAGGGTGTCTAAAATGCTAAAATCTCCCTTCCCCCCAAATCTCTTAATCAGGTGAAGGACAGATTTTGGTAATAAATTCTTCAGGATTGAATCTTATTTTGAACTCTCATCCAAATCCAGGTATTTCAAAAAAGGAAGGCTCATGAACTGGTATTTTATCAGATACTAAAACAAGTTGAGACTAGTTTCCTTGGTACATTAAAATTGCTCATTCTTGAATCTAAAACAAGCTACCGAAATCATTATGTTCCCTTAATGAGGTACATTAGATAAAGTGACCCCAACCCATTATACTGAATGGAGGCTCTTTAAACGCAGCAAAGCACAAGGTTGCCCAACTCAAGTGGAACAAGTGAGATTACTTCCCGGCTTCAAGTCAGATGCGCGTTGCTGGCGGTTGGAAGTTTGTTGTGTGGCAGTGACCAAAATTGACTTACATCCATTATGAGGTCCTACAAGGGAAGATTTTTTTATACTTTCCATGCATTTATGGCATGAAAATCTGGACCTCAGACTTTACTTTCTTCCTCTTTTAGGGGCATTAGTTTTTTGAAGAAAACAAAACAATACATAGGTGGGAATACTTTTAGTTTGAACCACATGAAGCTGCCAGTATTATACAACAAATAATAAATCATGTGAGCTTTTTTCATACATAGGGCATATGACTTATTTTACGACATAAGTGAGAATAATTGGTCATAATAGGAAATAGACTCATCTATGCATCATGTATCTATGATGTGTATTCATTCCTAACTTTAGACTGGAATAGGTTTTTCAAAAGGAAAGAATACTGGCCTGGATGCCGAAAGCTAAGTCCAGATCTCACTGCTGACGACAATGTGTGTGCCCAGTCATCAAAACATTTTATTTTTATTGTCTTTCCACTACTTTGTGTTGACCTTCCCAGAAGGTTAGCTCCTAAGAGCTGTGAAATAAATGAGAATGTTATTTTTAATAGAAGAAGAATTTGCTTATGAATGTTAAAATACCCTTTGTTAGCCATTATAGTATTAACCACTAATGAAAAATAGTTTGGGGGGAGATGGTGAAAAGTGGGCAAGCCACTCTCATGGTCACTTTTCACCCCAGCTGCCCTGCAAAAGAGGCAGCTCCCTTTGTGACTTTGTTTTAAAAGGCATTGAAAATCTTCCCTCCTCCCACAAATTTCACTGAAATTTTACTCTTAGAGAAGCAGTCTTCAGGATGAGACGGTCCTGTTTCTGTGAATCCCTGTCAAGTTGCAGCTGCACCTCGACTGTTACGTGTTGAGCTACAGTCACTTTGACTGTCGTCGGCCAAGGTATTAATCGTAGCAGGTTTATTTTATTTCTTTCCACGTCCTCTAGAAAGAGCAGATCCCCTTCACCCTTATTCTCCCTTTAGCCGTCATTCTGTATCTTCTATTCACAAGCCATACGTTGTCTCCAATTTCTCACCTCCCATTAACATCTTAACGCTTTGCTCTTTGGCTTCTGCCAAAGGCCATTTCTTCGATCAGAATGGCATCCTTCCTGTTGCTTTACCCAGTAGCCTATTTTTAGTTCACATCCTGCTTAAAACCTCTAGACCACTTGTTTTTTCTTGAAGTTCTTTCCTCTCTTAGCAGTGAAATCAATCTCTCCCTCTCTCTCCCTCTCTCCCTCCCTCTCTCCCTCTCTCCCTCTCTGCCTCTCTCCCTCTCTCCCTCTCTCCCTCTCCCTCTCTCCCTCTCTCTCTCTCTCCCCCTCTCTCCCTCTCTCCCCCCTCTCTTTCTCTCCCTCTGTCCCTCTTTCTCCCTCCCTCTCCCTCTCTCCCTCCGTTTCTCTCTCTCCCTCCCTCTCTCTCTCCCTCCCTCTCTCCATCTCTCCCTCTCCTTCTCTCTCTCCCTCTCTCTCCTCTCTCTCTCCCTCTCTCTCTCTCCCTCCCTCCCTCCCTCTCCCTCTCTCCCTCCCTCTCTCCCTCCCTCTCTCCCTCTCTCCCTCTCCCTCTCTCCCTCTCTCTCTCTCTCTCTCCCTCTCTCCCTCCCTCCCTCCCTCTCTCCCTCTCTCTCTCCCCCTCCCTCTCTCCCTCCCTCTCTCCCTCTCTCCCTCTCTCTTTCTCTTTCTCTCTCCTCTCTCCCTCCCTCCCTCTCCCTCTCTCTCTCTCCCTCTCTCTCTCTCCCTCTCTCTCTCTCCCTCTCTCCCCCTCTCTCTCTCTCTCTCTTCATTACTGAAAACTCCTCATTTTCTGTGATGGTTCATTTTATGTGTTACTTTGATGAGGCCACAGTACATAGACATTTGGTCAGACATTTTTCTGGATGTTTCTGTGAAGGTATTTTTAGATGAAATTAAAATTTAAATCAGTAGACTTTGAGTAAAGCAGATGACCCTCCGTAATGTGGGTGGGCTTCATCCAATTAGCTGAAGGCCTTCATAGAACAAAGGCTGACCTCTGCCTGGGAGAATGGAGTTCTGCCAGCAGACTGCCTTTGGACGCCAAGTGAAACTCCCCTGGGTTTCTAGGCTGCCAGCCTACCCTGTGGATGTTTGGACTTGCCAGCTTCCCTGATAACATGAGCCAATTCCTTAAAATAAACCTAGAAAGATAGATAAATAGAGAGATCGATTGATAGATAGCTAGGTAGAGCTATGTGTACATGTGTGTATGTGAATAATACACAGACACACCTGTAAACATCTCATTGGTTCTCTTTCTCTGGGAAACCCTAGTGTGGTTTCACTTGCCACTTTCCTTCTTTGCCTGCTCTTAGGTAACTGGGCCTTGTAAGGCTCTGTCTGGCTCTCTGATCGTCTCACTCTACATAAGTGAGTTCTCAGAACTTCACTCTCTTCCAAGCACAGGTGTCTAGCCCATAACTCTATTTTGAACCCCAAATTTCAGGTTCCATTTCTAACCCCCTAACTGGCAGCACCACGCAGGTATCCCACAGGAACTTTGAAGCTACCGTGCACAAGCACAGACGCATCTTCCCCCCCCTCAGCTTATACTTTATCATAAAAACTTAGTTCATTGATAAAGTGATTAGCAACCGAAGGCAAAAAATCTGAATAAACAAGTTCCTTTGGACACTTTACTTTTCCCACGGTCTCACATCCACGCCCAACACCATCTTCTCTCCTCTGACATAGCAGACCGGTTATTGAGTCTTAGTAGAGACATGCTTAAAATATATTTTCTTGTCTCAATTTTCACTCCAGGACCTAATTTCAGGCTCTCATTACATACAGTTAAATCAAAATACAATCTGAATCCTGTCTGCCCATCACATCTCCTGGCTTTACTCCCCCGGTGCTTAAAAATTTGGAATTACTTACAGACTCCTAAAGTTGCATAGTTTTTGTCCTGCTGTGACTTACCCATAGCCGTCACTGCTCCTAGAATTCCTTTCTCCTCTATTTAGAAAATACCCCTGGTGCTTTAACAGTGCCCGAACAGCGCTGCTTTCGTCAAAGCGGATGGATCCACCTTTCGAGTTCTTGAGCTGATTATCCTGTGCTTAATGCTATCACCACACGTTTTGCCTACAACTAATGTTGCTATGACTTATTTAAAGTGTCGTTTGTCTGTCTGCGTATCTATTGCCTTGTGAGACTTCTAAGGGTAGAAACTGGATTTTCTTCGTCATTGCATCCTTATATTTAGCAGACAAGACATCCATGGAAAGCATCCATGAGGGTTTGAGTACGTGTGTGATCAAGGAAGACAAAGTAAACATGGATGTGAGAAGTGTAACTTATCGTTGGTAAAAACTGAACTGAAACTATTACCGTATGTTTTATAAATGGCATCCTCTTCCCAGAATGCTGTCATATCAGAAAGGAAACGAACAAAACTGTTAAAAAGATACAAATTGTTAAATACCTTCCTGAATTTTTAGATTAAAAAAAGAGAGAAAGTCAAAATTACCATTAGGCTCTTTATGAAATAGTCAGAATGAAAAAAGCAAGGTAGAATCCAGTGCACCCTGTATGAGCTGAGAGCACGTGTGAGCTTGCATGTAGGCATGTGTGTGTATGTGTGTAAACAGCAGTAGGCACAAATCGAAAGGCCACAAGTTGAGTTGTCCAAGGAAACAAAATAAGACATTTTTCCACGTAACTATATATACTGTGCTTCTGTTATGGTGTAATTTAACATCAAGGCAGTTCAGAGTGTTTTTAATAAATTCAAGGTCTCTCCCTGCAGCTCCTCCCCGTTCACTCCAGGATTGCATGTGGGTGTTGGTGGAGGGTTGTGTTATCATCATGGTCTTTGATATTATCACGAGCGTTCCAGTGAACGTGATACGTGCCCTTTTCAACTGCATTGCATATGTTAACTCATTCATCCTCACAAGTGCCTGAGACAGGACGTGCTGTTACTGCTGCCATTTTAGAGACGAGAAAACGGGCACAGAGGAGTTAAGCAGTTTCCTAACGTTGGGACAGCTAGTACGCTGTGAAGCAGGGAATAAAACCCTGTCACTTCTTCTCCAGGGTCAGGGCTTTTTCTCCCCCTGTCATACTGAGTGCAGCGAAGGCAGGTGAAGAAGGGCTTCCTCGGCCTCAGCTGTCCTCTGCACCCAGGCGGACCCCTGCATCCCTGTTGCTTTGTGTTCATTTTCATCTTGCCTGTGTATTCTTCATTCCAGCAGAGGACTCTTGTTTCCTTTTTCGTCTTAAAAAGGCAGTTACCTTGTCTGGACCCTAACTTCAGACATTGCTCCTGTCTTCAGCCTGCCCCTCCCGCACGTCCCCTGTGCTCGTAGAATCTGCTGGTCACTGGAGCACGTGGGCAACGTTTACCTTCCCGCGGTGTGGCTCACACTGTCTGTAGCTTCCTGGCCTCTAGGAAATCCTCTTCAATTTTCATCTGTTCCGCCAGTTTTCAACTCTAGCTTCTGCCACCTCAACCCAGTAAGACTCCAGCTTTCTGCCACCAAAGCGGAGCATGGGTTAGGAAACGCCTTCCATTCCAAAGCAGCAAAAACTCACAGAATTTCTGCCAGCGCAACAGAGTCTTGTTGCAACAGAGGTAAATTTCGCTCTGGTATCTGCCTGCCCCACCCCTGCCCCAAGCCCCCTGGGTCTTCCCTGCCCACGTAGAGGTTAGAAGTTTGCCTAGGACGAATTGGGAGATCGGGATTGACATATATACACTAATATGTAGAAAATGGATAACTAATAAGAACCTGCTGTATTAAAAAAAATAAATAAAATTCAAAAATTCATTAAAAAAAAGAAGTCTGCCTAGGGTTTGGGCAGATTTACATTCAGATATGGCGTCTGTTCTTACTCTTTTCTTTTCACTTCCAGAATTTTCTCTTTAAATTTGGAGTTTCTCCTCCGACACTGCGTTCTCCTTGCCACCTTTAGTCAAGCGAGTAAGGCTACATTTTTTCTGTTGCCTTAGGTTTCAGGGAGCAGGCTTGGTCAAGACAGCGAGAAGCTCACAGACCTTGCCCTTTCCACAGCAGCTTTTCAAGGGTGCTCTCTTCAGTGACATCTGTCTGGTTTTTGATGCTTTTCTGCTGTTTTTTCAGCTCTGCACTCTCTTTGCCACTCCAACCCAAGAGAGTAAGGCTGTGGTTTTCTACCCCGTAATCTTGGGAATTGGGATGCGTGTTTGGGCGAAAAAGCAATAAACGCCCTCCTCTAGTGGCAGTTTCAAGACTCCATCCACTTCTGCATGCTTCCCAGGTCCTTTAAATAGTACTTAAAGTTTTCTTCAAATTTCATCATTGTCTGCGAAAGGGTTTGCATGACACTCCACTCTGCTGCCATTACTGGAAGTCCCCCAAATGTGTTTTTATGTTAATAAAAAGTACAGTCCACAAAAAAATACCACAGGTGTGAATCACATGCTTTTGAAGTGAGGAGGTATGAAAGCTACCTTATCTTCAGGTTGGCTCTTTCATGAGGCCAAATGCCATGAAATGCAACCTGAGGATATCTTTATGCTCCAGCTAGATACGTCTTACAGTGAGGTTCATGGAGGTCCCAGTTTTCTGGGACAGTCTCCATTTATGACTGTTATCCTGGTGTAATTATTAATTAAACTCTCTTTAAAGGCTATCTCCAAATATGGTTACATTCTGAGGAACTGGGGGGCTAAGATTCCGTTATATGAATTTGGGGGTTATATAATTTAGCCCATCATAATCATGGATAACAGTGTTATGAGAATCATAACATATAGCATCAGAGTGGCAATGTTGCTAGACATAGCAGAGTCAGTAAAAAATAGCATTTAATTTAATTCCCGATTACTGAGGGCCATACGTAGGCCAGGTGTGCTTACAAGGCCCCCCAACACTAAGCTTTCCCTGCGTTTGTCAAAATGATGATGATGTACACATAGCCTTCCTGTCCCTGTAATTCTCACCACATTCTTTATTGTAGACTCAGCTTCCACTTTCTTGACACCAATGTTTATCCAAAGTGTAGTCTGTGGATGACTAGCGTCAGAGCCACTTAGAGGGCTTATTAAACATGCAGAGTTCACACCAGACCACAGAACTAAAAATGTTGGCAGGCAGGGCCCAAGAATCTTCATCTGCAAAAGACCCTTAAGGCACACTACAATTTGAGTGTAACTGAATCCGTCAAAATGTCTGTGGATGACTCTTGCACTGAACTTGAGAAAAGGACAGTAAATGACTTCAGGTAAAGTGGATGAGTCACTAAGCTCTCCCTTTAGATGGTGCAGAGACTTGGTATAAGACCAGTCATGACCTGTAGCTCAAGGTACATAAGACATTTAACGTTGAATTTACTCACTAAGGAGAGAGCTCGTGTTAGACCCTGAGGGAAGCAGTATTATTCTAACAAGTTGCATGAAATTTGAAGAACTTTTAGCTTATGAGGAAAACCTGTGCATGCCACAAATATCTGGATAAACATTTTTAAAGGCAGATTTTCTTAAACACAGTTTCTTTGGAACTTAGAAAATGATTCAGATCTTTTCACTTATACATCTTGACTTTGAATCAATATTTTTAAGCCTACCTAAATAACTGTGACACTAGAGAAATCAGACGACTGTCCTGTAATAAGATAACAAAAATGCAATGATAACTCCAATTTAATGGCTGACTTTTAAAACGTTAGCATTTTTCCTGAAGTGAAACTGACCTTCTCACAAAGCATGTCACAATACTCTCTTTTTGCTAGGATGAAATATTACTGCAAGATTATTACATTTCTGTGGAAAGGTAAATGTTCTGAGGCCACTGACTCTACGACGCATGCATGGAAGTGTGGTTTGATGTCTGCTGTGGATATTCAATAATTATTACTGGTTAGGTCAATAAATTTGGAAAGATGGAAAAGGATTACAGAATGAGAGCACTTTATGTTTTAAAAAATTGATCTAATGCCTCCTTTGGCTAATTCATCCATGACAACCAGATTTGGCCCAGAGTTCCACGTGCACGGCTTCCACTGACATCCATAGAATTTGTGCATGAGTTACTGAGGTTAGAATTAAGCCCTAAGGAAATAACTAAAGATTTTTGGTGAGATATACTTCTGTGATTAAATAAAATCATTTTCATGGGCTTTGTTTCCTTGTTTTCAGACTGGTTTCTTATGAAGATAAATGGCCTGAGCACATTGAGGTTAATATTGCTTTTAAGCTATTTGTCTCCATTTGGGAACTAAATGCAAAGGAAAATGAATGTTTTACCTCTCAGAAGCTTTCTCCACTTAAATGTTTCCATTAAACCCAGAGTCCAGAAAACTTTATCAATTTCCCAGGAATAGGCATTAATCACCTCCAACTATTTTGGAAAACAGTGGAAAAACCTATCTAGTAAGAAGAGTGTTAACTATTCAGCTATTTGTTTCCTTCTTGTACTGCTATGACCAGAGTGACACCTGCTTCCCTCTGTAAAAACAAGGAACATGTAATCTGATTTGAAAAAAAGAATGTTCATGACATATGGTCCTCTAAAAAAGTACAAATTTAAAAAGTAAGTCTTAAAATACAGCCTTATTTGAAATTTTAGTATTTAAATGTTAGTACTTAAAAATACGTAAAGATTGAGCTAAGGTAATTATCTTCAACTTACTTTTTATGAAGACCCTAAAAGCCTTAGTTTGTAGAAAAAGGGCTATATTGAATTAAATGGTATAGGCTGGGCATGATGCTAACACATTATATTTCTTTTTTTTTCTTTGTTTTGTTTTTAAAGTTCATCTATTTTTACAATTTTATTTTTTTATACAGCAGGTTCTTATTAGTCATCCATTTTATACACATCACTGTATACATGTCAATCCCAATCTCCCAATTCATCACACCATCACCCCCGCTTTCACCCGCTTGGTGTCCACACGTTTGTTCTCTACATCTGGGTCTATTTCTGCCCTGCAGACTGGTTCATCTGTACCATTTTCCTAGATTCCACATATGTGCGTTAATATACGATATTTGTTTTTCTCTTTCTGACTTACTTCACTCTGTATGACAGTCTCTAGGTCCATCCACATCTCTATGAATTACCCAATTTCGTTCCTTTTCATGGCTGAGTAATATTCCATTGTATATATGTATCACATCTTCTTTATCCATTTGTCTGTCGGTGGGCATTTAGGTTGCTTCTATGACCTGGCTATTGTAAATAGTGCTTCAGTGAACATTGGGGTGGATGTGTCTTTTTGAATTATGCTTTTCTCAGGATATATGCCCAGTAGTGGGATTGCTGGGTCGTATGGTAGTTCTATTTTTAGTTTTATAAGGAACCTCCATATTGTTCTCCATAGTGGCTATATCAATTTACATTCCCACCAACAGTGCAAGAGGGTTCCCTTTTCTCCACACCCTCTCCAGCATTTGACGTTTGTAGATTTTCTGATAATGCCCACCCTAACTGGTGTGAGGTGATACCTCATTGTAGTTTTGATTTGCATTTCTCTAATAATTACTGGTGTTGAGCAGCTTTTCATGTGCCTCTTAGCCATCTGTATATCTTCTTTGCAGAAATGTCTACTTAGGTCTTCTGCCCATTTTTTTATTGGGTTGTTTGTTTTTTATAATACCGAGCTACGTGGGCTGTTTATATATTTTGGAGATTAATCCTTTGTCCGTTGATTCATTTGCAAATATTTTCTCCCATTCTGAGGGTTGTCTTTTCGTCTTGTTTATGGTTTTCTTTGCTGTGCAAAAGCTTTTAAGTTTCATTAGGTTCCATTTGTTTATTTTTGTTTTCATTTCCATTACTGAAGGAGGTGGGTCAAAAAAGATCTTGCTGTGATTTATGTCAAAGAGTGTTCTTCCTATATTTCCCTCTAAGAGTTTTATAGTGTCCGGTCTTACACTTAGGTGTTTAATCCATTTTGAGTTTATTTTTGTGTATGGTGTTAGGGAGTGTTCTAACTTCATTCTTTTACATGTAGCTGTCCAGTTTTCCCAGCACCACTTATTGAAGAGACTGTCTTTTCTCCATTGTATATCCTAACCTCTTTTGTCAGAGATTAGTTGACCATAGGTGTGTGGGTTTCTCTCTGGGCTTTCTATCCTGTTCCATTGATCTATATTTCTGTTTTTGTGCCAGTACCATATTGTCTTGATGACTGTAGCTTTGTAGTATAGTCTGAAGTCAGGGCGTTTGATTCCTCCAGCTCCGTTTCTTTTCCCTCAAGATTGCTTTGGCTATTCGGAGTCTTTTTTGTCTCCATACAAGTTGTAAGATTTTTTTTTCTAGTTCTATAAAAAATGCCATTGGTAATTTGATAGGGATTGCATTGAATCTATGGATTGCTTTGGGTAGTATAGTCATTTTCACAATATTGATTCTTCCAATCCAAGAACATGGTATATCTCTCCATCTGTTTATGTCATCTTTGATTTCTTTCATCAGTGTCTTATAGTTTTCTGAGTGCAGGTCTTTTACATCCTTAGGTAGGTTTATTCCTAGGTATTTTATTCTTTTGGTTTCAATGGCGAATGGGATTGTTTCCTTAATTTCTCTTTCTGATCTTTCATTGTTAGTGTATAGGAATGCAGGAGATTTCTGTGCATTACTTTATATCCTGCAACTTTACCAAATTCATTGATTAGCTCTAGTAGTTTTCTGGTGGCATCTTTAGGATTCTCTATGTATAGTATCATGTCATCTGCAAACATGACAGTTTTACTTCTTCTTTTCCAATTTGTATTCCTTTTATTTCTTTCCCTTCTTTGATTGACGTGGCTAGGACTTCCAAAATTATGTTGAATAATTGTGACTAGATTGGACTTCTTGTCTTGTTCCTCATCTTAGGCGAAATGCTTTCAGTTTTTCACCATTGGGAATGATGTTGGCTGTGGGTTTGTCATATATGGCCTTTATTATATTAAAGTAGGTTCTCTCTGTGCCCACTTTCTGGAGAGTTTTTATCATAAACAGGTGTTGAATTTTGTCAGAAACTTTTTCTCCATCTATCGAGATCATAGGGTTTTCATTCTTCAATTTGTTAATATGGTGTATCACATTGATTGAAATGTGTATATTGAAGAATCCTTGCATCCTAGGGATAAATCCCACTTGATCATGGTGTATGATCCTTTTACTGTGTTGTTGAATTTTGTTTGCTAGTATTTTGTTGAGGATTTTTGCATCTTTATTCATCAGTGATATTGGTCTGTAATTTTCTTTTTTTGTGATATCTTTGTCTGGTTTTGGTATCAGGGTGATGGTGGCCTCATAGAATGAGTCTGGCAGTGTTCCTTCCTCTGCAGTTTTTTGGAAGACTTTGAGAAGGTTGGGTGTTAGCTCTTCTCTAAATGTTTGATAGAATTCACCTGTGAAGCCATCTAGTCCTGGACTTCTGTTTGTTGGAAGATTTTTAATTACACTTTCAATTTCATTACTTGTGATTGGTCTGTTCATATTTTCTATTTCTTTCTGGTTCAGTCTTACAAGGTTATACCTTTCTAAGAATTTGCTCGTTTCTTCCCGGTTGTCCATTTTATTGGCATAGAGTTGCTTGTAGTAGCCTTTTATGATGCTTTGTATGGTGTCCATAATCACTTCTCCTTTTTCATTTCTAATTCTGTTGATTTGAGTCCTCTTCCTCTTTTTCTTGATGAGTCTAGCTAAAAGTTTATCATTTTTTTTATCTTCTAAAATAACCAGCTTTTAGTTTTATTGATCTTTGCTATTGTTTTCTTTGTTTCTATTTCATGTATTTCTGCTCTGATATTTATGATTTCTTTCCTTCTACCTACTTTGGGTTTTGTTTGTTCTTCTTTCTCTAGCTCCTTTAGGTGTAAGGTTAGATTGTTTATTTGAGATTTTTCTTGTTTCTTGAGGTAGGACTGTATTGCTACAAACTTAACCTCTTAGAACTGCTTTTGCTGCATCCCATGGGTTATGGATCATCGTATTTTTGTTGTCATTTTCCTCTAGGTATTTTTTGATTTCTTCAGTGATCTCTTGGTTATTTAGTAACATATTGTTTAGCCTCCATGTGTTTGTGTTTTTTATGTTTTTTTCCCTGTAATTTATTGCTAATCTCATAGCATTGTAGTCAGAAAAGTTGCTTGATATGATTTCAGTTTTCTTAAATTTACTGAGCTTGATTTGTGACCCAAGATGTGATCTATCCTGGAGAACGTTCTGTGTGCACTTGAGAAAAAAAGGTAATCTGCTGTTTTTGTATGGAATGTCCTGTAGATATCAATTAAATCTATCTGGTCTGTTGTGTCATTTAAAGCTTGTGTTTCCTAATTAATTTTCTGTCTGGATGATCTGTCCATCGGTGTAAGTGAGGTGTTAAAGTCCCCCGCTATTATTGTGTTACTGTCGATTTCCTCTTTTATACCTGTTAGCATTTGCCTTATGTATTGAGGTGCTCCTATGTTGGGTGCATATATATTTATAATTGTTATATGTTCTTCTTGGATTAATCCCTAGATCATTATGTAGTGTCCTTCCTTGTCTCTTGTAACATTCTTTATTTTAAAGTCTATTTTATCTGATATGAGGATTGCTACTCCAGCTAGCTTTCTTTTGATTTCCATTTGCATGGAATATCTTTTTCCATCCCCTCACTTTAAGTCTGTATGTGTCCCTAGGTCTGAAGTGGGTCTCTTGTAGACAGCATATATATGGGTCTTGTTTTTGTATCCATTCAGCAAGCCTGTGTCTTTTGGTTGGAGCATTTAATCCATTTACATTTAAGGTAATTGGTGATAAGTATGTTCCTATTACCATTTGCTTAATTGTTTTGAGTTTGTTATTGTAGGTCGTTTTCTTCTCTTGTGTTTCCCAGTTAGAGAAGTTCCTTTAGCATTTGTTGTAGAGCTGGTTTGGTGGTGCTGAATTCTCTTAGCTTTTACTTGTCTGTAAAGCTTTTGATTTCTCTTTCAAATCTGAATGAGATCCTTGCAGGGTAGAGTAATGTTGGCTGTAGGTTTTTCCCTTTCATCACTTTATTGTGCCACTCCCTTCTGGCTTGTAGAGTTTCTGCTGAGAAATCAGCTCTTAACCTTATTGGAGTTCCCTTGTATGTTGTGTGTCATTTTTCCCTTGTTGCTTTTAATAATTTTTCTTTGTCTTTAATTTTTGTCAATTTGAGTACTATGTGTCTAGGCGTCTTTCTCCTTGGGTTTATCTTGCCTGGGACTCTCTGCACTTCCTGGACTTGGGTGGCTATTTCCTTTCCCATGTTAGGGAAGTTTTTGACTATAATCTCTTCAAATATTTTCTTGGATCCTTTCTCTCTCCCTTCTCCTTCTGGGAGCCCTATAATGCGAATGTTGTTGCATTTAATGTTGTCCCAGAGGTCTCCTAGGCTGTCTTCATTTCTTTTCATTCTTTTTTCTTTATTCTCTTCCGCAGCAGTGAATTCCACCATTCTGTCTTCCAGGTCACTTATCCGTTCTTCTGCCTCAGTTATTCTGCTGTTGATTGCTTCTAGTGTAGTTTTCACTTCAGTTACTGTATTGTTCATCTCTGTTTGTTTGTTTTTTAATCCTTCTAGGTCTTTGTTAAACATTTTTTGCATCTTCTCGATCTTTGCCTCCATTCTTTTTCCGAGGTCCTGGATCATCTTCACTATCATTATTCTGAATTCTTTTTCTGGAAGGTTGCCTATCTCCGCTTCATTTAGTTGTTTTTCTGGGGTTTTATGTTGTTCCTTCTTTTGGTACATAGTGCTCTGCCTTTTCATTTTGTCTGTCTTTCTGTGAATGTGGTTTTTGTTCCACAGGCTGCAGGACTGTAGTTCTTCTTGCTTCTGCTGTCTGTCCTCTGGTGGATGAGGCTATCTAAGAGGCTTGTGCAGGCTTCCTGATGGGAGGGACTGGTGGTGGGTAGAGCTGGGTGTTGCTCTGGTGGGCAGAGCTCAGTAAAACTTTAATACACTTGCCTGCTGGTGGATGGGGCTGAGCTCCCTCCTGTTGGTTGTTTGACCTCAGGCGACCCAGCACTGCAGCCTACTCTTTGGGGCTCTTTCGTGGGGCTAATGGCAGACTCTGGGAGGGCTCCCGCCAAGAAGTACTTCCCAGAACTTCTGCTGCCAGTGTCCTTGTCCCCACTGTGAGCCACAGCCACCCCCGCCTCTGCAGGAGACCCTCCAACACTAGCAGGTAGGTCTGGTTCAGTTTCCTATGGGATCACTGCTCCTTCCCCTGGGTCCCGATGCGCACAGTACTTTGTATGTGCCCTCCAAGAGTGGAGTCTCTGTTTCCCCAGTCCTGTCGAAGTCCTGCAGTCAAATCCCGCTAGCCTTCAAAGTCTGATTCTCTAAGAATTCCTCCTCCCATCACTGGACCCCCAGGTTGGGAAGCCTGATGTAGGGCTCAGAACCTTCATCCAGTGGCTGGACTTCTGTAGTATAAATGTTCTCCAGTTTGTGAGTCAGCTACCCAGAGGTTATGGGATTTGATTTCATTGTGATTGCACCCCTCGTACTGTCCCACTGCGGCTTCTCCTTTATCTTTGGATATGGTTTTTTTTTTTTTTTCCTGAGTTCCAGTGTCTCCCTGTCGATGACTGTTCAGCAGCTAGTTGTGATTCTGGTGCCCTCCCAAGAGGGAGTGAGCACATGTCCTTCTACTCTGCCATCTTGAACCAATTTCCAACACTTTATATTTCTAACCCCAGTTTTTCCTTAAAATTTTGTCAATTTTGCACATGAGGAAATTGACATATAATGAGGTTAAGAAATGCATCATTTAGAACCAGGATTCACATTCCTGTGATTTGCTATGTTTAATATACAAGGACATGTTAAAATTAAATGTAAATAAAATTGATTCCAAGACACAATTCTCTAAATTCAATTTCAGGTGGATTTGGATTTCAAAACGAATTTTAGGAAAACTAGTATAAATAGATGTGAATATTTGGCATTCTCTGTAGGGTCATAAATTTATCTTCTGTGAAGAGTTACAAAGAAAAATTAGTAATACATTATATACTAATGTGCATTGTTACAAAAGCAATAAATAGCTCAGATATAGACAAAGACAGATGAGAAGAGTTCACGTGGCGGCATGGATTATGTTTTGCTGTATTTTGTATCCCATATGAAAAGTTCATAAAAACAGATGACAGAGTTCTGATTCAAATAAGTACATTGTCAAGTGATGGATAGTCAATTCACAAAAATATTAAGTACAGCTAGTAAAATAAGCATTCCTAATAATAAATTAAATGTAATTTTAAAAATCTGAGTTGATATTTCCAATGTATACAGTGAATAAATTCTAAAATTAAAATATATATATAGTCGGGCTTCCCTGGTGGTGCAGTGGTTGAGAATCTGCCTGCTAATGCAGGGGACACGGGTTCGAGCCCTGGTCTGGGAGGATCCCACATGCCGCAGAGCAACTAGGCCCGTGAGCCACAACTACTGAGCCTGCGCGTCTGGAGCCTGTGCTCTGCAACAAGAGAGGCCGCTCTAGCGAGAGGCCCGCACACTGCGATGAAGCGTGGCCCCCGCTTGCCACAACTAGAGAAAGCCCTCGCACAGAAACAAAGACCCAACACAGCAAAAATAAGTAAATAAATTACTAAACTCCTACCCCCAACATAAATATATATATACATATATATATATATCTAGTCAAGGTTGAGGTCAGATGATATACTTTCCATTGACATTATTTTTATCAGTCATTTAGTTCATTTAATATTATTTTATCATTAGCTATTTAGTTCAGTTGTTTAGCAACCAATTCTTGAAATAAAATGGGCTTAAGTAAGGTAGATGTTTATTCTTTTTATGTAACATAAGTCTTAAGACAGGGATTCAAGGGAAGGTGTGGCAACTCCATGGTTATCAGGGATCTAGGCTCCTTCTATTTTTTGTTTTGTTAGCCTAGTACTTGGATTCTATCCTCAATGTTAACTCCTTTTCTAAAATGGCTGCTGGAGCTCTAGCTACCACCTCTACATTCCAGGCATCAGGAAAGATGATTATAGGAAAGACAAAAGGGCAATCTGCCAGCTAGGTTGTCATCCTTTAAGCAACTTCCCTGGAAATCTTGTACAGTACTCGTCGGCCAGGATTTAATTTCACATTAGCTACACATAGCTTGCTTGGTAAATTAAGAGAGGTTACCTTCAAGGTGGGTTCATGACACACCAGCTAACATCCAAATTATGATCCTTAAATACATAGTTGGTGGCGAATACCAATCAGACACAAATATTTTAACAAGTATTATTTGTTAAATAGTTTAACAAATAGTATTGAGCTTCTCTTTGGTGTGCCAAGCAACGTGCTATGTCCTGGATTCCGTGAATAAAAAGGCATGGTCCCTTGCCTCAAATAATTTGGACACTAGCTGGGAGAGAGATGCTTAAACATGCATGGTTTATAGAGACAATACAAAAATATTTATCAATAGCTACTAAAATATTTACATATTTTGACCTATTCATTCTTTTCCAAGAAGGACTCATAAGGAACTAATTCAAAAGGGAAAATGCATAAGCAGGTTTATTGCCACATTGTTTATGAGAACAAAATATTGCCTTTAACTTAAACAGGTAAACTCCAAGTAAATTTTGGCAAATCTACTCAAACAATGTACAACCTCTAAAAATATTTAAAACCTTTATAGCATATCCACAGATTAAAAGAATATTTTCAGGAATATATGGCAGACATAAGACTAATATATGATCATTCTCTCCTTAACTGAGAAAGAATATATTGTTTGTATGTTTTTATATAATCATCCAGAAATGGTGTCTATATGATTAAGAACTGGAAAACATTATGAAAAGGGAAGACAGTTGTATCTGTTGCAGTGGAAGTGCTTTGAGTGAGTGCTTTTTTTAATTTACACTTCTGTTACTTCTGGTCTAATATTGATTTGTGTTCTGTAACTCAACATGAAAATTTCTCAGGATCGCAGTTGAATGCAAAAGTGGGAACGCCACCTCCTAGACTCTCCTTCAGTTTCCCTGTCTCCCCCCTTTTACCTTCTTCGTTTTTATATGGTTTGTTACGCATGTGATGTGCATGATTTCATGTCTTTATAGCCAGAGAATCCTCCTGTTTGAGATTTCTGCTTTTTCCTTTCTGATACAGTCCAGGTACCTTGCTAATAATCGTATATGTATTAACTAATTCTGTATACCTAGGTGCTACTCTCCTGTTTGGGACCCTAACTGCCCTGTCCACTTGGCAAAGCCCTTTTCATCCTGCAAGGCCGGTGTGACTTTGGTTTTCACATACCCGCTCCTCTCCCTCCATCCCCAAGCAGAAGGCACTCCTCCTACTTGGACATGGTTCTATACTTTCCTCTCTTATACCTCTTATGTAACACACTTCAGTTGTTTGCCAGCAGCTGGTTTATCACCACTGAGAGCAGAAACCGTATCTTTTTCCTTCTGCACCCCAGCACCTGGCAGACCCTGGTACTGGGAGCTCAGTATGTGTTTATGAAGCTCTTTATTAACTTCCTGTGATCTAAAGTGATCTGAATTTTCCAGTCACTACAGACAGAAAGAAAACTGGTTATAATTTGGGATATGGTGAAAAGAGCCAAGTAGTGGGTTGGAAAAAAATCATTATTTTCCTTATGTTTTCCTAAAAAACATCATCTTATATTTTCCCATATTAATAAATAACAACCCTGTGTTCAACATTAGCTGAAGACATGATTATTTTTAAAGGGATTTATTTAGTAAAAGTCGGTACTACTTAGGTTGTTTATTACCAATAGCATTACTAAATATATTTAGACATTTATGTGTATATAGACATATATTTAGCATTACTAAATATATTTAAATTAGGACTTTGGGTGAGAGATTCAGAAGTATCTTAAACCTTTTTATAGGTAATTAATGCACATGTATTGCTTTTAAATAATACCATATTGAACAAATTTTGTTATTATTTTAAATATGTTTCTATCCACAAGACATCTAACTCCTTAATTATAGCATAGGTTATGTTTTAAATAAAAATTTAGACACTCAACTATCGAGCTATATATTCTAAATATCTGGTAAACACCCTTCCAAGAAATGTTTGGTGAAAAAGGATGAAAAATAAAAACTTTAAGAGGTTAGTCAATAACTACCTGTCCCTAAACCTGTGCCCCTCTTTCTTCACCTAACTTCATCAGCTTTTGGCAAAAATACATAAGTTTATTGCTCACTGTACAAACTGTTCCTTAAACATTTGATATTTATATCAACTTAAAAGATTCAGGGGGTAATTTGCCAGCAAGTAATTCTCTCCTCTAGGTTGACAGGCGCCTCTTCACTAATCGGCCCCTCAAAATACTCAAAATTGATGCAGTAAAAAAGTAAGAGAAAAGTGTTCTTCCCAGAGAAATCAGCTGTAGACCAGAGCAATGGAAAGTTAGCAGCAAGGTGGCCTGGTTCTTGGCATCACTTTTATTCCATAATTTCAGAAAAGTTTCCCATCTGTGCTTAGAAGAACAATGAGGCATGATGATAAAAATTTCAAGATGCCTCCATATTGTTGAAGGTATTTGGCCTCTCCTGTTTAACTGAGGCAGAAAGCAGTTTTCTAAGATGCTTTAATTCATTATTTACATTCACTTGGACTGTTGGGATTGCTTTGCGTTTTTCTCAAAGTTCTAATCTTATTTAATATTCATGTCTTCAGAATTTTGGAGGAATAAATATATTCAGAGGAAACTTCGTTCCCATAGTGACTGGTGTATGCTCTCCGTAATAGATTAATACAGCCCAACCTGAGTGTTAAGAAAACAGTTCGAAGTTTATATTTTATATTGAAAATAGGATAATTTTAAAGGTAGACGCCACTCAGATGTGAGTATGGCCAAGAAGGATTTGTGTGACAGCAGAAGGAGCATTACCTTTACCTTTTAAGGCTGGTTTGAAATCATTTCCAAGTTATTACAAGGTTTATTTCTGTTTTCAGAGGTTGTTTTTTTGGAATAGCATGTTTATTACTTTTTTTAAACTGTCACTATTCAGGGACTTGAATATAACCAAGGAAAACTTCCCTCCATTGTAAATATTCCTCAGAAGGAATATATTAAGAAATCTGTGTGCAGGACTGTTTACTGCGTCTCAAAAAGGAAGAGTTCCAGAGACGTGCAAACCGACCTCCAGTGGTTTAGGTACAGATCCGCTTATGCTCTCCACGTGGTGCATAGCTCGCGATGGTTTTTGAATGCATCCTTTTCCATCACTTCCGTGTTTTACCCCTTTGAATTATTTCATACTGTTCTCTACTCTGAAGAATCCCGTTCCCTCGCACATCTGCCTCACCATGACTTGGCTTCCTGGAAATCCTCCCCTAGGAAGCCTATTACCAGGCAGGGGAGGCGGGTCTCACATCAGAGCCTTCTTGAATCCCCTCTGCAAGTCCTAACCTGATACTCTTAGTTCTACAGGATTGTGAATATAATTTTAAAAGTCTTAAATTTCCAGAACCTCCTTCTTCTTCTTGCAAGAAAACTTCTCAGTTATTTCTTTCAATCATAACATTATATAATAAGCAGGAATCAATTAGAATTGTTTCCATTTCATGGTTAAAAGGAAGAGGAATATGCATTGTGTGTGAGAGAACTTTTCAAGCTTCAAGTGACAAAGTAGTGATAGATTCCAGGAAAGAACTGAGGGATGTGTTCGGAGACATACCTCAAACTCTTGTCTCCTTTAATAAGCATTTTATTGACATTAATTAAAATTGCATATGAATCTGGACCTCCCTTTCAAGTCCTCCTCTGTATCTGCAGAGTACTACACCTCTCACAGGTAGCCAGCAGCCTGACCTCCTACAATTAGAGTCATTTTCTGGTGGAAACAAAAGACCTGCCACTAAATCTACTAATTTCCCTGAACCTCTTCTGGTCTCCGTCCCCCAGACCTTTTCAGCCAAGAGAAAATGAGTCACTGCATCTTGTACTCTGAGTGTCATTCCTTCTAGCCTCGTCAGGAACCGTAAGTGTGGTGCCCAGATCCTCTAGGTTTTGTGTCTTCACTGCTTCTTTCTCCCTGGTGACTTGATTCCTTCCTATCAGCCTACAGACATTCTGAAAGTTAATTTTTAATCTAGGGTTGTGCATAAATAGCTCACTTCATTGCAGCAGCAATTCTGTGAATTAAGCAATGCAGATTTTGCATATAATGAAAATGATTCACAGTGACTTGCCAGACTGCGTGATTACTAAGTAACAATGACAGTAGAACGCTGATCTTCCTAGCCCTTCTCCAGTATTATTTGAAAATCATTTTCTAGTGCTTGTACTGTTGTTCATCAAATACCGTTATAAACTGTGTCTCATGTGAGGTGAAGTAGCAATAAAAAATTATTATGTTAGGGCAGATTCACTGTTGAGACCAGTTCTATGATAGACCATTGTTCACTGGTGCCAGGATTCTCTACAGAAGATGCTGGAGAATGAGAAGTAATATGTAAAGTGGCATTTCACTTAGCTTAAAAATAAGAAGAACCTTCTCAGGGACACTTACGGAATGGAAGCACGAAATAATATTCTCACCTGTTCTGCCTTTTTCGCTTTGATATATTTTCAGGAGCAAATCCAGATCAAACAGCCCTGTTTCCCTGACTGCTGTGACTACACTGCATTTGACTTTCTCAAATGTGAGGCTTCCTGTATATAATTGGAAAAGGTACCATCTGGAAGTATAGTTTTCATTACTCATTGGGTTGTCTTTTTAAAGTTTACCACCCCCTCTTTAAATTGTCTTCTTCTCATTCTTGGATCTCACCAGGTACAATTCTCCCTCTTGTCTGTTCCATGAAAGTTGGATTTCCCTGTCCCTTTGCTCTTGGAGCCTACCTCGTCTCTACTGTTGCAAGCTCGCTCACCATCTTCTTGACTGGTCGTTTAAGCTTTGCTTGTTTTAAGTGGGGCTACAACTTCTTTTAAATACAGTCTTTAGCTGTTCTCTGTTTCCTCTCTTCTGTTAATTCCTCATTCAGTAATACCTTTAACTCTTAAGGCAACCTTATGGGTGAAAATGGTTTACAAAAACATGGGGAAATTGCTGAATAAAATGGTTAGAGGTGTTCTATACAAACTCATAAAATATTGTACATGGTACAGACGTTTGAAGCCAGGTGGTCTGGATTTCTCGTGTCAAGATGAACGAAGACCCAGAGGGCCTGAAGGACTTACCCAAGGCCACCCAGGGCGGGACTAAGCACTAAGCGTTCAGGTATTGCGCCTCCTAGTTTGATACTGTTTCCAGCACCCCAGGTATCCTGGGGGTGTAGTCACTAAAATAATGACCGAATTAATGGTAGCATTGATGCCAAGGAAAGCCTAGGTCTTATAGGGAATAGAAAGTATTTGCTCACAAAAAGCAAGTCATGAGGATGATTGAATTCTGCCTCTTTATTGGAGTCAGAGTAGAGTGAGTCTGCATCTATAATTTTGAATGTCGGGATTCAAATGGTTTAACAACATTGACTAGTTTCCCATGCGAAACACCAGGTCAGGACTGGAGGCATTTGGCCTCACAGTGGTTTAATAACCCTGATTGCCACAGAGATGTGATTTCAGCTCTTCTAAGCAAGATTCTCCTAGCGGCCACTTACATCTCCAGTGGTCCCGTGGCAATGCTAATGGCGGGTGAACAGAGGGGCTGTTTTCTAAAGGCTAAGGGGGATGTAACACTGGACTCGGCAAGGAAGTCATTTCTGTGTTCATATATGCTCTTGGTCAGCTCATCAAAACAGAGAAAAGTTCATGGAGAACACATTTCTGATCTTTGTGAAAACATGGCATTCACCTTCTGGCCGGCTGGGTTGAACTCTAACCTTAGAGACTACAGTATGAATGCAGCTAGAAAAAAAAAAAAAAAAAAAAAAGGAGAGAAAACTTGCGTTTCTCAGTCACGGATTACAGAGGATTCTGGGCAGTTTATTCAGTTCTGTCAAAATGATCACTGAATCACTAGCTTTCTCAGGCCTTCTATGGGGACCTGAGGTTTCAGTCACCTGTTCATTCTCATCCTCTCACTTGTGCCTTTAGAAAGTGGAGCTCATCTGTTGTTGTTGTTTTTTTTCTCTTTTTCTTTTTTTCAGCTTAGCACTTCAAAAGCCTAACTTGAATAAGGGACATGACTCGCCCCTAATTATTTAACCCCACAGAGATCGTTTATATAGTTGTTTTGCCCAATAACACTCAGACTTGATTGTAGTGAAAAACTGTTTTTGGCAGATAATTGCAATTTTAAAGATAATACATTTTAACATTTATAATAATGGAGCAGAAGTGTTTTTCTCCCCCTCCAGAATGGCTCAAATGTGAACAGAATTGATAATATACAGGAAGTTTATAAAGTCCTCAAATCACATTAAACCTCATAGCTTTGAATGAAGTGAAGATTCAATAAAAGAAGTCTGAAAGCGTAACATAGAACCATGTTTCATTGAGTTTTGAAATTTTTACAGTAATCTTGTTCAGGGTTTGTGATTTCAGGATGGTATCGGTTTCTGATCATCCTTTGGTAAACCTGTTGTAGAAATATGTGAAGATGTTTAGTATGGTGCTAACTATAGTAAATCAATGTATATTATGTAATTTAAAGTAGGTCTGTGTCAATTTAAAAACCATGTAGGTAGACAGTAAGATTGGACTTTATGCTTATTTAAGCCATTTAACCTTCACAGCTACTCTGTAGATGCTCTTATTTCCCCCATTATACAGATAAGAAAAAGAAGCATATGGTGGTTACCCAGGTAGCTAGATGAGGACCTGGGCTTAAGACAAGGCAGCTTGGGACTTCCCTGGTGGTCCAGTGGTTGAGAATCCACCTTCCAATGCAGGGGGTGTGGGTTCGATCCCTGGTCGGGGAACTAAGATCCCACATGCCGTGGGGCAACTCAGCCTGCGCGCCACAACTAAAGAGCCTGTGGGCTGCAACGAAAGATCCCACGGGCTGCAACTAAGACCTGACGCAGCCATAAAGAAATAAGTACATACATACATACAGAAAAAAAGACAAGGCAGCTTGGCTCCAGAGGCCATGCCCTTTGCCACTGTGTATGTGGAAAACAATGGAATAACACACAGATTTAGTATATGTTGGCCTGGTGGGAATATAGTTTCACTTTGATTGTATTGTAAAGTATTTATCGTAGTTACAGGCTATTTGAAAAATAAAGCGTACATCAGTTAGTGTCTGCTGTAGACTGATGGTTTGTGTCTGCGTGCCCCCAGCTGCACATGCTGAAACCTAATCCTCATGGTGATGGTAAAAGCAAGTGGGTCCTTTGGGAGGTGAGTGGGTCATGGAGGTGGAGCCCTCATGAATGGGATTAGTGACCTTATAAAAGAGACCCCGCACCTCATCCCTTCCACCATATGAGGACACAGTGAGAAGACAGCTGTCTACAGACCAAGAAATAGGCTCTTACCAGACACCAAGTGTGCTGGTGCATAGATCTTGGATTTCTCAACCTCCAGAACTGTGAGAAATAAATGTTTGTTGTTTCAGAGTGTTTGTTAGAGAAGCTAGGGGAGAAAAGGCGCGATGTGGTGTTAGCTAGAGAGAAGAAATTGCAGGAGGCAGCTCCCCTCATTCTCCAGGCTGGCGAGGAAATGAGAGAAGGTGGCGTTGCTCCGAGCCCGTGAGCCCACACTCTGCACTGACATCGCTGGTGAGGCCGTTGCCGCTCCTGTTGCTTCTGCTGGAGTCGTGACCCCTGCTACTGATCAGGAACGTGGATCCGACTCCCTGCATGAGTTCCTGAAGCTGATGCTGATGGTGCTGCGACTGCTACTTCTGTAGCAGCCTTGAGAGTAAATAACGACTAGTGAAGAATATGTCCTTGTAACGCTGCAGAATCCCTTTGCCTCTGATTATAGTTTTCCAATAGTAGTATTTTCTGATGAAGTATTGAGTTACTATGATGAGTTGGACAATCGCATTGCAGGCCGTACCTCTAAATACTGTATCAGTGGTTACGCTGAGCCTGATAATTGGATGACATTATGTTTAACTGATACATCGTACATCTTCATATAATGCTTACTATTTTCTTTAATGGATTATCCATCCAGTGTTATTGAAACCGCATTTATGCCATAAAGTTTGTATTATAAATTTTTATCATTTTTGTCAGCCAGTGGATTTTTGTTCAAATCTAGGACTGACAGTCGAAAAGAGGGGTCAACAGGCTTTTCTGTAAAGAGTAAGATTGTAAATATTCTTGGCTTTGCTGTAGCCATAC
This sequence comes from Delphinus delphis, assembly GCF_949987515.2. Taxonomy (NCBI): domain Eukaryota; kingdom Metazoa; phylum Chordata; class Mammalia; order Artiodactyla; family Delphinidae; genus Delphinus; species Delphinus delphis. The sequence continues at coordinate 33,968,976 of NC_082703.1, forward strand.
TGTAGTTTTCATAACCACTCAACTGTACGGCTTCATGCAAATGCAGCCGTAGAAAACATGTTAACAAATGAGTATAATGGTGCCCAGCAAAGCTTTATTTCCAAAGTGCGAGGCAGGCTGGATGTGGCCCGTGGGCCACAGTATGTTGACCCTGGTCTAGCAGAAATATCTTAATAGCAGTCCTTATGATTTCCACCATACCTGCTGAATCCACATATACTGTAGAAAGGCTAACAGGATTCTATAGTAAATATTCCTTAATTTGGGGATAAATTAATTGATTATTGAACATTGTCATAAAACCAAGATTAAGAAGAAAAGTCACTAGACCACTGCACTGCGATAAGTAATTTGCGTACCTTATTTTAATTTATCTTTCCAACGAGCCGTGAAGTAGATATTATCATCTCTGTATCGCAGATGAAGAAACTCTGGAGAAGTGATATAAGCTTCTCTAAGTTCACTCAGGGAGTAAATGCTAGGATTCAAACCTATGTTTATCTGATTCCATATATATTATTGCTGCAACGTGTCTTATGATACATTCATTTCTATAACATTTCCTGCCTTATGTCCTATAATCACCAGAATTTTGAGGTTAAAATCGAAACATGATATCATGCCAATACTCATATGCATGTGTGTGTTCACACACAGAAGCAATGAGAAGACATTTGGGTCAGCTCCAGAAGAAAAACTATCTGTCTCTTTGAACCAGTACTTATTAGAGGAGGCTCTCTGTGAAACACTGAGCATTCTAATTTTCTTAAGAATTCATGGAGAGAGAAAAGCTTTCGGTCTAAGGCAGGGCCCTGCCCCATTTGCTTGGTATTCTGACAAACTGCAAGTCCTTGCTAGACTTCAGTCCCTAGAAGCCTGGACCCTTTCCCTGATCACCACCCACTGACTAGTGTTGGATTCAAACCCCATCACCTTTCCCCACAATTCAGAATCGTTTGACTGTATGAACCACTACTGCCCTGAAATGCCTGTAGGTTTCCCTTACCTTGCAAATTTGATTTGACCTTCGAGTGTCCTTGGGGAATGAATTTTCTAAGAATTACCCTAGCTCCACAAATCTTCCTCTAATTCCCTCCCGCCCCTCTTCCCCTTCAACCACATGAAGGGCAGAGGAACCCTCACAGCGTCTCTTCCGGTCCGCCTTTGCTTATCTGCTTTCCTATTTTTGCCTCCCTCTATAATCTGATCTCTTAGCTCAGAAGCGCTGGCATCTCTCTGCTTCCTTGGAATAGCCTTGAAAGCCCCGATATAAATTTGGCAAAAATCTGTCAAGAAGAACACCGACACGTAGTCCTGATCACAGGGTATGCATTGTTCTAGGTTCATGATTTATATTAACTCATATAGTCCTCACGTCAGCCGTATGAAACAGATACCAGGGGTCTGACAGTATTCAAGCAGCTCATGTGTGTCTTCTGAGGGTACAGCAGGTGTATTAATGGTTTCTTTTCATGGTGTAGATTCAAAACGTCCATGCTCTGTTCAATAACCTGGCTTGATGGTACCCGCAGCACCTAGCCAATGAGCCCACTACCCTGTGCTCCAAACCTTGTCCACACAAGCTACCTTAGCAAGGGGTGGTTTTGGTTTCTTTTGGTTCCTGTATGGCTGGTAATCAAATGTGAGAGATTCCCAGACTCCTGATGGTGTTGCTATATGAAGGCCATGGAGTCCCCAAATCCCAAAGATGCTTCCGGGCCTTGTGGCCAACTGATTGACTTGTAGAGCACACAAAAAGATGGAAAGGCAGCCCCATACCTACATTCCCACAGCTTTGCCCTGGATAACAAGAAAGCAATTGCCCAAGGCGCACCTTTATGTTTCACTTCCTTTCCTAGATAGTGAGACGGAATAAAAACCCGTGTGTAGAAGTCTCACGAGTCCAAATTACTTCCTTCTGGTCTGGGATTTGGGTTGGCCTGCTGGTAGATTCTCGAGATATCAGAGATCACCAAGAAATCCTTTATCTCAATTTCTGAGTACACCAATCTCTGAAGGGCATTTAGAAATGTGAATTAAGGGGCCTTTGAGCTAGAACTGGTGAGACAGAAAGTGAAGTGTTAGAGTAGTGGTTTCAGTGGACACTGAAATCTAGGTTACTAAGTTGGGCAGCGGGTTTACAGTATTTCGGAAGCAGTGCTGGGCAGTCCTGTGTACCCGGGGTTACTGCCTCCGGCTAAATGTTACGTACCTGCCGCGATACCCTGAGTGGGAGAGCCACAGCCACATGTCTTTAAAGTTCACAGAGGGGTTGGTCTCGTGTAGATGAACGGGTCAATAGAGCCACGTTGGGACCGTAATATCCAGGCCATTTAGCTGGAGCAGAGCACAGACCAAACCTGCAATGCTGCAGTCCGGAAGCTGGCCTCCTGAGTGCAGAGCCCTCAACCACCCCGTAGGACCCTCTCGTCTTGTGGGGCTCACAGGCAAGAGAGTGACTGCAGACTGCGGGAGGAGGCCCAAGACTCTGACCCCTGTGTCTGCACATGCAGTGTGCACGGAGTCGAGTGCAGGAGCTGCCTAGCGCAGTGCTCACGTCTCATCATTCTTCGGAACGCTGATTCTGACCACTTCTTAGCAGACGTTAAGAGAGCTCCTGTTCAAGACCCTATGACACCGGTTCATCTGGCCCCTCCGGTACCCGCAGGCTCACCTTGAAGGCAGTTACCTGTTCTGTTGGTTCTTATATGGTCTGCTGCCCACAAATGCATAAATGGATAGACAAATGGAAGACTGCCTTAAAAACTTGCTATGGGAATGTTGAGTATAGATTAATGCTGTTTAATCTTTCCAGTGCCCAGACAATACCTATGAGATTTGTGAACTACTGTTGCTCTGTTAAACTGGTAGACTAGTGTGGTTATTGTGTTCATGACCCTGTCTACAAAGATCAATATTTGACACTCCCGAGTAAATGCAAACATGTAGCCAAGGTTGAGAAATAAAAGGGCCTTTCAACATTCCAGTTTGTCTTCTCTTCACATGGAATCCAGTAGATTCGAGCAAGTGAGTAACATGATAGAATAGTTCAACTACCTGCGACATGAAAGACAAGCCAAAACTTCCATGAGCCTTGTTATTCCTTGAGTTACAGTACTGGCATTTTTACACTTTTCCTTCTTGCATTTCTGCAAAAAGAATGGCTGCTTCAGTCAGGGAAACACTCCAGAGACCGCACTGGCATCTGATCTCTCGCCTGGGCTACAACCAACTATTTGCATTTGAAACAGACGTATTGATGGTGGCTCTTCATAATATCTTATCATGGGAAGTGCGTGAGGCTAGACCTACTTCTGTTTGTCGACATCTGGGGGAGGCCAAGCTGATGAAGTGCACGGACCTTCTGTGGGGGAGAAAAATCCTTTGAATGCAGCACAAGCTGGAGGACTGGCATTCTCTCAGTCTGGGTCTTCCAGGAAACAGATGGCAGAATGGACTTCCATGTACAAAAGACTGATTGAGGAAGATGTCTGTGAAGAATCAAGGCGGGAGAAGGCAGGAGTGAGCAGGGAGGGCATTCAGACACCTGCAAGGGGAAAGAAGAGTCGTAGGAGAAGGGCTTCATGCAGTGGTCCCCGGCCACAGCGTGGCTCTGAGTCTGTCCCGGCCAGGCTGATGGAGAGCTCCGGGGCACAGGGCCCTCCTCTGAAGCATCCCCCGATGGGTAGAAAGAAGCAGGCTATTGCGTTCCACTTGGGCTGGTGGTCAGGCCTCAGGCGTGAGCAGCCCCGGGAAAGCGTGGCCTGAGTGTCGGCGCCGTGAGAATCCCGTGGCTGCAGCAGCTGACGCTTAGCTACACTCCGTCCTGCGGTGGGACCGCTCTTGAGTGGAGACCTGAGTGCTGCCCCCTCCATGGCTGCCGTGGGCAGGTAGTAGAGAGTGTCTTCCATCGAAACTTGTAAAATAGAAATTTTCTCAAACGTGGAAAGTGGTTCAAAGCCTAGGTGCCCGAGAGTAATGATGAACGTCCACCACACAACTCCAGACATAAAAATTACAATAGAGAGAAGATTAGTCCGAGGCTAAACGGTAGGTTATTTAAGAAGAGAAACCGTCTGTGCATTTCCTGTGCTTCACAGAGCTTTTAGCAGCTTATCGTTGCTTCATACTCTTTTGTTGAAATGAAAGATAACAGTGATTTCTGCTCCATCCTGGAGGGGGTCAAACTGTTAAGAAAAAGTAACTTATTGCTCTAGTAATGAAGCAGTTCATCTGCGCTTGGCCACCCCCAGCACACGTGTACACCTTGACAAAGACAACAGCACGTTTAGACGACAAGCGGTTCTGTGTCAGCAGTATGACTGAAGCACATAATTTGAGAACTTCAATGCAAAATGAGCTACAGACTGTGCTGCAGTCGCTTCTGTGAGAGCTACCTCCTCGTCCTTGATTCATAGCAGAGCCTGTCATAACGGTTACTTGTTCTAATCAAACTCGTTCCAAACCCAGACATCAAAAGAAATAAAATAAAACAAAATAAAAGGGGCCGAGGAGGGAGGTAAATAAAATCAAGTGAGATAATTGTTTATAATCCGCTGGGTGTTGGAACTGTGACTCAGATATCCGAGTCAATTCTAATTCTGCTTGATTCTCCCTGAATCCTTTTTCAAAGAAACAATTTTCACATAATTTAACCTAGAGGGCTGCTCTTACATTTTACTGCAATATCAGAAAATGAGATCCCTCTTTGTTCTGATTGAAGAACACACGTGTCTAGAGGAAAGCTTCTGGGGAAGTCTTCTGAAACGGGTTGAGATGTGTGGTGTATCAGCGAGGACTTCTGAATAGATTACAGTCTTCCTTTAAATGTATATCTGAATGTTATGTTTCTTATTTGATTTTTTCCAAGCAGAAAAATAAGTTTGTTGTGGTTTGAACATGTTTGGATTCTGTAAAATGAAAGAGAAACTCACAACACTTTGTTCTCTAAGAGAATTTTTTTAGTTAAAAACAATTTTCCGTAACACTTTAAATGTTTAGTTCCATGTCACGAAGACAAAAGCTTAAATAAAATGAAGGACAAGGAATAACCCAAACACTAAGAAAGAAAATTTTAAACTATTTATGTCCTATTATTGGAATATTCCGACTGCTGCCGATGATTGACTTTGAATGATGTGACAATATTTATTTTTTTGGTGTGTTAAGAAAATCTCCTTGCCTATCTTGAATATTTACCTTGGTCCAATTTACCGAATGATTTTATTTAAAACTCAATTAAAATAACAAAATTTCATTGTATAGTTAAAACCGATTTTATTTATGACACATTTATGGAACAATTTACTTGAGATACTGCTGAAGTTGCGTAAGTCAGTGTTTTCTTTTTTTACTGGGATAGAGTTGTTTTACAGCGTTGTGTCAGTTTCTGCTCTACAACGAAGCGAATCAGCTATGTGTATTCTTTCTGGTTTAATGTACTGTTTTCACATTAGGCTGGCGTGAAACCAACAGACACCTCCCCTCTTTACAAAGCTAGCTTTGGGTCCTGGGTCTCTACCCGCCCTGGGTCCTGAATCGACTGGCTCCCTCTCCAGGCCCTTCATCTTCACTCACTTTCTTATTTCGCAACCTGGTGTCCTCATTTATCTCCTTCCCGTGTTGAATATGTTTAAAAACAGAATCAAAAGCAAAATCTTCCCACTAGATTCCATCATCCTCTCTCTCAACCAAATGATTGTTCTTCCCTTTACTGAGAAATACCAAACCAATGAGTATAATTTCCTCATCGTCTGCATTTTGTAAAACATATTTTCTTTAACCCCTTGTAGTGAACCGTTTTCTTCTTTAAGCGGTAAGCTGCTAAGCAGTAGTTTCCACCACCTTTCCTTGGTCTCATTCTCATCAGCTGCTCTTCGGTATCTCGTGCTATCGATGCTCCTTCTTCTTCACCAACTTCCTGTGATTTCAGAGACCCCATGCTGATGACCCATCGCCTTTTATAACATCTCTCCCAGGCCCCGTTCCTCTCTGTTTGAATATTTTCTTCCTTTAACGTCACCTTGCATTCAGAGTAACTAAAAATCGTGCTACGCAGTGTGTTCGTTGACCTGAATGTGTTATTTCTGTTCCTGGTAACAACGTACTGTGAAATACTCAGGCTTAAACCATGGGTTTTGCCCCATTGCCTTGACCAACGGCGCTCACTTGGAAGGAGGGTGAGTCCTACAAACAAAACAGGCTTTAAAAAAATTACACACACACACGTCTTCAATCCCTGATTCATCGGGTAACGACAGATGGTTCAACATTACTCCCCTCGCTTCTCATACCTACCGTCAAAGATTGTATTTCAGACCCCAGAGGGCAATTAATAAGACCAGTATAAGTACTGTTATAAAGATATGGACCAAGGAACACATGATCCTTAGAAATTCTTCCCCAAAGAGTTCATGTAGCACTCTCAACCTTTTTAAAAATAATACTTTTTATCTTTGACACTTGAAACTGGTTATTCACTCCCATTCCGGTTTCCTGAAAGCATTTAAAATGCTTTCCTCGTTTTTGCTTATCAGTAAAAGATTTGGGAACTCTTTGCTGCCGCATTTGTTTGTAATAGTAATGACCCATCAATTCAGTACCAGGCAGAGTACCAAATTGTCACCATGGTGTTGGTGCTATGAACACACCTTAGGGGGAAGAAAGAAATGTGCAGTGTGGTGCCTAAAAAGGCAAACACAAATTAAACTTCTTTCATTTGTGTGGCAATAGGTAAATAATGATTTGTAGCAAACAGGGATCTCTTACGGCTTTGTTCGCATGTTAATAGTGTACTCCTCTTTTCGGTCTGACTAATTAAGTCTTTTGGCATTCCAGAAACCATAAGTCCTGCTGAGATGTTTTAAGTTTAGAACAAACTCTTGATGTACAATCAAAATATTAAAAATAGAAAAAGGACACTTCTCTGGTTCTTAACAAGCTGTGTTTTGCGTTTACCTTTGAAACACAATTGAATATGGCCCACTCCGACTGTTCGCCCTCATTGTTAATTGGAAGTTCCTTTTGAAATTCATTGCCTTCAATTACATTTTTTAAAAGAATTTTAATTGCATGGCTGTAAAGAATAAAGATGCTCTAGGCTCCATTTGTTTATCATGGTGGGGCCAAAAGAAATGAGGACAGAGCTTCCCAGCTCATGCAGGGGTTGCAGAGACAGGGAGATGACTTTTAATTCGACAAGTTCAGAGAGATTTCTTAGTTTGACGCGCTCTGCAGGGGGTCTTTGAGCACCAGGCAATGCTTCAGCGTTCTGAGCTTTGAAAGTCTTTCCCTGCAGCAGAAATTGTATCAAAAGCCAATGATAATATTCCCTGCAAGGTAAAGCACCCTATTGAAGATTTCGAGAGCTGTTTATTTATTCATCACAGTTTTTCTTTTAGGACATATCAGGCATCTAGGTAATAATTCACATAGACGATAGAAAATGCAAAAAAATAAATAAATCCTCCTCATTAACCTTCTCCTTCTTCTCTATAGGCCCCATGTAGGTATAAAATGTTCTTTCTGCTTCTCCCAAACATATATATCTTTATCCCAAATCTCAGTCTCTTCCCCTCTCTTTCCATTTTTTTAAACAAAATTGTCATTTCAGCCTCCTTCTGCCACCAGCTGAGCATATAAAATGTTTATGGCATGTCCTCCTGCTAAATCCTCAAAGTGATTAATTAATTTCATAGAAGTATATTCCGTTTCTCAGGCTCTTTTTGACTCTTGGAATTTTACATATGTTTCAGAAAGCTGTTTTCAAAGCAAATGTTAACAATCGTGTTGCTCTCTGGAAGGATATACATATTTTAATATTTTGTATTATATTTTGTATACACGGCAGGAAAAAAATGTTTCTCTTTCGCTGTTTCTAGGACAGGGCTGGGAATAAGGGACTGTGACAACGTTTCTCTCTCGTAACATCAATGTCTGCTCTCGGTTTGGCAGAATCAGTGAAGACAAAAAAAGCCCCCATGTTTTTTGGGTTTTGTTTTTTTTGTTTTTTTTCTTCCATCTTCTATGGCATTAAAAGTGACCTTGCCTTTCAAATATCGGTGTTACCACAGGGAAAGCAGTCACCATGTAAGAGAAAGTTTAAAAAATAATTTTTAAACTATGGGGACTTAAGAACAGTGCTGTGCTTACAATTGCAGGGGTTTTCTGTTTTGTTTTGTTTTGTTTTTTTTAATGGAATCAGTGAAGGAAAACTATGCACGCAAAGGAAACTTGGAAAAAATTCAGTGCCTCATCATGTTTGGGCTTCCTTTAGTACATTTCACTTTACAAACACAAAGCAGGTTGAAGATTGTATTTAAATATCAAAAGTGTGAGAGGAAATCACCAGGCCAAGTAACCAGTTCACTAACAAAATACCCATAGAGTAGCATCAGCAAATATTCAGGACATCCATTAATATATTTTTTTAAATTTTTATTCATTTATTTATTTTTTGGCTGCGTTGGGTCTTTGTTGCTGCGTGCAGGCTTTCTCTAGTTGCGGCGAGCGGGGGCTACTCTGATGCGGTGTGCGGGCTTCTCATTGTGTTGGCTTCTCTTTGTTGCAGAGTGCAGGCTCTAGGCGCGAGGGCTTCAGTAGTTGCGGCACGTGGGCTCAGTAGTTGTGGCTCACGGGCTCTAGAGCACAGGCTCAGTAGTTGTGGCGCACGGGCTTCATTGCTCCGCGGCATGTGGGATCTTCCCGGACCGGGTCTCGAACCCGCGTCCCATGCATTGGCAGGCGGATTGTTAACCATTGCACCACCAGGGAAGTCCCTCCGTTAATATTAATTGAACTTCCATAGAGTGTGAAGCAAGGCACAAGGCACTTTACAAACACAAACTTAACCTTAGGGTTTCAAACTGTAGGGTTGGTCCTTGATTATTTCTACACACGGAGAGGAGGATAATCATTCATTATCAGTTTGCGGGGCCGCGGGGTGGGATGGTTTGTATTTTGTAGAAAGGTTTGTGCACTTTAAAGCAAATAACGCGATCTTCACTATTTACGCCTGGCACAGGAAGTTCTGGGGAACTTGCTTCGGCCACCACTGTCACCATAAAACTATCATTGCCACCGCAGCCCAGGGCACCACGGGGATACCGCCGAATTCTTTTCTTTTGGCTGTTAGTAGGTTTCAGTCTCTCAAACCATCCTGGGATTGGAGAGCTAGTCACTTGAGTGTCTCCATGTGCAAAATGAACATAGGCACCCTTTCAAGCTGACTAGTTATCATGTGAATAAACTCTATTGGTAAACTTAAAAGTAAAATAAATTTGCTATATAGTTTATGACTTACCATACCTTTATTTCATATTTATTTCTCAAGGAAATAACTGCAAAGATTTATTATGAGCTGTGCATGTTTAAGCAATCTCTATTTAAAATTCAATCAACTACAGAGGTGGGCAAGAAAATATTCGGGTGCATTACGGAAGGATGAGTAATCTCAAACATGAGTCTTAAAAGCACATTTACCTCTCATGTTTAAGAAAAGCTTACTGCCTTTTCTTCCGTAATAAGAATTTCCTGGATTGCCATGGGTTTTCCACTTACGACGGTGGTCCCATAAAAGGATACATAGGGAAATTCATGTTCGATTCTGTCCAATTATTCATCCTCCCCCACGACTGATGGAAATAGTGTCTGTAGTTATGTGTGTAGTGCACTCAGATCCCAGGTTATGTGACTCACTCATTTATACTTCAATGTCTTTAAAGCTACACGACGGCAAGCAGATCGTCCACAAGACCAGCAGATGACTGGATTAAAATAGTTAAATTGAAAAATATTTCAAATCATTAAGAAATCTTACATCAAACTTCTGAGCTCAGTGGATATTTATATTAATTTTTTCATTTTGTTTTTATCATATGCATGTGAAAATTGTTTGGTCCTTGTTAGATATGGAAAAAAATTCCTAAGTGATTATATTGAAAGCATACTTTTTCTCTTCATAATAATGACAAGTGGTGACTTGAGCACTGAAATCAGCACATTTTTTGTTGGTGAGGAACAGATTTTATTTAAACTTTGATTGATCTGATTTGATATGTTTGTATTTGAAGCTTCTCGTAATTTAATAGACGAATATACTTAATGCGTGATTGATCTAGCCCTTCCCAAGGCATCTACACTAGTGGTATTATTTTGAATCAGATAACCTGTGTAGGAACATGCAAGTAGTCTATATGCCAATACAGTAAAATAACATAATATATGTGAACAACCCTAGCGTTGCAAATAAAGTAAATCTGCTTAATTTCTATAGCTGAGGGAAAAACCAACTTGCAATTACCTAGGTTGTTTGAAAGACAACATTTTGGGGAGAAGTATTTTGTTTCATGTAACAAAATGGAAAACTCAATATATAATGGGGTAAAACACAGCCACTGGACACCTTGGATGTATCTGGTCTGTATTTGTATCTGTATTATAGACTACAAGTACAGTTAGCAGTGATTCGTACGATGGGACCAGAGTGCCAATGAAGCCTTTTCCTAGGTTGGCTCTTCTCTGTTTGCAAAAGAGGACCTATCCTTGTTTCGTCAGTGTTTTCTACTTCCTTATCCTAAGGAGGTACTTGCTACATCCCTTGGGGGACCATTCAGATTGCAGAATCTAGAGGAAAAGGGGAACTACTCAGGGACTTCAACTCCTTAAGGTATTGAGGAGGATATTGCAGGAGCAAATGGGATGGGAGAGAAAGAGGGGTTGTCAGAAGTATTCCTGCGACTTAGCCGTCTCCATTACTTGGTTGAGAAAGGGCAGGTGAAGCGCTTCGGAACCACATTTGATTATTGCATTGTGTTTCTTTGCAAATGGACCATACGGTGAGCATTTTATAAAGGTCACGTTTTGCATTTGCATTATGAGCCATCATGTAGAGGCATTGCTCGAGCAGTTGTTTCAGATAAAGTGACTCCGAGGACCAGGACTGCACTCCTGGCCAGAGGGGAGTGTCCTTCAACCTCAACCTGGCTTTTTAAGATCGTGACAGAAGCCAAAAACACCATTTACTGCTCCTTAGCTGTTGCGGCATTCGCGTCTCTCCGGACACCGCGATGGTGCTGCTGACCAAATAATAGAGCCTCATGTGGCGGAGAGAAATCTAAGGTGAAAAGTAAAGGTACCCATTTTTTTTTTTAATTGACAGTAGGAGAAGAGGGTTACAAATGATGTCTCTGGCAAAGCGAGAAGAGAAACCAACACGGGGCCACCCTAGGAAAGCAGGAAGGAATATGTTGGGAGAGGGGGTCAGGATAGTCTTCGAGTTACAGAAAAAGAAGAAAGAGGATTGATTTGGATAGAATCACAGGTTTGTGCAGAATGCAAGCAAGTGAAGTCTGGTAATCATAAAAAAATGAAGCTCCCAGTTAAAGTGCTGTAGAATCCTCTAGAAAAGAGGGTGGAGTTTAAGTAGGATGGCATTTGAGAATTTAATTCTTACCAATAAATAACTTATACCTTACCATCCTCCACTACCCACATCTCCCCACCAATGACACTACAATCACCTGCCCTTTTAATGAGGAGCCTCAAACTTCAGGGTTTGAGGAGGGTGGTATGTGCAGTGCAGTGTTTGAGATTTCAAAGACAGCATGTTTCTTAGATAAATATTGTAAGACTTATTAGTTATTGCTAAGCCCGTAGAAGAAAATAATGAGAGTGCAAACACTTAAAAGTTCCCTCAGGATTAATGGAGGTCTGAGAACCTTCTTGAGGTTTTCTACTGTACGTATAAAGTTCTTTAGAAAAAGGACTGTTTATCTTTGTCTTTAAATACATATCATCTGTAAGAAAAGTGGTTAAAGAGAGGAAAACCAGGAAATATTTCTGGAATGAGTGAAAGCAGAAAATAAGTCATTGACTGTAGTAATTTTTCCCCCACACTTGATGAATCCATTTTTCTCATTTCTTAAGTATTTTCCTCTTTTACCTTTTCTCACTGTTCCTTTGTCTTCACAAACTTGGTCCTTTTACTTTCTCTGCATTTTGATTTCTCTTTCTCTACCCTCCCACTCTTTTTTTTTTTTTTTTAACCAAAAAAAATGTAGAGTAGCAAAGAGAAGCTTCCCAAGAGAGAAAGAAAGGTAGGCAGTGCCAGGTCAAGAGTGGTGCTTCACGTAACAGGGAGATAGTTCTTTAACTAGATTCAATGAATCTGACCAATATGGAAATCCTTGGGTTCTTAAAATTCAGCATCTCATGAGGGGATATTGATGTATAATTGAAAGCCCAGAAAATGGAAGCTTAATTTTCCTGGCCAGAGTACAGTAGAAAAAAAATGTGAAATGAATATATATATATATATACAGACAGGAAAAAGAGACCATGGCATTTACCTGCAACCCACATTCCAGAAATTAACTTGGAAACAAAACTTTTTGTATATTACACATCCATGCATTGGACAATGGCTTTTAAATTCTAAAAATGATTATGAAAATAAATTTCAACTTATTTTGGAGGCTGCATTTTATTTTCCATGAACAGTTTGTTAGAAATGGGGTTCAAGTCCATAGGCTAGTCTGTGAGTTTATACCAAGTATAGTGGAACCAGAATAGTAACCCTTATATATAGCATTATTTCTCATTGAAGTCAATAAACTGAGGTTTAAATGGTAACTTTACCATTTCCCAGAGGCTTGGCCTCAGTTCCCTCCACTGCAAGACTGAGATAATGATTCAAACCTCATAGATTTGTTGTGAGGAAAAGCACCGAGTGCAGTGCCTAGATACTGTATAGGAAGGGAGCTAGTATATTCTACCCAAGTGAGCTCAAGGTGGCATTTCCAGCGGGCCCTTAAGCCTCTAGATGTGGCTACAAACCAAAATGGATCACCATTTGGGGCTAGAATCACGTTCAGTATTTTCACCATAAGCTTCTGTGGCTGTAAACATCTTTGCCGCAAACATTTTTGCCGCATAACTAATTGGCTGTAAGGCAATTTTGCTGTAAATGATAAAATAATAAAAAGCAAAAGAGGGACATTTAAAAGGACATAGCAAAACATGAAAAGTAAACAGCGAAATTAAAAAGTCTTTTATTGTGAAATACAAAATGTTTGAATACATTTAAAATGTATGTAGATTCATGGCAATACTTTGCAGACCTCAGACTTTATTTTGTGAGCTGTTTCTAAGAACTTGTCTTCCAGGTCTTTTCTTCATAGTATCGTACATTGTTTTTGCTTGTTGATTTGTCTCCTCGTTTAGCATTGCACTTTTTCTTTTTCACTAAAATGTCTTCCTTTTTTAAGAGAGGTATCAGCTTGCGAATACTAGGATGCATGTTTGTAACTGAGCCTTGCGTTGTGTTGTGAGATCCTCTGCACTGTTGTTTCTTGGCGCGTTGTCACACGTCTCTTGACGGGCGTTCTGAAGTTTTATGGGAAGTGTGGGTGCGACTCTGCTCCTTCGAGGCCCTCGGTGTCTTTCGCCTCCAATGTAGTGTGCTTCAAAATAAGAAGCCAACTCGGGGGGCAAATCATTAGCATCTGTCAGCTTGAGAAAGCCAAACTGTCAACCAGTTATTTTATCTTTTACGGCAAAATTGCCTTACAGCCAGTTAGTTAGGCAGCAAAAATATTTGCGGTGAAAGCGCTCATGGCAAAGATATTTATGGCAAAGAAGCTTTTGTTTAAAATATCTAGAACCAGTTAGAATAACTGCACACTTGCTGTGTGTTAACTGGCAAGATTACTCATCAGGATAACGGTGGAAAAGGATAACGGAGCGACATGATGCTTACTTTCTGTGTCCAGGGAAATTATACTGTGGGCTGCTGGCTCTGTGGAGGGATGGCCAGGACCTCCTGCTGCCACTCATCTATATGGGTATCTCTAGCCTGATGGCAGTCTTTTGGTATAAATTTTGAAAATATGTATATATCTTATGCATATTTCCATGGGTTAGGAGCTGATGTAAAGACATAAGGGAGCAGTTACCGGACTGGCCTTTGTTAAATGTAGTTATTGAAGAATTAGAGGTTAGAATCAGTTGCCCAACTCATTTTTTTTTAATTTTTATAAACAAAAATTCTGAAGGGACAATTCTATTTTCCCTTCCCTTTTCCCCAAATAGTTGTTAAGACAGATATTTCCTTTGTAAAATTAACGACTATTACTATTTAGTAAGTTACAGCATAATTTACATTTTACTGTATTCCATCTCACGTTCCTTTAATTTTCAAATTTATGTTATTTCAATTTCATGTTTGACTTTACTTCCATTTTTATATTCCATATTGATCTGAATTCAGGAAAGCATCTGAGTAGTTAGTCTGTACTGAATTCCACTGCGCCGATTCCTGAATTGCCGCGTTGACTTTCTAGTCAGTTTTCCCCCAATACATATGAAAATGGTTGTTTTGTTTCTGTTTTCATTGTTACAATAAAAGCGACACGCTTGTACTTTCAGAACTCTCTCTTTATCTAACATTTCATTGTCTCATGTCCCGAGAAGAGCAGCTTGCATTCTGAACGCCCATGATTACCTACAATTTCTCATGGCATTCAGAGAAGAAATTTTTACTGTATCTCATTTTTGATAAATAATTATTAAAATGATTTCTCAAGAGAAAGGTAGCTTTTACAATACCTGAACATGTGGGGGAAAAATGTCATTATAAAGCTTCATAACTATGCGGTCATCTCGGAAGCAAAATAGAGAAAAAACATCAAGTTCAACGTTTCAAATCACGAGAAGTAGCTCCTCTGTCATCCAAGACAATACGTGATGGGTTCCTGTGCCTGATTACCAAAGGGAATCTAAAATGAGTTTTATGCAAATTCTTCTACAATGAAACATTTTGTAAGTCATTATACTAAAAGGAGCTTTTTCAAAACACGTGCAAAATAAAATCAGCTGATAATTCAGCAATATCTAAAGAATATATGATACAATTAAACTTTCTCATGAATTACCAAGAACTCCACTTAGACACTCTTGTATCATTTCTGGTGTGGAGGTGGATATTTCCCCTTGATTTTCCTTCCTCAATTGCCATTTCCCTGCTTAAAAGTGATTTTTAAGGCTATTTTTGGTCTGTTTCCTACTGCTACTGAGGCATTTAAGTTACAGAGCTTGATTTTTATTTTAGTATCATGAGAAATGGTTTCAACTCGGGGAAGCCCAAACTTCAAATACCTATGGAAGTAAGATTAATGTAGTTTGAATTTTGCAGGAAAATAACTTCAAAGATGACATTTTTTGTTGGAGGTACTGAAATATCTACAGTAATACTTTTAACAAGGGTTAGTCTAGAGCACTGCTCAGAGCAAAGAAATCTAACATATCCTATAACTCTGAAGGCAAGCCAGAGACGGATTTATGGGCCACGCTTAGCACTGTCACCTTGAAGTGAAGCACTTTGAAAGGCTGAATGAAGATGAACAGTCAGTCTCTTTGGGGGAATGCCGTTCTGTTTATTTTTTTATTAGTTTTAAGAGTGATACCATATTGTGTCATAGGTTGAACAGTGTCCAGTGAGAGTCTCTCCTATGCTTTGCAAATCATCCTTCATTCACTTCCATTCTCCACTGGGAAAGTGCTCGAGAAGAGAAGAGGCAAGGGGAATGTGGCATCTCTGGTCTCTTTTGGAAGCTTCAGAAGGTTCCGACCAACTGAGAGTGTTCCTTCTGCTCCCCCCCCCCCCCCCCCACCTACTGGTTCCTCTTGTCTTCCCTTGGTGTTTCCTATCACTCTCTAAAAGCTAAAGTGACTGGTGGATAAGTAGGCTGTAGTTTAAGTAACTGAAGTGAGACACCTAGTATCAGCCTTTAAAAGCACATCATATTGTGTTGGAACCTAGTAAAAGTTAGACCACCAAAAAATAACATGAAGCCTAGAAGATTTTGACATGTCCTTAAAGTTAAAGTGGCATAATCTCTTAGAACTAGTCCTAGAGATCTGATGTGCTGTAGAGTGAACATAGACAACAGTATTCTATTATCATCATCTGACTTGCTAAGAGACTAGACCTTAATTATTCCAACCACAAAAAAAGAAATGATAATGATGTGATACGATAGAGGTGCTGAGTATCCCTGCAATGAAAATCATATTACAATATATAAATGTATCAACTCAACATGTTTCACACCTTAAATTTACACATTGGTGTATTTCAAATATATTTAGATTTTAAAAAGTGTAAAATGGCATAATCACTGCTTGATTACAGTGCGTTATGTGTACATCTTGCATAACTGTCATTCCTGTGAGGGACAGGGTAGGAAATTCCTATTGAAGTAAATTTTATTCAACAAGATGTGTTTCAAAGCTTGATTTACTATAATACCTATGATAATAATGTTTATTAGCAAGGCATGATCTAAATATACAATAAATGAGTTATTGTAGCGTTATAATGTTGATATAATGATTGGTACTATGGAAAATAACAAAGTACCCGACTCTTTCCGGAAACAATTTATGATCCAGATAGGGAAGCTAATGCTTATTATATATCTCAAATGTCTGATGACAATAGAACAGGCACACCGGGCCACCTTCATGGGTACACCACCTATGCAGTCTCACGGGGCCATGCACCTAGAAGGGTCCCATGCTTGCTTTATTGTTCTGTTGTTGCTGTCTTGAAATGTTTTGAAAAATTTGAGTTAGAGTTCCCCCGTTTTCTTTGTGTACTAAGTCCTGCAATTACGTAGCCAATCCTAACGGTAAAGCGCAATGAATAACTGATGAAGTGTTGATTGAATGATACGTAGACTTGCTATTGCATTTTGAGGATAAGAAGATGGCCAAGGCTGGAGTTATGGGAAATGATTTCTCAGTGAATTTGGAGCTTAAGATGAGCTTTGAATAACATGGAGAATTTGGCTAGGTAGAGGGAAGGGAGGAGAGTATTTCAGGTGGGGAGAATCATGTAAGCAAGTTCCAGGGACAGGAAGGAGAAAAGGTTGTTTGGAATCGGATTGCCTGGATTAAAGGTTTTTGTACAGCAATTGTGAGAGACGAGGTTCAATCAGGTTTGTAGGGACCTTTAGCTACTAAGGTGAAAACTGTATGTTTTCTACTCTGCAGTTATGGCAGAGCACGGATATTGCTTCAAACGATGGACTCAGTAGCAGAATTAAAGGTTAAGTTTTAATAATCATCAAAGAAGTGGAAAGGAAGTGGTAGCTGCAAAGGATGCGTTCAAGAAAGACGACGCGTCAAATGTGGTGCCGCATTATAGGGGCAGCAGCGGGACTCCCGGCCTCAAATGTGGGGCTGCATTATAGGGGCAGCAGCGGGACTCCCGACCTCAAATTTGGGGCCGCATTATAGGGGCAGCAGTGGGACTCCCGACCTCAAATGTGATGCCGCATTATAGGGGCAGCAGCAGGACTCCCGGCCTAAACAAGATCACAGTGGAGGGCAGAAAGCGGCAGATTTAAGGACTGATCTCATTGTGTATAACTTGAGGCTGAACTATTATATATGATAGCCAACACCTGAGCGGTCACGTGGCTTCTAGAAATGTCTAAACTAATACCATTTATTTACTTTGACGCTCTACATTTATTGAAAACATTCTGCTGGACAAGTGCTTTCCATACAAAAGCATTTCTGCTCTGTGAAACTGAACCACAGAAAGTTTTTAATAGGCTAGTTCTCTGATCTCTTCACAAAATATCATAATATTTAAATATCTTTTAAAACAGTTTTGGAGGAAAATCATTTGAATATGTGTCTGACATGCACACTGACAACAACCCAAAACATTCTAAATTCCTGTTTCTGTGTGAAGGCAAGGTGATTACATTCTATGCCCCACACAGTTATGAGGGGTTTTGATTTCAGTCACCTTTGTCTCACTGTTTTCCTATGCATACATATGCTAAAATGAAATATTTATTGTACAACAAAAGTAAACCACCAGTGCAATGCAAATGTAAGGCAAAGCTCAACTTTTCTTTTCTTTCCTTCTTTCTTTCTTTTTTTTTTTTTTTCCTGAAAAGAAAGGATTTCAGGCTAGGTAAATTTATGCATCAGTGCCTTTCTTCCATTTCCTCCTACTTTTAAAGAAACCAAAGTGAACCCCGCAGCCTCATGTGGTTGGACCTTAAACTGTCTGTGCGTTATGTCCACTGAGGCCTGACTGATGCCACCAGCCGGCATGAAATGTTACCTGTCACCTGGAAGACCCATACTGTGGTACTTTTAACTTGCATAATTAGATATTGTGCAGGAAAAGCAGAAGGTAAGCTAGTTCTAAATGCATTTTCTAGCTGTCTCTTTTGGCGTATTTATAAAGAGATTATCCTAACGAAAATGGGTTATGCCTGACTTTCTTCTTCTTTACTTGAGGCCAAATATTGTGATTCTGTATCAATTAGTAAGCAACCCTCAATTATTCAAGTTGTGATTTATCTAAAACATTTCATTCTTCTTCATTGTTCTATTCACTTACGCCCACTTGACTGCCTTTCAAAGGATGGATAGAAATGGAGAGACAAGTAACACTGTAGTCAACTTTACCATGTTAAATAAAAATCACTATTTCTGTTCAAAGGCATGTATAGGTGAAAAAGATAGAAGCTACTAGTTATCATGAGGCCCTAAATCTATGTAGATTCAAATGATTGATGCTTTCTCTTCTCTCTTGATCATGGAGCGCTGAAGAGTGATTTATATAAATACACATATTATATACTTTCCTTTTAATGTTATTATATTATAAATTAATGTTACCACGTGAATTTTAAGTATTTGGTAACACATAAATGGATGCCCAGACCGTCAAGATGTCAGAGGAATAAGACGTGGAGATCACCTTCCTGCCCAAAAATACATCAGAAATACATCGACATGTGGAACAACTCCTACAGGACACCTACTGAACGCTGGCAGGAGACCTCAGACTTCCCAAAAGGCAACAAAATCCCCATGTAGCTGGCCATGTGGCTGACAGGGTCTTGGTGCTCTGTCTTGGTGTCAGACCTGAGCCTCTGAGGTGGGAGAGCTGAGTTCAGGGCACTGGACCACCAGAGATATCCCCTCACAGCCCGGTGTAATATCAATCAGATCTCCTAGAGATCTCCATCTCAACACTAAGACCCAGCTCCACCCAATGGCCAGCAAGCTACACTGCTGGACACCCTATGCCAAACAACTAGCAAGACAGGAACACAATCCCACCCATTAGCAGACAGGATGCCTAAAATCATACTCAGTTCATGGACAACCCAAAACACACCACCGGACGCAGCCCTGCCCACCAGAAAGACGAGATCCAATTCCACCCACCAGAACACAGGCACCAGTCCCCTCCACCAGGAAGCCTACACAACCCACTGAACCAACCTTACCCACTGGGGGAAGACACCAAATACAACAGGAACTACGAACCTGAAGCCTGCGAAAGGGAGACCCCAAACACAGTAAGTTAAGCAAAATGAGAAGACAGTGAAATATGCAGCAGATGAAGGAGCAAGGGAAAAACCCACCAGACCAAACAAAGGAAGAGGAAATAGGCAGTCTACCTGAAAAAGAATTCAGAGCAATGATGGTAAAGATGATCCAAAATACTGGAAATGGAATGGAGAAAATACAAGAAACATTTAACAAGGACCTAGAAGACCTAAAGAGCAAACGAACAATGATGAACAGCAAAATAAATGAAATTAAAAATTCTCTAGAAGGAATCAACAGCAGAATAACTGAGGCCGAAGAACAGAAAAGTGACCTGGAAGGTAAAATAGTGGAAATAACTACCACAGAGCAGAATAAAGAAAAAAGAACGAAAAGAATTGCGGACAGTCTCAGAGACCTCTGGGACAACATTAAATGCACCAACATTCGAATGACAGGGGTCCCAGAAGAAGAAGAGAAAAAGAAAGAGACTGAGAAAATACTTGAAAGATTAGAATTGAAAACTTCCCTAACATAGTAAAGGAAATAGTCAAGTCCAAGAAGCACAGAGAGTCCCATACACGATAAATCCAAGGAGAAACACGCCAAGACACATATTAATCAAACTATCAAAAATTAAAAGCAAGAAAAAATATTAAAAGCAGCAAGGGAAAAGCAACAAATAACATACAAGGTAATCCCCATAATGTTAACAGCTGATCTTTCAGCAGAAACTCTGCAAGCCAGAATGGAGTGGCAGGACATATTTAAAGTGATGAAAGGGAAGAACCTACAATCAAGATTACTCTACCCAGCAAGGATCTCATTCAGTTTTGATGGAGAAATTAAAACCTTTACAGATGAGCAAAAGTTGAGAGAATTCAGCACCACCAAACAACAAATGCTAAAGGAACTTCTCTAGGCAGCAAACACAAGAGAAGGAAAAGACCAACAAAAACAAATCCAAAACAATTAAGAAAATGGTAATAGAAACATACATATCAATAATTACCTTAAATGTAAATGGATTAAATGCTCCAACCAAAAGACATAGACTGGCTGAATGGATAAAAATACAAGACCCATGTATATGCTGTCTACAAGAGACCCACTTCAGACCTAAGGACACATACAGAATGAAAGTGAGGGGATGGAAAAAGATATTCCATGCAAATGGAAATCAAAAGAAAGCTGGAGGAACAATTCTCATATCAGACAAAATAGACTTTAAAATAAAGACTATTACAGGAGACAAAGAAGGACACTACATAATGATCAAGGGATCAATCCAAGAAGATATAACAATTCTAAATATTTATGCACCCAACATAGGAGCACCTCAATCCATAAGGCAAATGCTAGCAACCATAAAAGGGGAAATTGATAGTAACACAATCATAGTAGGGGACTTTAACACCCCACTTTCACCAATGGACAGATCATCCAAAATGAAAATAAATAAGGAAACACAAGCTTTAAATGACACATTAAACAAGATGGACTTAACTGATTTTCATAGGACATTCCATCCAAAAACAGCAGAATACACTTTCTTCTCAAGTGCTCATGGAACATTCTCCAGGATAGATCATATCTTGGGTCACAAATCAAGCCTTGGTAAATTTAAGAAAATTGAAATCGTATCAAGTATCTTTTCCAGCCACAACGCTATGAGACTAGATATAAATTACAGGAAAAAAAAAACTGTACAAAGTACAAAAATATGGAGGCTAAACAATGCAGTACTAAATAACCAAGAGATCACAGAAGAAATCAAAGAGGAAATCAGAGCATACCTAAAAACAAATGACAATGAAAACATGAAGACCCAAAGCCTATGGGATGCAGCAAAAGCAGTTCTAAGAGGGAAGTTTATGGCAATACAATCCTACCTCAAGAAACAAGAAAAATCTCAAATAAATAACCTAACCTTACACCTAAGCACTTAGAGAAAGAAGAACAAAACACTCAAAGTTAGCAGAAGGAAAGAAATCATAACAATCAGATCAGAAATAAATGAAGAAGAAATGAAGGAAACAAGAGCAAAGATCAATAAAATGAAAAGCTGGTTCTTTGAGAAGATAAACAATATTGATAAACCATTAGCCAGACTCATTAAGAAAAAAATGGAGAAGACTCAAATCAATAGAATTAGAAATGAAAAAGGAGAAGTAACAACTGACACTGCAGAAATACAGAGAATCATGAGAGTTTACTACAAGCAACTATAGGCCAATAAATGGACAACCTGGAAGAATTGGACAAATTCTTACAAAAGCACAACCTTCTAATACTGAACCAGGAAGAAAGAGAAAATATAAACAGATCAGTCACAAGCACTGTAATTGAAACTGTAATTTAAAATGTTCGAACAAACAAAAGCCCAGGACCAGATGGCTTCACAGGTGACTTCTATCAAACATTTAGACAAGAGCTAACACCTATCCTTCTCAAACCCTTTCAAAATACAGCAAAGGGAAGAACACTTCCAAACTCATTCTACGAGGCCACCATCACCCTGATACCAAAACCAGATGTCACAAAGAAAGAAAACTACAGGCCAATATCACTGATGAACATAGATGCAAAAATCCACAACAAAATAATAGCAAACAGTATCCAACAGCACATTAAAAGGATCATACACCATGATCAAGTGGGGTTTACCCCAGCAATATAAGGATTCTTCAATATACGCAAATCAATCAACGTGATACACCATATTAACAAATTGAAGGAGAAAAAACATATGATCATCTCAATAGATGCAGAAAAAGCTTTCGACAGAATTCAGCACCCATTTATGATAAAAACCCTCTAGAAAGTAGGCATAGAGGGAACTTACCTTAACATAATAAAGGCCATCCAACATCGTTCTCAGTGGTGAAAAACTAAAACCATTCCCTCTAAGATCAGGAACAAGACAAGGATGCCCACTCTCACCATTATTATTCAACATAGTTCTGGAAGTTTTAGCCACAGCAATCAGAGAAGAAAAAGAAATAAAAGGAATCCAGATTGGAAAAGAAGAAGTAAAGCTGTCATTCTTTGCATTTGACATGTTACTATACATAGAGAATCTTAAAGATGCTACCAGAAAGCTATTAATCAAAGAATTTGGTAAAGTAGTAGGATACAAAATTAATGCACAAAATCTCTTGCATTCCTATACACTAATGATGAAAAATCTGAAAGAGAAATTAAGGAAACACTCGTATTTGCCACTGCAACAAAAAGAATAAAATACCTAGGAATAAACCTACCTAAGGAGATAAAAGACCTGTATGTAGAAAACTATAAGACACTGATGAAAGAAATTAAAGATGATACAAACAGATGGAGAGACATACCATGTTCTTGGATTGGAAGAATCAACATTGTGAAAATGATTGTACTACCCAAAAGAATCTAAGGATTCAGTGAAATCCCTCTCAAACTACCAATGTCATTTTTCACAGAACTAGAACAAAAAATTTCACAATTTGTATGTAAACACAAAAGACCCTGAATAGCCAAAGCAGCCTTGAGAAAGAAAAACGGAGCTGGAGGAATCAGGCTCCCTGACTTCAGACTATACTACAAAGCGACAGTAATCAAGACCGTATGGTACTGGCACAAAAACAGAAATATAGATCAATGGAACAGGATAGAAAGCCCAGAGATAAACCCACGCACATATGGTCACCTTATCTTTGATAAAGGAGGCAAGGATATACAGTGGAGAAAAGAGAGCCTCCTCAATAAGTGGTGCTGGGAAAACTGGACAGCTACATGTAAAAGAATGAAATTAGAGCGCTCCCTAACACCATACACAAATAAACTTAAAATGGATTAAAGACCTGAATGTAAGGCCAGACACTATAAAACTCCTACAGGAAAACATAGGCAGAACACTCTATGACATAAGTCACAGCAAGGTCCTTCTTGACTCACCTGCTAGAGAAATGGGAATAAAAACAAAAATAAACAAATGGGACCTAATGAAACTTCAAAGCTCTTGCACCGCAAAGGAAACCATAAACAAGACCAAAAGACAACCCTCAGAATGGGAGAAAATATCTGCCAATGAAGCAACTGACAAAGGATTAATCTCCAAAATTTACAAGCAGCTCAATATCAAAAAAACAAACAACCCAATCCAAAAATGGGCAGAAGACCTAAATAGACATTTCTCCAAAGAAGATATACAGATTGCCAACAAACATGAAATAATGCTCAACATCATTAGTCACTAGAGAAATGCAAATCAAAAAATCAAAACTACAATGAGATACCATCTCACACAGGTCAGAATGGGCATCATCAAAAAATCTACAAACAATAAATGCTGGAGCGGGTGTGGAAAAAGGGAACCGTCTGGCACTGTTGGTGGGAATGTAAATTGATACAGGCACTATGGAGAACAGTATGGAGGGTTCTTAAAAAACTAAAAATAGAATTACCTTACGACCCAGCAATCCCACTACTGGGCATATACCCAGAGAAAACCATAATTCCAAAAGACACATGCACACCAATGTTCATTGCAGCACTATTTACAATAGCCAGGTCATGGAAGCAACCTAAATGTCCATCGACAGATGAATGGATAAAGAAGATGTGACACATATAGACAATGGAATATTACTCAGCTGTAAAAAGAAATGAAATTGAGTTATTTGTGGTGAGGTGGATGGACGTAGATCCACCCTACTCACAGAGTGAAGTAAGTCAGAAGGAGAAAAACAAATACCATGTGCTAACACATAATATGGAATCCAAAAAAAAAAGAAGGTTCTGAAGAACCTAGGGGCAGGACAGGAATAAAGACGCAGACGTACAGAATGGACGTGAGGACATAGGGAGGGGGAAGGGTAAGCAGGGACGAAGCGAGAGAGTGGCGTGGACATATATACACTACCAAACGTAAAATAGATAGCTAGTGGGAAGCAGCCGCATATCATAGGGAGATCAGCTCGGTGCTCTGTGACCACCTAGAGGGGTGGGATAGGGAGAGTGGGAGGGAGACGCAGAGGGAGAGGTTATGGGCATATATGTATACATATAGCTGATTCACTTTGTTATACAGCAGAAACTAACACAGCATTGTAAAGCAATTATACTGCAATAAAGATGTTTTAAAAAAAAGTGCATTCCCAAATCCCAGAACTCTACAAAGAAAAGATGAAACTTAAGGATGGGTCTTCTTTGCAATGCACGTAAATATAATTTTGAGCTGTTGTATTCTTAGATGGCATGGATTAAAGTTTATTGAGACTCATTGAGACTAAGCGTTCTGGTTTTTCTTGAGCCAACGTTGATTGAAGAAAAATGTCATATTTTAGGTGTTAGAGGGATGCGTAGCCATAGAGAAATGAGGAATACCTGTCCTAGCAAGGAGAGTGCATCAGGCAAAACGTGGAAGAGATGTGTGTATAGATAACTTACTAAGTCTGTCTAAAATTAAAGGACTTTGTAACTTGTTGGAAATAAGTGATTTTAGAGCTATGTCCTTGAAATCCTGCCAAAGTGGTACATCTCTGGGGTGGCCCATGAAATGACAAGGACCAAAGGCAGTGATGATGGATTGTCTACTGAAATATGGCAAATCTTAGCCTAACACAGTGAAGATGATGCAAATGATGAACACCTTTCAGGTTCACGTTTAAGCACCTAGACTCAGGTGAGAAATGCAGAGAGTTGTCAACTTGGCTACTTTTGCTTTGCATTACTAAGAAGAATGACTAAAGGAAATACATTGCAGACGATGAAGAAAATGAGACAGCTAAGTAGAAATCAGGAGCTGAGATCGGAAAGTATTTTGAGAAACAGGAGATGGTTGAATGTGACAAATTCTGCAAAGAGGGTGAGGAAAGATGAGGGTGGAAACTGGCCTGGCCCTTGGGCTTAGTTGTAATGAGGTCATCAGAGACCTCACTGAAGGTCAGTTTCTCCCCAGTGACAAGGGCACAAGCTGGATTCAAACTTGAAAAGGGAGTTTTGTGAGAAGAATCGGGGGCAGTATAAGAAAACATAGTTTAGGAACCACTGTGTGAGACGGAATTAAGATCACGAAACGACTGGTCACATAATTTTATGGTGCTTGTGAAGAGTTAACAAGGCTTTTAGATTTTAGATTATGCTAAAAAAAATCACTGGACTTGAAATTACTTCATTTGTACGAGAGCTATACCTGATATAGAATTTCCATTGCTTTTTAAAAAAATTCCTTACTTGTCTGTTTAGCATTAAGCTAAGAGCACATAACTGCCTCTAGGTACATCAAAGCAGAGAGAAATTAAAGAGAGAGTGACAGAACAAAGAAGAGAGAAAGAAAAAGAGAGGGAGACTGATAAGTAAACAGATGTGCACACACAGGTGCACCCGACCACACACGCGAGTGCGCGCACGGACACACACACACACACACACATACCAGTAGGAAGAAAGGCAGAGCATAATAGAACCACTGAGTTGGCTTTTCTGTAAACTGTGTTTATATTCCTGACTCTTTTCTAATTAAAAGTCCTAAGTTTGGGATGTGGGGATTTGCTAGCTAGTCAGCAGAAGCGTGTTTAATCTCGCTCACTTTCTAATGTATCGTACAATACCATATTCGATTGAAGGAAACATTTATCGTCACATTAAAAATTAATGATGAATAGAGAGTAATAATTCAGCATTGAGAGAGTTAATGATTAAAAAAAGACTACATGCTTTTAAAATGTGTCAGCGAGTGTTACATCTAAAAATCCGACTTTTAAATCATTCATCTGTGCAGACACTATTATAGGTAAACTTGTTTTCCGACTGGGGTAAGAGACCAGTGTGGAACATTCCATACTGTGTGAGGGCAGAGTTACATCAGGAGGCGATTATGGTCATGCCAGCACCAGGCATTGGTAAGTGTGAAATTACCAGCCACTGAACATTTCAGGAATACATTTTTGCATCAAAGGCGCCCTTTACTCCTCAACCAGAAAACCAAACTGCTGATTCAAATGAGCAGACCACTTAAAATTAAGTGATTCTTCATCTGAAAACTCCATATGCTGTATTTAACTACCTATTTCTAGGGATTTGCCCTTTTTTATTTAGTAGAACTCGATTTTAATATCCTAGAGAAATTTTACATTAAAGGTTTACATTAAACGAAAAACAACTCCGGGATGTCTACGTTATTTGGAAACTATGTTTAATGCAAATTTACAAAAAGGATATATGTCACTGTGGGTTGCTCCTGAATTTTCTTTTTGGGCTTTCTCTGTTGGATATGCAGTCTCAGCTGAATGTTTTGAAGAAGGAGGAATCAAATAAATTGCCCTGTTTGGGGTCTTTCTCACCTGTATACAGTTGTACAGCTCTAGTAGACCTGAAAATTGCCCAGAGACAAACTTTAAAAAAATAGAGTGCTTTTGAGGCAGAAAATTGCTTTTCTGCAGTATGTTCTAAAGGACAGGCAGTGACAAGAGGACACGGAGTTGTCACCGTGCAGCGATATCGTAAAGCACATCCTCCGTAACAAAGAGGGTCGTTTGTTTTTATGTTGTTCCTTATTAGACCACAAAGGGATTTGGTGCAATAACATTACGGTTTTGATTTAAACCCTGGAAAGCACATGCGCAATTAGATTTCTGAAAGTCCATCTTTAACTCACGCGTGGTGCTTAGTATCTGTGGAGAACAAATAGCTTAATATACTAGATCATTCACTGTTTCCCAATTTCTTCCATAGCCTTAAATATTTGGGCTTTGGGATAAAATATAAACTAACTGTCCATCGCCTTGGTTTTTGTGTAGTAAGTCAGTTCCTTAGTAGCATTTCAACCAGGCTTTTGTAGTTTAATATAAAAAAAAAAAAACACAAAAAAGCAGTATTTTATGTATTTGGATTGGCCCCTTGATGTTTTGGGAAGATTTTTTATGTGGTTTAATTTCCATTTTTATGGTGGTGTGAACGAAAAATGGGAGAAAATATGTCTTTTGTGTGTTAAGGGATTTGAAACTCCTTTGGGCCTGTTATCATGTTAATGAGACAGTTGAGAGATATCAGGATGTTGTGTATTAATCTTAGCAGGCGTTTGCTCACTGGAAATGCTCATTTAGAGCTTTAATGGCATTAGCTGTGAATGTGCACAAAATTAACAAAAAGCAGCTCCACATTATGGATTCATAATACCAAATGTTTATGAAAACCCATTTAAAGTATAAGGATAAAATATTTCTATTTTTTAAAATATGTATTTTACAGTTTTGAAAGGTTTTCATTTAATTGGTCACACAAAGGATTTTCTAAATAGTTGTATCCCTGATCAAGAGATCCACTCCAACGTTGATATTCTTTGATCTCAGTAATTTTTTTTTTAAGTTGAACAGAAAGTTTTTATTCCTTTAAGACCCATTTCTCTTGTCCCACATGGAGCACAGAGGCGCTCAGGGCAATCACACTGGTAGCAGAGGTGATGACGTGGGAATGAAGGTCAGCTGGACATTCTTCACTCTGCAACTTTTGCAAAATTATTGAACTACAAATTCATAGAGTGGAAGGGGCCTGAGAACTCTTCCATGCCTGCACTCATATTCCCTGTGAAGAATCACTCCCATATTAGTAAAGGGGCGTATCCCAAGTTTACTTTTATTTTCTCATTATAATTATACTAGAGGTGCTAAGTACCAGTGATCTCAATATTTTTCATTTTCTTTCATCTAAAATATCTATCATATTTACAGTACACATCTTTTTTGATAAGTCATTGTTTTTTATTCAACAAATATTTCTTGACTATCTACAAGAAATAGTAGTAGATACGTACTACAGATACTCCATAAACCCAGTCCACACTCTCATAAGGTTTACAGTTTAGAAGGGCATGAAATCAGAGCTCCTAAAGGACAGGCTGGTCTACCATACTCCTCACTAGAGCGAGACTGCAGCCGAGGTGATCCACAGTACTTAGGCTGGCCATTCACTCCCCTTGGGAGCAATGATGGCAAACTAATAGACTTGTGGGTTTTGACTCTTTTTTTTTTTTTCCTCCCCGATTTTATTCCTACCCATGTTGCTTTTTTTTGTGAGAACAAAACAGTTACCCAAGACATATATCCTCCTTAAATGGGTATAGCTTTCTTTACGTCATTCTTTTTTTCTGTTCAACTTTCCTTGGACTCTACTAGCCACTTCGTTAGGAACCTGGAAGCACCTGAGTCTCACCAGAGTCCACTCCACAGCCCACATCAGCAGATACTGAACACCTATTTGATGAGTGACTGATGGGCATGTGTCTATCCTGACGCCTGACTGAAGGCACAGAAGAGAAAACTGCTTCTCTGTGGGGTGTCTCCTGTGAACCTAAATGACTTATCTGTTGTTTATAATGAGTCCACATTTTGGATGATAATTACAACGTTTTTCTGTACAGTTGGGTCCATTGACATCATTTCCACTGAAACGCTAACAAGTGTAACCCAAATAGATTTTGCTCACGAGTTTCCCAGGGAATCCATAATTAGGCTACCCTGTAGAAGCGCCTGTAGACTGTCCTGCAAAACAACACTGTAACGTGACATACTGCAGGGGGGCCCTGGCTTCATTAGGGGCGGATGTGCTGAACCGCGTCTGTCCCCGGCTGCCGCAGCCTCTCGCTGACACATGCCACCGCCTCCAGCCTGCTCACCTCCTCTGGCCTCGCCCACTGTAGTTCTTATCCTCTGACTCCTTTGGTGCAAAATGCTCCATTATTTTCCATTTGTGCTGTGCCCATCTCCTGCCTCTGCCTGTTAATCCCTGCCAACCACAGGGACAAATGGAAACAGATGATTGCACAGTTAGTATCAACACGTTGAATTTCTAGCACAGATTCTGAAGACTTTGCCTGAAGTGTACTCGCAAGACTCCAACGGTCTAAGCAGCCCTCGGTTCACAGATAGGCCGTTTCACCACAGTATCTCCAATACACAATGCAATAATGGCAGAAAAATCACACACTCCATCTCAGTGATAAATAAACCAGCAACTTTGATAGGATCTTTTAAAACATTAGTTCAAGTTATTTTTTTAGCGGCCTTACTATTTAGAATGAACTTATAAAAATCTTCACTTTTTCTGAATCTACATTTACTCCTAATTTTAAATCTACCAAAAGAAACTTAGATTTTTAGATTGATTGGGAAGGTTTACTTTTGAATTTTAATCACAGGAAAGGAAAGTAAAAGCCATGGTTATTTAAAATCCCACCATCTTACCCTCTTAATATCCCATCTTGTAAAGATAAACTAGTCACTAAGATAATGGTGTCGATTTGATACAAAACAACTTGGAGAAAAATTTGTGCCGGCTTCTCTAGATGGTAGTTTCAGGGTGTTGTCCAGAAATTCCCAGGGACTCCGAAGAGAGGCAGGACCTGGGGCACCCAGGTTCCTCACCCTGCCTCACTCTGAACTCTGCTGGGTTTGTGTGTGTGTGTGTGTGTGTGTGTGTGTGTGTGTGTTACATGATTGGCTTCCTTATAATATTTTGTTTGTGGAAAGAGTTCTGTTACTAAAATAAAGGTTTGGAATTCAGGGTGTCGTTACAGTATAGAAGATGACTGTCACAAGATAGGATCTCCAAATACCTTCAAAATCATCAATGAAATTAAAGCATATTTAAATAGGAAAAAATACCAAGTTAATCTTTGCAATTATGAGTATGATACAAATGTTGGGTATTTAGCATTTTAAAGTTCATATTTTAGTATATAGGCATGTGTTCTATATCTATATCAACATATCAATTCCCTTTATGCAAACTGCTCAGTTGAACAGATTAATAATTCTAAATGAATAAATTTAGTTACCAATTTTAAAATCCTGTGAAATTTACTTAGAAATAGATCAAAAAGCAGTGAAATATGCCTGTAATTGTCTCCTATATTAATGTACTTTTCACATCAATATACATACTTCTTTAAAGTTGTGCCTCAAACCACATTTTGAAAAATCGACATTTTTTAGAAAATTTCTCTTTATGTATCTGAGACTTTATACCATTCTGATAATTTATTTAAAGTTCAGTTCGTAGTCCAAAGTAATTCAAGTGTTGTCCCTACATCTGTTTCTTTATCAGATTACTATAGTGCTATCTAATAGATTCATTAATTTGATTTATATTAATTTATATTAAATTTGTGGAATATTTTAAAACTCTGAACACCTTTGCCTTACACTTTATACCCTTACTCCCTGAACCAGGAGCTAAGTATGCATATCAGATGTTTCAAAATGTTTGCAAATGTTGTGATCTCTGTGTTAATTATCTGAGGTATATTTGAGACGTATATCTGAGTGAATCTAGAAATGTGAGCAACTGCTGAATTAGGTTGGACACAAATATTACTCCAATAGTATATACGAATTTACTATACACATTTTCCTACCTCAACTTGGTATCCAAAATGATTTCAGTGGAGAAAGCGAAAACAGTATTTCCAGTCATCATTGACTGAGCTCAAGTTGACAAACAAACATTAGGGGTAGGTTGCCTGCATTCCCACCTGGTCTTTGCACAAAGTGCCGGATAGAATTTTAGACCTACTCCCTTTGAATGCAGATCATTTTTCTTGGGCTCAACTATTTCTGTCTGGTTTGGAGGAGTTCTCACAACGTGTATAAATACTAGATAGTATGTAGTAGATATACTATTTCATTTTTTGCATTTTAAAATGTACTAAAATTGGTCCTTTAAATATTTTTAATCCATTGGACTTTTTTGAGAAGTATTCTATAAAATATATTCTCTAATTAATATGTTAGCCTTACCATTATTGATCTCAGGCCCCCAGCTCTTCTCTTGGCCTCTTCATGTATGACAGATAACTTGGTCTCCTACTTGAAAGATTTAGACTGGTCAAAATGAGACCCTTTAATTTTCTTCTCCAGTAATATATATGCCTTTTCAAAATTATCTGTATTTTCATCCCCCTTCTTCCTATTTCTTCTCCCTTCCCCTCCTCTCCTCTCCTCTCCCCCACCCTGTAAAATTGGCCCTCTGTCTGGCCCCTTCTTTTTATGACCTTGTATGCTCTCTTTCTGGCTTACTTTAGGATCTTATTCTACAAACTGGTTCCCTCTGTTAGCCATCATTTCCCTCCTAGGACATTAAACCCCTACAATTAAAAACAATTCCAGATCAGTAGGTTCAATGGTCAGTGAATCAAAGTTAACTATATTATTACAGGAAATGCCTCCTACATGTTTGGAGCTTGGGGAATACTGACACGACCTATTTCCTTGTAGTTTATGGAGATGAGATCTCTTCCAATCAAGAGGAAAATAATAGTATTCCAAATCTGCACACTTCTTGATTATTTTGATTTAGATGAGATAATGTGTTTTACCCTAAAATAAATACATTGTTTAAAATCCTGAAACTATGTAAGTGAAGCTAAATTTTTTTTAAAAAAATCAGTTGAATAAAAGAATGCAAACAAATTAAAAGGGCCAATTTCTTAAAAATGGCAAAGTAATCAGCATTTTCATTGAAAATTTTCTATCAGAACTTTACTCCACGCAAGATCTATAATTTTAAGAAGATTATGTTTCATCAGATCTAACAAAGTACCTGCATGCATACTCATACTTAAATTTTGAATTCCTGAAAAGGAAACTTTCTGGTATTCACTGGCACCGATTAAAGACAGGAAACACTCTTGTACTGTGTAAGGATCCCAGTAGGTGCTACATTGTCTTAACTGTCTCCAGGCCCAGGATTTCCAACCAGTGCATAAACAGGGGATAAACCTCCCACATCCCTTATGCAGGAGCTTCTGAAACACACTAAGGTCTCAGAATCACAGGCCTAGCCTCTCCCTACCAACGAGGCTGGTTACTGGTTACCAGTGATTACCAGTTGAGTACGACACTCCACCCCTCAAAGTCTAATTAAAATAAAACAAAAGCAACATGCTACCTCTTTGAGAATCTGTTCACTGCTTGCAATAGTCTGTAGCTATCAGACCTTTTACACCCGCATTGTCCAATATGGTAGCCACTAGCCAATATGTTACTACTTAAATTTAAATTAATTAAAATTTGGAATTCATTTCCTCAGATGTAATAGCCATATTGCGGCTGTTCAGTAGGCACATGAGGCCAGTGGCCACCCTATTGGAAAGTACAGGTTTATAGAAACTTACATCATTGCAGAAAGTTTTATTAGACAGTTTTGCTTTAAACCTTTCAGAACCCCTACTTCATCTTCTTTATCAAGTGATGACAAAGACTGGCTCTTCCATAAACTGGGAAGCAAGCAATCCGTGGAAAGATGCATGAGATCACATAACAGAATTATTCTTCTTCGGACTTCTAAAATGTTTCTATAGATGCTTTCGTTGACAGTCTCAACTATATTTACCATTTTACCCACTTGCTCTCTTCTATCTCAAGATGGTAGTGGTTACCTTTTCTTTTTTTTTAATCTTTTCATGCAAAGCTCACTGAAAAACCACAAGGACTATGGTTCAAGATTTTTCTGAAATATTTAAAATGATATTTTGATATTGCTTTTCTTGAAAGCAAAGACTTAGAACAGACTATACAGCCATTAAGGTGGGTATCTGCAAGTGTCCTGTCCGTGGCCACTAAACACTTATTCTGTAAAGCCAGCTGAACTCATCAATCCTTTCTTCATCCTCACTTTTTCCAAGAATGAAGAGAGGGAATCCATGCTTAGAATTCTTCCTCACCGGCACAGGGAAGCCTAATCCAAAGAATCAAAGCCCAACCCAAAGCACCACAACAAAATACAAAAATCACAACCATTTAAATGTTTATTGTCAGTAATTTGAAACTAGCTGGAAATTTTTACAGCTAAATAGGTGGATTCTCAACTACTAAGGCTTGACTTGGAGACGCGATTTTTTTCACCAGCAGTAATTGACATTGTCACAATTGTAAATAAGAAAGGAAGGAAGGGAGGGAGGGAGGAAAACAGAGGGAGGAGGATGAGATTGAAAGTAGCTGGAGTCATTTCCAGAAGCCTCACGGCTTTGAACCTGGTGCAGCCAATCCTGTGGTGCAGGGATCAGCATTACATTGTCAGGAGGATGAGCTGGGCTATCCTTTTATTCTCTTCATCTCTCATTTCCACTGCTCTCTGGGTTAAGCTCTCAGGGTCAAGTATTCCCAGGGAGAGCTAGAAAATTAGTACAGCTCTTGCCATAAAAGACCCCAGGAACCCTAAGAGTCAAACACAGCCTAAAATTAGCCTTACAGGTGCTAAATATCCTATCGGGGCAGCCGCTTCTGCAAGTAGAAAACAAACATTGATTGAAGAACCTAATAGCGTGTTTTGCTTTGATAATTGCAGAAGCTGTGGGAAAGAATATGCGTTCTCCAGATCGAACTTTGCTAAATGAGGGTCAGTAGCTTTAAGCTTTTTATAGTAGAAGCTCAACCCTGCAGTAAGTGAATATTTTAACCACAGGAACACTGAAAATTCAATGATATTTTCATAATTGCATTCCGGAGAGTCAGTAAACACTGTAACCTGAAGTAGCTCGCTTTGAAGCAAACTTGATTGCCTAGCTAAAAACATTGTACCACCTAATATTAATAAACCTGACTGCTGAACTCTGAATATAATAGGACAGTTACCTCCAGGAAGCATTAGTATTCATTATACCCAAAACATTGGTTTGTACAGACAGCTGCAGGCACAATGCATGTAGAACGGTTACAGCGCATCAGAGACGTTCCATAGAATGTTGTTTGAAATGTTTTGCTCACCTTTGTTATCTGTCTCAAACACTTTCTTCTAATGATACCCTGGCTAAATAAAAAAAATATATATATATATATATAACTTATTTATATATATAGGTAAAATATAGATGAGGAAACATAGTTATTAAACTCAGTGAAAGGTACTAGAAGACAGGATATGAGTTTATGCATATTTTTTTTCTTTATAGCCCAAATAAATACTTCTGAGAAATATAATGCTTTGTAAAATAGATGTTAGACACTGGGAGGGCTTTATACTTACCACTGAAACTTAAGTATCTTCTTCAGTTCTTTGACTTCCATTTGGGCTATCAGTTGCTTCTCTTTACTTAGGTATGTGTATTAATTTCAAAATATCCTAAGAAAAAGGGAATCATTTTAAGCAATCTTCTAGAACAGCAGGTAGCTTCAAAACTAAAAATTTTGGATGAAGTTTAAAAAGTAATAAATGCTACCCCAAATTCCTCAAATATTGTGTCTTAGAAACCAAATATATCATCCTAGGGTAGAAGAGAACATGCAGAACTGACATCTCTCAAAAATTCTAAATAACTGATGAAACCACAAAGTAACCCTAGATAAGTAAAGGACTATTAAAAAGGGAAAGAAAATAGCAGAGATGTGGAATGAAGATAGTAACCAACAACAATTAATTTAGCAAAAAGATGAAAGTTGCAGAAATCCCCTCCCTGACCCCCTTAATGCTTAGTGCTAACCTGCTGTGTCAGGGACTGGAATCTAATTGAAGTGTCCTGCATGTAACCACCTGAAGGTTTCCAGGATCTAGAAGTTTTGAATTTCATAGTATGCGCCTTCAGTAATCACGCCAGCAGAAGTAATGCAG
This sequence comes from Delphinus delphis, assembly GCF_949987515.2. Taxonomy (NCBI): domain Eukaryota; kingdom Metazoa; phylum Chordata; class Mammalia; order Artiodactyla; family Delphinidae; genus Delphinus; species Delphinus delphis. The sequence continues at coordinate 34,003,923 of NC_082703.1, forward strand.
GAAATAAGTGGCATTGAGGAATCGGACAAAATCAAGTTAGTGCCAAGGTTATTGGAAGGATGATTATGGACTGCTTTTGTTCTTTGCATGAAGGGAAAGAGATGAGAAAGAGCATGTTTCTGTCAGACATGTTTAATTATGATTAATTTAAATCAATTCTGCGGTTATTTTTATTGACGTTTAGTTTGCATTTCTCATCGTCCTTTCATCTGCTTTTTACGCTTAGGAAGGAAAACCTCAAGAGCATCATTAATTGGGTTTAAAAAATAGAATATGCGAAATACACATTATCTGTCATCTCTGTATGTTTAGAGCCCAAACAAACTGACTGACATGTGTTTTATATTCTGCTTATAAAACCAATGACATTGGTTATACATGATTTAGAAAATACAGAAAAGGAAAAATTTCAAATCACTTCAATTTTACCACCAGAGATAACAATTGTGAACCTTTGGTGACTTTTTAAGAATCTTTCTCTAGGTGTATACGTATAGTAGGTATATTTAATATGTTTTGAGCATTTTCCAAGGGTATCACACATTCTTAAATGTTTGCTATTAACTCTTACTGACTGCAGAATGTATTTAACCAATGTTGGGTGATTAGGTGATTCCTAATGTTTTCACTCTAGCTAATTCTGCAAAGAGCATCTTATAAATACCAACTAAATTTTTATGTATTTTTAATTGAAGTATAATTGACATATAACATTATTTAGTTTCAAGTGTATAACATAATGATTTGATATTTATATATACTTGGAAATGATTGCTGTAATAGCCTAACTAACATCCATCGCCATATAGAGGTACAGACATTTTTTTTCTTGTGCTGAGAACGTCAGGGGTCTGCTCTCTTAGCAACTGTTAAGTACGCAATACAGTATTATTAACTGTAGTCACCATGCTGTACATGACATCCCATGACTTACTTATTTCTTAACTGGAAGTTTGTACCTTTTGACCCCCTTAATCCATTTTGTTCACCCGCCACTCTCCCCTGCCTCTGGTAACACCAGTCTGTTCTCTGTATCTGTGAGCTTGTTTGCTTGTTTGTTTGTTTTGTGATTCCACATGAAGTGAGAGCACATGGTATTTGTCTTTCTCTGTTTGACTTATTTAACTTAACCTAATGCCCTCAAGCGTCACCGACGTTGTCATAAATGGCAACATCTCATTCTTTTCTGTGGCTGAATAATGCATAGTGTGTGTGTATGTGTTGTGCGGTATTTGCTTTATCCGTTCATCTACTGATGGACACTTAGGTTGTTTCCTTTTTTTAGCTGTTGTAAATAAGGCTTCAGTGGACATGGGGTGCAGATATCTTTTTAGTTAGTATTTTCAGTTTCTTTGGATAAATACCTAGAAGCGGAATTGCTGGATCATAGAGCAGTTCTATTTTTTACTTTTTGAGAAACCCCCACACTGTTCTCCATAGTGGCTGCACCAATTAACATTCCCACCAACAGTGCACAAGGGTTCTCTTCTCTTCACATCCTCACCAGCACTTTTTATTCTTGATGTTTGATAATATCCATTCTAACAGGTGTGAGGTAATACCTCACACATTTTGTTTTGAAAACAATGATTCTAGCAGCACTAAATAGAGCTCACCGTCGCTTAAGAATGCAATTAAAATAAGTAAATATATCTTTATACAAGTTATTAGAACAAGGGAAAAAACAAATCATCATATTCTAATTTACCTTTTAACAGGATGAAAGTATTTATTGAGTCCAACCTTTATCCTTGTTGCTACATATAGTTCATTCCTTTTTATTGTTGGGTGACGTCCTATTGTATAGTACAATTTGTTTATTCATTTGTCTGCTGCTGGACGTTTTCGTTGTTTGCAGTTTTGGGCTATTACGAATATCCTGTAACAAGTCTGTTTGTGGACATATGTTTTTACTCCCCTGGAATGAATACCTAGATGTGGAATTGCTTGGTCATATGATAAGTACACATTTAACTTCATAAGAAACTGTCAACAATTTTCCAAAGCGGTTATCTCTCATTTTTCATACCCAGCTGACGCTCTTATATATCAGTATGTGGACCAAGGTATTGCATAGGTACTGGATAACAAGTTATCACTGTCAACATTTTCAGACGGTTATTTTCCAACCGAGGGAGTGCCTTTTACACTTGGAAACGTAGTCCATCCATACCTGAAACCTGTTACAGTCCTTTAAAAGGGAAGAGAAAGGAATTTGTATAACTCCAAACTTCACGTTGCTTTGGCTTAAATGAAAATATCTTCCTAATACTCTTTCCAGTGAAGGATTAAATTAGTTTAGGCAGAGCATTTTTCATCCAATCAGAATTTCAGATCTCTTTCCAACACAAGGTGAGCACCAGAAACAAAGAGCTTGGATTCTAATCATTTTTCTTTGACTGTGTGGCTTTTGATTAAGTGACGTAACTTATCAGGAGTCTGTTTCTCCATCACTGGACAAAGATGCTGGCCAATCATTTAACCTCTCTTACCTTCTGCACTGTTTGCAGGATAAGAGCATCCTTTCACCTGTATGATACAATTTAAATTTTTTATAGATTTTATTTTATTTTTTAATTTAAATCAAATTCATTCTTTTTAGTGGACTCTATATTATCTCATTATGGGAAAAAAAGAGATTTAAATAGATACAGCTTTGTGGTAAACACATGCTCCAAGTAAAAAGATGCACAAATGAATAACTGAGTTGAACCATGCATAATTTTATATTTTCGGGTTTTGAGTTAACAAAGTGAAGCAGAAATTACAGCATAAACTTCTCAGCATTATTTCTATAGACTGAATATTGTCTTCCAGCAAACTTAAAGGTATTTTACCTTCTTTTAGTTACTTGGAACTGGTAAGGAGAACAATATATGCAAAATCTGTTCATCAGAACATACAGAGTAATCCATCTTCTCTGATATTGGATTTATGCTGTTGTGTACTCCTGATTCTAAGGATGAAGATATGAATAACCTTCTGTATAAATTTGCTGATGGATTTTACAGTAGCTCCCATGTCTTCATTTACATTTCTTGGAAATGTCTGCCTTTCACTTTAGAGTTTGAGGACATTATAGACATAATTAACGTGCTGATACAAAATGCATGCAAGATAATAGCCCCACTCGCCACCATTCAATTAGGAAGTGAATACTGAGTAACAGATTAGGAAAGTAAGATAATGACAAATTTGCTTCAAAATACTTAACGGGTAAAAAATGGGTCTCTTACAAACAAGAAGAACCAGAAGATAAACATCGTGTTTCATGCATTTCCTGTATGTATTTTCTACGTGTATTCAGGAAATCACCTGTTCTGAGTTTCAGGTTTTCCAATTATAAATAGGTTTATTATATTTAACACATGGAAGCAGACTAAAATGAAACTATGTAATTACAGTACCTAAGAAAGTACTTGGAGTAACTGTAGGAACTACATAAAATTTAAATCCCATATTTTGTAGCACAACTGTGCACCTGGTGCAAGGTTCCCCTCTCACATGGCACCTTAACGTGGCTGTGTTATCTAAGGCCAAGATACTTCCAGGGAGAAGGGACTCACACCCTCCTCAGGAACAGCTGTTTAATTTTAAGATAGCATCTCCTATGGATCTAATAGCATCCTCCAAGGGATACAGAAGAATTTTAAAATCTTACCTGTATTTTCAAGTTTCTTACCATCTGTTTGAGGAGACAAGGTTAACACACATGAAGGAAATAGAAGACATCAGTACACAGATGTAACCAGAGGCTACACCTTCTGTAAAACACTAAGCATAGTGAGAATTTAAAAGAGAAGGGTAGACCCACATGGGCCAGAGCCAGAGGCTTCAGGAAGCAGGTAGACTTGTGGCAAGCCTTGAAGGAAGGCTTTTTCTATGGGAAGAAAATTCAGGGAGTCAGAATTAATCCAGAAAATACAGTAGGAAGTATCAAGCGTATTGACTAAAAACAGGTTTCTATGTCAGCAAAAATGTGAAACTCAAGTTGCATAGTTAGAATGGGACCAAGCTGAGATTCTGGAATATGTATATGAATGTACTTTCAGATGTTAAGAATTCTTAACCCAGTGGGACTTCCCAGTCAAATGGAATTTCTTTGGGTGTAGAAACTCCAAGAAAACTTGTTTAAGTGGTCTATCTCAAACTATAGCACCTATTTTCTATGGGCAACATTGTTCAAAATGTTCGAATGGGTGATTACCACCTATTTTTCATAGTACATATGAGCATTTGTTTTTTAAAAAAAAGCCCCCCCATGATAGCAATATTAATATCATGTTATAATTTATTTCTATATGGAGTGAATATTGTTATTAATTGAAAATATGCTGAATTAGCCATGCCAACAGGATTTATATCCAAAATGATACTTAGTGGGTAGAGTAGTGATAAACCATAATAAACAAGAACTTTTTTCTGTATTGTGTTAAAGTTCTCAAGCTCTAGAGTGGTCAGTTTATTAAACATCTGAGCGGAACTCAAGGTGGCTGGATATGTGATACAAAGGATAAAAAATATCAAGGTGATTTTTCCTTCTTTTATATATATATATATATATGTATATATATATATATATATATATATATATATATTCCAGAATCTCAATTACACACACACACACACACACACACACACACAAACACGCACAACTGGAGGCAGAGCCAAGCAGCCCCAATTAATTCAGCACCATTTGGCACAATTGGTGCTCCCTGCTGAGAAGAGACCCGGATCTGAGCTAAGCAAAAGGTCTGACTTGGCTCTTCATAGTTAGAAAGATGCGCTTCCCCAGATGAGTGTTATGGTCACTACCTGGGTTGCATGCTGGGGGCACTAACACAGCAAGTTGCTGGTGTCATCCTCAGCTAGTCAGTAGAAAAGGAGTGATGTGCAACCTTTCCCCTAAATTTGAGATTTGAGATTTGTCTATGTGTTTGTGCACATGTGTGTCTATGTATGGGGGTTTATTTGCTGAGTTGCTGAGTCTGTTCAAAAATTCCATGAATCTTCAGTTTTGCTTTTGTGTGGGAATGTGCACACTCTTCAAGTTTGTAGCCAAGAGGGAGAGGACTGGGGTTGGCTGCGTGAACACAGCCGGAAGGGGGCTAGTGCACCACAGCTGGCCAGGACGGAATCCGGGAAAAAGTCTAGAACTACCTAAGAGACAAGAGACCATTGTTTCGGGGTGCACAAGGAGAGGGGATTCAGAGCGCTGCTTAAAGGAGCTCCAGAGACGGGCGCGAGCCGCGGCTAACAGCACGGACCCCAGAGACGGGCATGAGACGCTAAGGCTGCTGCTGCCGCCCCCAAGAAGCCTGTGTGCGAGCACAGGTCACTCTCCACACCCCCTTCCGGGGAGCCTGTGCAGCCCGCCGCTGCCAGGGTCCCGGGATCCAGGGACAACTTACCCGGGAAAACGCACGGTGTGCCTCAGGCTGGTGCAATGTCATGGCAGCCTCTGCCGCCGCAGGCTCGCCCCGCATTCCGTGCCCCTCCCTCCCCCCGGCCTGAGTGAGCCAGAGCCCCCGAGTCAGCGGCTCCTTTAACCCCGTCCTGTCTAAGCGGGAACAGACGCCCTCCGGCGACCTACACGCAGAGGCGGGGCCAAATCCAAAGCTGAGCCCCGGGAGCTGTGAGAACAAAGAAGAGAAAGGGAAATCTCTCCCAGCAGCCTCAGGAGCAGCGGATTAAATATCCACCATCAACCTGATGTACCTGCATCCGTGGAATACCTGAATAGACAGCGGATCATCCCAAATTGAGGAGGTGGACGTTGAGAGCAACTGTAGACTTGGGGTTTGCTTTCTGCATCTAATTTGCTTCTGGTTTTCTGTTTATTTTAGTTTAGTATTTAGAGCTTATTATCACTGGTAGATTTGTTTATTGATTTGGTTGCACTCTTCCTTTTTTTTAATATATATTTTTTCCTTTTACTCCTTTTGTGTGTATGTTTGTTTCTTTGTATGATTTTATCTATAGCTTTGCTTTTAACATTTGTCCTAGGGTTCTGTCTGTCCGTTTTTGTTTTTTTTTTTTTTTTGTGTGTAGTTTAGGTGCTTGTAATAATTGGTGGATTTCTTTTTTGGTTTGGTTGTTCTCTTCTTTCTTTATTACTTTATAATTTTTTTATTTTTAATATTTTTTTTAATTTAATAACATTATTTTATTTTTTTTCTTTTCTTTCTTTCCTTCCTTTTTTTTTTTTTTTTTCAAACTTTTCTTCTGAGTGGAGTGGCTGACAGGGTCTTGGTGCTCCGATCAGGTGTCAGGCCTGAGTCTCTGAGGTGGGAGAGACAAGTTCAGGACATTAGACCACCAGAGACCTCCCGGCTCCACGTAATATCAAACAGCGATGGCTCTCACAGAGATCTCCATCTCAACGCTAAGACCCAGCTCCACCCAATGGCCAGCAAGCTACACTGCTGGACACCCTATGCCAAACAACTAGCAAGACAGGAACACAACCCCACCCATTAGCAGAGAGGCTGCCTAAAATTATAATAAGTTCACAGACACCCCAAAACACACCACTAGACGTGGTCCTGCCCACCAGAAAGACAAGATCCAGTCTCATCCACCAGAACACAGGCACCAGTCCCCTCCACCAGGAAGCCTACACAACCCACTGAACCAACCTTACACACTGGGGGCAGACACTAAAAACAATGGGAACTACGAACCTGCAGCCTGCAAAAAGCAGACCCCGAACACAGTAAGTTAAGCAAAATGAGAAGACGTGGAAACACACAGCAGATGAAGGAGCAAGGTAAAAACCCACCAGACCAAACAAATGAAGAGGAAATAGGCAGTCTACCTGAAAAAGAATTCAGAGTAATGATGGTAAAGATGATCCAAAATACTGGAAATGGAATGCAGAAAATGCAACAAACATTTAACAAGGTCCTGGCAGAACTAAAGGGCAAACAAACAATGATGAACAACACAAAGAATGAAATTAAAAATTCTCTAGAAGGAATCAATAGCAGAATAACTGAGGCAGAAGAACAGATAAGTGACCTGGTAGATAAAATAGTGGAAATAACTACCACAGAGCAGAATAAGTAAAAACGAATGAAAAGAATTGAGGACTGTTTCAGAGACCTCTGGAACAATATTAAATGCACTGACATTCGACTTATAGGGGTCCCAGAAGAAGAAGACAAAAAAAAAGAAAAGGGTGAGAAAATATTTGAAGCGATTATAGTTGAAAACTTCCCTAACAGGGCAAAGGAAATAGTCAAGTCCAGGAAGCTCAGAGAGTCCCATACAGGATAAATCCAAGGAGAAATACCCCAAGACACATATTATTCAAACTATCAGAAATTAAATACAAAGTAAAAATATTAAAAGCAGCAAGGGAAAAGCAACAAATAACATACAAGGGAATCCCCATAAGGTTAACAGCTGATCTTTCAGCAGAAACTCTGCCAGCCAGAATGGAGTGGCAGGACATATTTAAAGTGATGAAAGTGAAAAACCTACAACCAAGATTACTCTACCCAGCAAGGATCTCATTCATATCCGACGGAAAAATTAAAACCTTTACAGGAAAGCAAAAGCTAAGAGAATTCAGCACCACTGAACCAGCTTTACAACAAATGCTAAAGGAACTTCTCTAGGCAGCAAACACAAGAGAAGGGAAAGACCTACAATAACAAACCCAAAACAATTAAGAAAATGGTAATAGGAACATACATATCAATAACTACCTGAAATGTACATGGATTAAATGCTCCAACCAAAAGAAACAGACTGGCTGAATGGATACAAAAGCAAGACCCATATATATGCTGTCTACAAGAGACCCACTTCAGACCTAGGGACACATACAGGCTGAAAGTGAGGGGATGGAAAAAGATATTCCATGCAAATGGAAATCAAAAGAAAGCTGGTGTAGCAATTCTCATATCAAACAAAATGGACTTTAAAATAAAGACTATTACAAGAAACAAAGAAGGACACTACATAATGATCAAGAGATCAATCCAAGACAAAGATATAACAATTGTAATTATTTCTGCACCCAACATAGGAATACCTCAATACATAAGGCAAATGCTGACATGCATAACATGGGAAATTGAGAGTAACACAATCATAGTAGGGGACTTTAACACCCCACTTTCACCAATGGACAGATCATCCAAAATGAAAATAAATAAGGAAACACAAGCTTTAAATGACACATTAAACAAGATGGATTTTACTGATTTTCATAGGACATTCCATCCAAAAAAACCAGAATACACTTTCTTCTCTAGTTCTCATGGAACATTCTCCAGGATACACCATATCTTGGGTCACAAATCAAGCCTTGGTAAATTTAAGAAAATTGAAATCATATGAAATATCTTTTCAGACCACAATGCTATGAGACTAGATATCAATTACAGGAAAAATTCTGAAAAAAATACAAACTCATGGACGCTAAACAATACACTACTAAATTACCAAGAAATCACTGAAGAAATCAAAGAGGAAATCAAAAAATACCTAGAAACAAATGACAATGAAAACACGAGAACCCAAAACCTATGGGATGCAGCAAAAGCAGTTCTGAGAGGGAAGTTTATAGCAATACAATCCTACCTCAGGAAACAAGAAACATCTCAAATAAACAACCTAACCTTACACCTAAAGCAATTAGAGAAAGAAGAGCAAAAATAACCCAAAGTTAGCAGAAGGAAAGAAATCATAAAGATCAGATCAGAAATAAATGAAGGAAATGATAGCAAAGGTCAGTAAAACTAAAAGCTGATTCTTTGAGAAGATAAACAAAATTGATAAACCATTAGCCAGACTCATCAAGAAAAAAAGGGAGAAGATTCAAATCAATAGAATTAGGAATGAAAAAGGAGAAGTAACAATTGACACTGCTGAAATACAAAGCATCATGAGAGATTACTGCAAGGAACTATATGCCAATAAAATGGAAACCTGGAAGAACTGGACAAATCCTTATAAAAGCACAACCTTCTGAGAGTAACCAGGAAGAAATAGAAAATACAAACAGCCCAATCACAAGCACTGACATTGAAACTGCTATTAAAAATCCTCCAGCAAACAAAAACCCAAGATCAGATAGCTTCACAGGCGAATTTTATCAAACCTATCCTTCTCAAACTCTTCCAAAATATAGCAGAGGGAGGGACACTCCCAAACTCATTCTATAAGGCCACCATCACCCTGATACCATAACCAGACACAGATATCACAAAAAAAGAAAACTACAGGCCAATATCACTGATGAACATAGATGCAAAAATCCTCTACAAAATACTAGCAAACAGAATCCAATGGCACATTAAACAGATCATGCACCATGATCAAGTGGGGTTTATCCCAGGAATGCAAGGATTCTTCAATATATGCAAATCAATCAACGTGATACACTATATTAACAAATTGAAGGAGAAAAACCATATGATCATCTCAATAGATGCAGAAAAAGCTTTCGACAAAATTCAACACCCATCTAGAGGGTTATGATAAAAACCCTCTAGAAAGTAGGCACAGAGGGAACTTACGTTAACATAATAAAGGCCATATATGACAAACCCACAGCCAGCATCACTGTCAATGGTGAAAAATTGAAACCATTTCCACTAAGATCAGGAACAAGACAAGGTTGCCTACTCTCACCACTATTATTCAACATAGTTTTGGAAGTTTTAGCCATAGCATTAAGAGAAGAAAAAAAATAAAAGGAATCGAAACTGGAAAAGAAGTAAAACTCTCACTGTTTGCAGATGTCATGATACTATACATAGAGAATCCTAATGGTGCTACCAGTAAACTACTAGAGCTGATCAATGAATTTGGTAAAGTAGCAGGAAACAAAATTAATGCACAGAAATCACTTGCATTCCTATACACTAATGATGAATAATCTGAAAGAGAAATTAAGGAAACACTCCCATTTACCACTGCAACAAAAAGAATAAAATACCGAGGAATAAACCTACCTAAGGAGACAAAGACCTGTATGCAGAAAACTATAAGACACTGACAAAAGAAATTAAAGATGATACAAACAGATGGGGAGATATACCATGTTCTTGGATTGGAAGAATCAACATTGTAAAAATGACTCTACTACCCAAAGCAATCTACAGATTCAGTGCAATCCCTATCAAGCTACCAGTGGCATTTTTCACAGAACTACAGCAAAAAATTTCACAGTTTGTATGGAAACACAAAAGAACCCGAATATCTAAAGCAATCTTGAGAACGAAAAACAGAGCTGGAGGAATCAGGCTCCCTGACTTCAGAGTATACTACAAAGCTACAGTAATCAAGACAATATGGTACTGGCACAAAAACAGGAATATAGATCAATGGAACAGGATAGAAAGCACAGAGATAAACCCATGCACCTGTGGTCAACTAAGCTATGACAAAGGAGGCAAGAATATACAGTGGAGAAAAGACAGCCTCTTCAATAAGTGGTGCTGGGAAAACTGGACACCTACAAGTAAAAGAATGAAATTAGAACACTCTCTAACCCCATACACAAAAATAAACTCAAAATGGATTAAAGACCTAAATGTAAGGCCAGACACTGTAAAACTCTTAGAGGAAAACATAGGCAGAACACTCTATGACATAAATCACAGCAAGATCCTTTTTGATGCACCTGCTAGAGAAATGGAAATTTGAAAAAAAAAATAAATAAATGGGACCTAATGAAACTTCAAAGCTTTTGCACCGCAAAGGAAACCATAAACAAGACGAAAAGACAATCCTCAGAATGGGAGAAAATATTTGCAAATGAAGCAACTGACAGTGGATTAATTTCCAAAATATACAAGCAGCTCATGCAGCTCAATATCAAAAATCAAACAACCCAATCCAAAAATGGGCAGAAGATCTAAATAGACATTTCTCCAAAGAAGATATACAGATTGCCAACAAACACATGAAAGGATGCTCAACATCACTAATCATTAGAGAAATGCAAATCAAAATTACAATCAGGTATCACCTCACACCAGTCAGAATGGCCATCATCAAAAAATCTAGAAACAATAAATACTGGAGAGGGTGTGGAGAAAAGGGAACCGTCTTGCACTGTTGCTGGCAATGTAAATTGATACAGCCACTATGGAGAATGGTATGGAGGTTCCTTAAAAAACTAAAAATAGAACTACCATACGAGCCAGCAATCCCACTACTGGGCATATACCCTGAGAAAACCATCATTCAAAAAGACACATGCACCCCAATGTTCATTGCAGCACTATTTACAATAGCCAGGACATGGCTGCAACCTAAGTGTCCATCGACAGATGAATGGATAAAGAAGATGTGGCACATATATACAATGGAATATTACTCAGCCATAAAAAGAAATGAAATTATTTGCAGTGAATTGGATGGACCTAGAGACTGTCGTACAGAGTGAAGTAAGTCAGAAAGAGAAAAACAGATACCATATGCTAACTCATATATATAGAATCTAAAAGAAAAAAAAATGGTTCTGAAGAACCTAGGGGCAGGACAGGAATAAAGACGGAGATGTAGAGAATGGACTTGAGGACACGGGGACGGGGAAGGGTAAGCTGGGACGAGGTGAGAGAGTGGCATGGACATATATACACTCCCAAATGTAAAACAGATAGCTAGTGGGTAGCAGCCACACAGCACGGGGAGATCAGCTCAGTGCTTTGTGACCTCCAAGAGGGGTGGGAGGGAGACACAATAGGGAGGGGATTTGGGGAAATATGTATACATAGAGCTGTTTCACTTTGTTATACATCAGAAACTAACACACCATTGTAAAGCAATTATACTCCAATAAAGATGTTAAAAGAAAAAAAAAAAAAAAGGTTGTAGCCAAGGGCATGCTTTCACACTATCCATTTGTATTAAAATCTGTTAACCTCCCTTCACATCTCTTAAGGCCTTCCTTTTTTTCCCTAACCGTTGGCAATTCATTTTCAACAATTTTGTTACCAAACCTGTATGGAATTTTTTAAAAGTCATCTTGAGTTTTATACAGAGAAAAGCCAATTTCTTCATGAGATGCTAAGAAATGAGTAGGTCTGGGTCCTTTTTGAATTCAAGGCTAATAGCTCATTTTATCTTTACTATTACGTTAAAATAGTCACTTGCTGGAATTTATTATAAAATTGGATTTTCATTAGTAATCAGGAAACAAATAGATTGCTCTTTGGTGGGAAGTCAAAACATTTTGCAAGCCCTTCATCTTTTTGAGAGAAATAGCTATTTCATTAACATGAATATTTGTAAGTCATGTAAGAAGTTTTTAGAGTAAAGAAGTTTTAGGTTAAATAAGTGTTTTTTTTTAATAAGGAAAAGTTTTCTTCAGATAAATTCTGCTAACACTCCATGTTTTAACAATCTTAAGAACTATTGTGTATCTGAGAAGTGTTAGCATTTTACCTGAAATGATTTTCAGTACTGTAAGCTGGAGTATTTCCTTTCCCAGTTTCTACAGTGGAACATCGAATCGGATGCCTCTGCTCTTCAGTAGCCCTCAAGGCAACATATGTTATTAAACCACAGACAGTCACCAGGGAGAGCTGTGAACATGTGGGAAATTAGGGTTCCTAAGTAGAGAGAAGTTGGTAAATCTGGGAAATCTCTCTCTTGGGCCACCTCTCTACTTTAAATTATCCCTGTTAACCAAAATAAACTTCAGAGATCATTCCATGGTTAATGTGCTTTGATATATTTTGTTCAGTTGTGGTCAGGAGGTCTGTCTTACATGTCTATTACAACTGTTTTCTCTGGGTACTCAATGATATTGATTTTGTGGGCAAAGGGACATGATCAATGAAGTGACAGTTGCAGCCTAAAAATGATTGGGGCAGGAAATATCGTAATAATGAGCTAACCTCAAAAGGCTTAGCTTTGAAATGCATATCCAGACCTCTTGCCTTCTCAAAATTGGGAGGTAATCCTGGGGGAGCTGCTTTTTGCAATGATTCTGTTGACATATATGTCATGTCAGGTCAAAAATACCATAAGAACATCTTTTCCACTGTTTTTTAGCCAAGGGGCTGTAAACTCTTTAACGGGCACTGTTAAAAAAAATAAAATAAACTTTTGTTTGTTATATGATGGAGAGGGGTAGCATGGAAAGTTCTTAACTTCAAACACTTAACTTGTTCTATGAAAGAATCAAATTTCTTATTAATTTTTAGGCATAAATGTGGCCGTCCAAAAGTAAAACTTCCTCTACTGTAGAAATATACTGTTGACAAATATATTGCATCTATATCTATATTTATAGTAAATTTTTACAGTGCTCATTTTATGCTCATATAATTCTTTACTATGTGCTTTTTTTTTTTTTTTTTTTTGCGGTACGCGGGCCTCACTGTTGTGGCCTCTCCTGTTGTGGCCTCTCCCGTTGCGGAGCACAGGCTCTGGACGCGCAGGCTCAGCGGCCATGGCTCACGGGCCCAGCCACTCCGCGGCACGTGGTATCTTCCCAGACTGGGGCACAAACCTGTGTCCCCTGCATCGGCAGGCGGACTCCTAACCACTGCACCACCAGGGAAGCCTTTTACTGTGTTTTACACTCAGAATTCTTAGAATGATTTCATTCAACAAGCAGATACTGACATGTTACTGTGTTACGGAGGTACCTTGCTAGGTGCTGAGGATTGAACTGTAATGATTTACATGCAATTCTTTCCATTAAGATATCCCTTCATCTATTTATGCACACATACCACACTGTGACGTGTCAGTCCAAACAAGGGCAATCCATTTAAGAAGAGGGAGAACAATTTTATATATGTGAAGAAGGCCATTAAGAAAGCTTCTTAAAGAAGTACTGTCTGAGATGAGTATGAAAATGTGAGTAGAAATTTGTCAGATCAAAGGTAAAGGCAGGGCTTCCCTGGTGGT